>NC_135384.1:24390000-24692115 GCF_049243985.1 Paroedura picta
ACCAGCCCTCGGAACTGAGAGTGCTGGCTAGTTGCTGATGCATAAATCCCTTTCCAAATACAGATTTATTTCAGCTAGTAATTTGTTCAATTTATATGCCACCCTCCTGGCAAGCCAGCTCAGGGCAGTATACAATATCACATTCAGTAGTGGGTTAAAACGATGAAAACATTTCAAAACCACTTAAAATAAGAATCTGTATTCAGCAACAACAACTATGAGGTCAATCAAAGGCTTGGTGGAAGAGCTCCATTTTGCAGGCCCTGTGGAATTGAACCAGCTCCGTCAGGGCCTGGATCTCCTCCGGGAGCTCATTCCACCAAGTCGGGGCGAGGACTGATAATATCGTGTCCCTGGTTGAGGCCAGATGTACTTCTTTGGGGTGAACTTCCCTTCAAACACACAGACCATCAGCCATACATATTTATATGGACTAATTAACACACTTTTCACCTCCTGCTCATGTTCATAATCAGTACAATTAAATGGTGACTGTATCTAAACAGTGACGGCTCCCCATTTCATTTATTTAAAGCACATTTCTCCATTCTCATTTTATCTTGCTTGTGTATTCAAGCTGCTTCAGGGCAGAGAGTTGCTCCCCTAGTGGTCAATTCAATATTTTATTCCTTCTTGACCAGCATATCTCAGGGCTTCGGTTTGCTCCCTCTACTCATTCGTTCGTTTGCTCCTTCCTTCCTTCCTTCCTTCCTTCCTTCCTTCCTTCCTTCCTTCCTTCCTTCCTTCCTTCCTTCCTTCCTTCCTTCCTTCCTTCCTTCCTTCCTTCCTTCCTTCCTTCCTTCCTTCCTTCCTTCCTTCCTTCCTTCCTTCCTTCCTTCCTTCCTTCCTTCCTTCATTCATTCATTCATTCATTCATTCATTCATTCATTCATTCATTCAGCTTCTGTATCGCCCCTCACTGTGAAGTCTTGGGGTAGTGTACAAGAAAATACATTGAATATTCATAACTATTTCAAACAACAGAATAAGATAATAGCAGGTACATATTAGCAGGAACAGCGTAACATATGAAAGGGACATATTAGTTGATGTTACATTTTCTAGTGATGAGGTCAGTGACAGGGTCCCTTAGTGGTCTGTTTAATATTTTGCTTTAAGTCCGGCATATCTCCCTGCAGATTTATGCCCGACATACAGCACTGTAATATCCAATTGAACACCAGAGGGTGCAAGATGCACACTGAACAGAACCCCCTCCCCACACACAACAGGAACGCACAAACAATGAGAATGAGAATGTGGAAAAGCCCCAGGGCCTCTAGTCCTTTTCATTAAGGATCTCTACAGTATAGGCTTGTGCTAGTGATGGTGGGGAACAGCAGTCATGGGGGGTTGAGATGACATGGCCATGATCTTTAAAAAAGTGCAGTTTCCCATCCACGTGACAAGCAAGGAGCAGTAGTACAGGAAAGACAGGAAGGTTAGAACTCAGTTGGGTTATGAGCATGTATGCGAGAAAAGCAGACTGCACTGTGCCAGACTATCTATCTATCTATCTATCTATCCATCTATCCATCCATCCATCCATCCATCCATCCATCCATCCATCCATCCATCCATCCATTTTTATTAACCATCACCACGCTGGCTTGTGGCAGTTTACAATAAAACCCATAAAACAGAATAATAAAACGGTACCTGTCTTAGCAGCAAAATCTCCTCTATTCCCCCCCGACCCACCAGTCCAGACCCAGAGCGCACTGCTGGCTGCATGTAGAGGAGTGGGAAATAAAACTCAGCTCTCTAAATTAAAGGCCACCACTCTTAACCACCACACCAAGCTGGCTCTCAGCAGATTTTGATGACAAATACCAGCTTGTGAGATTCTCAAAGCAGAAAGCTGGTCACTGCAGTAGCGCTGGACCCAACAGACCTTTGGTCTGCACCAGCTTTATGATTCATACGTTCTTATGGTTAATATCCTGGAAAAGCCCACAGCTCCCCGAAGCTTTTAGAGGCAGCCTGTTTGTAATCCGTATGACAAAGACGGCCAAGTCTGCCTGCAAAATAACCCTCTCAAATATCCTGCATTCAAGATAAATTCACATTTTTTAAAAAAGCACCACTTACAGCCTTGTAAGCATCTAGTGTCCCTTCTTATCCTCTCCCCGCCCCTCCCAGTACTTGGGATTTGGATTTTACTGTAGTACAAAAATCACATTGGGCATGGCGGCAGGGGCAGAAGGAGAAGCATGAGTTAAGATGTGTTTGGCAGAGGTTAGCGAATGCTGGCAGGGGCTCCTGGGAATTGTAGTCCATGGACATCTGGAGGGCCGCAGTTTGACTACCCCTGGGTTAGAGGATTCAGTGAAGGGATGCAGAACACAGACTTTCAGAAGCCCTGTGCAATCATTACGACCTCCTCTAAAAGGAGAACGTGCTATCTGTAATCTTTGCAATATGAAGAGCTGCTATTTTATGTGTCTAAGACAGCACGCATATATTCCACCTTGGTTATGCACAAATGAGTGTCCTCAAAAATCTGGGCTTCTTGTTGCACGTACCAAACTGGATATGCGCATCGCCTTGCTTGTGCAAAATGGTAACCGCACATTTTGAGGTGTGGCTACAGGCTGTGTGATCTCCCCTTACGTGCGGTTGGGTCGGAAGAATCAAATCAACTGGACAGGAGCAGAATCATTGCTGGCTTGAATTAAAAAGCCAACTAGTGAAAAACACCTATATCCGGAGCACTCCTTACCCTACACGGGTCAACTTGTATAACAGGACCTTAATTCCTATAACAGGGTAAATCGGTGTATGGAATTCATATTTCCCAGAACAAGCTGGAGTTTTTTGGGGGTGGAATTAAGATGAAAGCTATAGTTTTCAGGAAATCCGATTCCGTGCCAAATACTGAATTCCTCAGCCACAGATTTTTAGAAATGTAAGAGTGGTTTTTTTTACCATCAAGCCACTGTCAATTTATGGTGACCTTGTAGGTATTTCAACGCAAGAGACATTTGAAGGTGGCTAGCCACTGCCTGCTTCCGTGCAGTAATGCGGGACTTTCTTGGACATCTTCCATCCAACTACTAACCCGGGCCGGCCCTGCAGGATCAAGCAAACCTGGGCTATCCATGCCAGGGTCTGCCTTGGAACATCCTCAGAGAAATTCCCAGCCATAGTTACCTCAGTAACTTCTCACTCACCCTTCAGTTCTGTCAAGTTGTCTCCCAGCTGTTTAAGCACCAAGGACTTCTCCTCTAGCTCTTGTGGAGAGATAAGGCGGTGATTGTGGCTGAAATCTTTCTGGATCTTCTCCACGGCTTTCTCCAGATCGCTGGAGAGACATGATTGTGTAAGAGATCAGAGAGAGGAGATAGAAGGTGAGGTGGGGGGGAAAGGGCAACATGGCAGCCACAGAATTCAACATCTTGTGTCCAGACAACTGCATCCTCTCCCCCACTTGGCCTCCCACAGGCCTTCACTTCCTGCTGCTTCTCCTCTCTTCAGCCAGGCCAGAATGCTTCTGCTAAACTAACCACCTTGACCACCACACACAGCCTTGTATGCTGCTGCTGACCAGCAAGGAAGAGAATGGCATGACCACAATCCAGAACAAATTTAGGCACCTGCCCACTGGCTTAACCACTCTTGGGACTGTGGCTGTGGACAGCCTTAGTGCAAATGGGGAATCAGTACTGAACTGAGCATCTCAAAATGGAACAGTGTAATAGATCTGCCCCCAAAGGAATCATCTATCCATCCACCTGCAGACTTCTCTTCTCAGGGAGAGAGTTAGTAGCCTCTTTACTGAAGGGCTCCTGAAGTTTATATTTTGATTGTGTATCTGGTTCTTTGTGGTTTGGATGCAAAGGTTCTCTTCTACAAAAGGCAGACTTTTGCTGATGCAAGGCATCTTCCTTCACTTGCTGACCCCCCTCTTCTTCTACTGGAGCTGGGCCCCTTTCACCAGGGGGAAGCTTCCGCAGTATTAGCAGAATAGCACCATTGGATTCCACCCACTGTTTTTGATCTGGTGGTGTCCAGGTTTTTATTCCTGTGGTCATTTTATTCTACCTGGGCCCATTCCGCACACAATAGGTAATGCAACTCAGAAGCAGATTTTGCTGTTCCGCAAAGCACATTAAAAGTGCATTATTCTGTGTGTGCATCTGTTCTTTTTTCCTCCTCCTCCTCATGCTACTGATTCCTTTTCGCTACCGTTTTAGTCTCTTTTAATACTATGCTATATTGTTCATTTTCATAGAATAACAGTTGGGAGAACTGTTGGGAGAAGAGATATTTCTCTGAGCTTGAAAGACTGTATACAAACTGTGAAAATTTCCTCTAGTACGGCTGTAAACTGGGAGGTTCCTTAATTTTGGGCACATGTCTAGATAACTGCCCTATATAGAGTCATAGAGCTGGAAGGGTCCATACAGGCCCTCTAGTCCAACCCTCTGCTCCATGCAGGATAAACCTAAAGCATCCAGCTGAAAAATAAAATTGTCGGCCAGGCAGGTCAGAAAGTAGCATGACTCTGAACGCTTAACAGAATTTGTTTCCCAACACACTTCGGGGAAATTAAAATGACCTGTAATTACAATTTTGATTGGAAGCTATACCGTGGATCAGGGGTAGCCAAACTGCGGCCCTCCAGATGTCCATGGGCTACAATTCCCATGAGCCCCTGGCAGGGGCTCATGGGAATTGTAGTCCATGGACATCTGGAGGGCCACAGTTTGACTACCCCTGCCGTGGATCGTCACAGATTGGAGAAGTGAGACAGCACTGGTTCAAACAAACGGTCTACGCTGGTTCTTTGTTTGTACAAGGAGACAAACAACTCTTCTACCTCATAACAAAAAACTCAGAGAGGGTGTTTCGGAGGCTACCAAAAATAGACTCAATGTCAACCCCCCCTCACCCCAGAGGTTGGCTTCAGCCACTTTGAAATCAACTGGATAAATGTAAATTTGACTCATGACTCGGAGGCAACATTTTAAGATACAATAACATTATTGTGCCAGAGAATTGTTAAGTCCCTGAATGCATGTGAAGAGAGGCAGCTCTTGACTTTAATCCTAAACCGTGCCAAGAATCTGCTGCGTGGGGAAAATCGCCCGGAGAGTCTGCCATAGTTATATTTAATTTTTTTTTAAAATGAGGATTTCTTTAACAAAAATTTAGGGGATTAGTTAAAAGAAAGCTGAAAAGGACTGCTAAGAGGATCGCAAATCCCATCAGGAAGCTTGATAGCTATTTAAAAAGCTCTGTAATGTAGGCTGGAACAACATGTGTTCTACAGATTAGGGAGGTTAAAAAGTCTTTCAAGAGGTTGCTAGCATGGTTAAGTAACAATGAAAAGCTAGATGCCTTCCTGGCCACTGCACTCCTAAAGATTCCTGCTCGTTTTTCAGGGCTTTAGGACTGCAGCCTTAAATGCCAGTGGAGAGGATCTGAAAAACAGTAAGTCCTAGGATGAAATCTTAAAATTAATTACATGTTAGTAGTTTGATGTTTTAATGGGAATTATAATGGGGTTAGTTGTTGTGACCCACCTCGAGCCTGTCGGGAGAGGTGGGAAATAAATCTAACAACAACAACAACAACAACAACAACAATAATAATAATTAGCCAAAGGCCCCGATCAGGCAGACATCTATTGAAAGTTTCCTACAGTGAACCTAACTTCTAGGTGTGAATGGACCAAATTCAGATCAGTTATGGCACACAGAATGAAAGGACTTAAGTTCTCCCCCAGATGTGGGGGTCCAGTCTTTCCCGCAGGGGAAACTTAACATGTGCAGTTGGCAACACATAAGTTCTCCCATTGAGGCAGGCAACAGGCTGAATCCAACCAGTTTCTCCGCTGGTGATAAAGGAAGCCAGAGACCTTTTTGACCACCCTAAAACATTCAGCTGGGGACGTGGGATTTGCATGGGGAAAGCACATGTGGGATAAGAGCTGCAGTAAGGAGGGGGACTGGGTAACATCAAACAACAATGCTGTCTGAAGTCAGCCTAGCAGCACTCTGGGGCCATTTCCACTTGGGGAAACACTGTCCCGCTGGTAGTCTTAAGGCTCTTCCCCCTGCACCCCACAGTCCCAGCTGACACCCAATGAATTATGTTCCTAGCAGGGAACTCCAAGTACAGTTCTGACAGAGACATGTCCGTGACCCCATGGGCTGGCTCTTAGAAGAAGAAGAGTTGGTTCTTATATGCCACTTTTCCCTACCCGAAGGAGGCTCAAAGCGGCTTACAGATGCCTTCCCATTCCTCTCCCCACAACAGATACCCTGTGGGGTGGGTGAGGCTGAGAGAGCCCTGATATCACTGCTTGGTCAGAACAGTTTTATCAGTGCCGTGGCTAGCCCAAGGTCACCCAGCTGGTTGCATGTGGGGGAGCGCAGAATCGAACCTGGCATGCCAGATTAGAAGTCCACACTCCTAACCACTACACCAAACCACTACACCAAACTTACTCAGTGGACATGAAGCACAGGTTGTAACAGCATGCGATGCTTTCTTCCAACTCAGCCTAGTCCAAAAGGTAGCCCCTTACCTTGATATGACACAGTGACACCGAGATCAGACTATTGCATTGCACTGTACACTGGGCTCCCCACAAAATCAATTTGGAAATTTTAATTGATGCAGAACGCTGCAGCCCAGCTATCAATGGGAGCTAGAGGGAATACACGTATTACTTCCATCCTGCTGGCACTTCTCCTAGCCTATCGGCAGCTCCGTGCCTGGGCTCCCTGAACTTCTGTGAGTGCCTCAACATGCCCCAGGTCTGCCTGCTGCCCTCCCTGCATAGCCTGGGCAGTGTGGAAAGGGCCAGTTAGAGGCATGTAAAAGGACCTCTCACAGAAGGATCAGCTATCTGGCAGCTGATTCAAGCAAATCGGTCCAAGTTTTCCAAACTGTTCAAACTTGCATTGATATATGGAATCAGTGATTCAGTTAATTCAGGTTGTACAAATTAGGAAAACTTGATCCTGACCATTTGCATGAAGGAGGAGTCCTTTGGCAGAAGCTCCGGAGAGTTTTTTAGTCTTGTGCCAGTAAATTGGGAAAAAAGGGGAGGTATTTTTGTTGATGCCCTAGAGCAGCTGCACGGTAGCACTGATTTCCTGCCCTTCCTTGCTAATTTGTGTGGTTTTTCTTTTTTTTATAATTTTCTAATTTGATCCTAATTTGATTTTGGCAGTTTTTAAAAGCCCGCTCTGTGAAGATGGCACTCTTCCCCCGAATGAATCAGTCTCAAGTGATTTTTAAGTCTGGTAGTTCACAAAAGGTCCATGTAGCTCAGTTGCCTTTTTAATGGTTGGTTCCCCCCTCCCAAACTTTGTTCACTAAAGCATTGAAGGTGAAAATGTTTTCAACATTTCAGGATTCCCAACCCAGTATTTTTCTCTCTCTCTTTACATCTCATGTCAATTTCATTCCCCTCCCCTTTATTTTGTTTGCATGAACCACTGAAAACCTTTCTTTCTTTTTCTTTTCTGCACTGGGATGCTGCCGTTTGTCTCCTCTCCAATCCCCCTTTTAAGTCAATAACAGCAGGGAACTAAACCTCATACAGCTCCTTTTAGACTCCCTCTCCTCATTTAAATTTTTTAAAATTCAGCGATCCAAGACTATTGATAATCTCATATGGCATGATTTATGCTGCTTACAAAAAAAGATTTTAAATTTTAAAATGAGGAAGAATGCAGCCGGCACGCTGATAAAGGGAAGAGGACGAAGGAAGGTTCAGAGTCGAAGAAATGCCTTTGATGGGGATGGGGATCTTTGAGGGATGGCAAAATGGTGACGGGGGGGGGGGGGAGAGACCAAAGGAATCTCTGTGTTAATAAAATACCTTTGGTTTGGAAGCAAAGCAAGGGAAAAATCAGCACAAAAGCACTCTCAGAAAACCCAGGGAAACAGCAATCAGAAAGCAATCTGCATGCTGAAGGAAGAAAAAATAATGCAGAACGACCAAGAAAACCCATCGGACATGCATAGTGAAAATGAGGGGAAACACCCATGCGTAACTGGCCTATGACATGTCCGACTGCATTTCCTTTGCTATTGTGAAAAGGAATGAGGAGTCAGTCTGTTTTACATGGAGTGGCATCCCCATTGAAGGAACAGGGTTGCAAGTCGGGGGTGCCGATGCATCTGTTAATTCACACAGATCCTTGGGCCTCATCCCTGGCACTTAAATCAGCTTGGATTGGTTCGCTGACTACATCCAAGAAAAGTGAGATATGGCCACAGTTCATCTTGCTCTAATCACTAGATTCAGTAACTGCGCACTCTCTCATCACTTTGAAGACCCGCTCAGCAACTCCAATTAGTGTGGTGCTGCTGAAAGGTTGTTGACAGCTATGCCTTCATGGGAGCTCATCAACGTAGAAAGAACTATGAGAGCTGCTGATTCATTTTCAAGCGCAGTTCCAAGTGTTGGTGCTTACTTTTAAGGCCCTAAACCAGGGGTAGTCAAACTGCGGCCCTCCAGATGTCCATGGACTACAATTCCCAGGAGCCCCTGCCAGCATTCGCTGGCAGGGGCTCCTGGGAATTGTAGTCCATGGACATCTGGAGGGCCGCAGTTTGACTACCCCTGCCCTAAACAGACTAGAATCAGACTGGCCCCCTTCACATAAACCTCACTGACTTTACATCTATGCTGCAGGCCGCCATCCAACCTCAATTGCTAGTGGCCAGGACCACAGGGCCTTTTCAGTGGTAGTGTCCCCCATGTGGAACGCCATCCCTGCTGCAATTCATCCAGTGCTTATTTATTTTATGCACTCAGGAGAGACATTTTTAAAAAAATTATCCCAGGGCTTCAGCAATTAGCAGTATTTCCCCCCTGGATCTTTTAAGCTCTGCATGACCTGTTCCATTTAGCTACAGGCTGTCTTAGGGTTACATTGTTTTTATGCTTTTTTTAATGCAGCTTTCTCCTGCATCATCATAGAGTTGGAAGGGACCACAGAAGCCACGTACTTCAACCCCCTGCTTGATACCTGTCTAAAGCATCTCTAATGAGGGTTCATGCAGTCACAGCTTGAAGACTGGCTAGTAAGGGGGAGCTCACCACCTCCCTAGGCAGCCAATTATGTCTCTGAACACCTCTTAGCATAAAAAAAATGTTCCGGATATCCAGCCAGTACCTTTCCGTTTGTAGTTAAACCCATTCCTGTGAGACCTTTCCTCTGCTGCCAACAGGAACTTCTCCCTGCCCTCCTCTAAGTGACAACCTTTCAGATACTTAAAGAGAGCAATCAACTCCCTCAACCTCCTCTCCTCCAGAATGAATATTTCCAAGTTCCTCAGCCCTTCCTTTGGGTCTTAGGCTCTAGGGTTTGTATTGTCATGTTTCATTATTATTTGTGGTCAGGTGGTTTTGACAGTGTTACAAGTCACCCTGATAGTTTGGACTATGAGCCTGTGTAGGAAATTTATAGCTACCATAAGAACATAGGAGAAGCCATGTTGGATCAGGCCAGTGACCCATCCAGTCCCACACTCAGTGTCACACAGTGGCCAAAACCCAGGTGCTATCAGGATATCTACCAGTGGGGCCAGAACCTCATAAGTCTTCCTATTGTTACCCCACGAGCACTGCTCCTGACGGACTACTCCATCTAAGCCTTGTGGGTAAGATGGACCTCTGTTTCGTATATTTCTAAAATGAACTCTTGAAGATCTCTGTGCTTGTGGCCATCACCGCTTCCTCAAACAGTGTATTCTACCTGCTAATTACACATTGGGTGAAAATGTAGCAGCTCCACCACACACGAGATAGACACGAGCCACCAGTCCCAGCTGGCAGCCTTTGCTTCATAACCAGGCTGCCCTTGCCTGGCACAACGCAGCTGGACGTGATCCAGGCAAAAGTGGGAGTATCCCACTTCTCCTCCCCCCCGTCTCCCTCCCTTCCTCTTCTGTCGAGGCAGGCCTGTTTCTCTCCTCCATTACTGGGGAAGGCAGGTGTGGGACACAGCCTAAAGAGGTATGGTTGCCAACCTCTCTTCCTAACCTCCAGGGGGTAGCTGGAGATTTCCTGGGATTGCAAACTGATCTCTAGGAGGCAGTGATCAGTTCCCCTGGATAAAATGGCCACTCTGGAATGTGGTCTCCATGGCAATAGACCCTGTTGAAGTCCTTCTTCTCCCCGTACCCGGCCTCCTCAGGCATCACCCCCCAAATCTCCAGCTCTGAGATGGCAAACTTATTTTAAGAGCCATTTTTTAAAATCTCCGAGTCCACCCCTGCTAGAACTTCTCTAAGATTTTTCCAGCTAACCAAGATTTAGCTATCCATTCTCTTCAACTTTAACAGTTCTTCTTCTGTGTTAAAGGTAAAGGTATCCCCTGTGCAAGCACCGGGTCATGTCTGACCCTTGGGGTGATGCCCTCCAGCGTTTTCATGGCAGACTCAATACAGGGTGGTTTGCCAGTGCCTTCCCCAGTCATTACCATTTACCCCCCAGCAGCAAGCTGGGTACTCATTTTACCGACCTTGGAAGGATGGAAGGCTGAGTCAACCGAGCCGGCTGCTGGGATTGAACTCCCAGCCTCATGGGCAGAGCTTTCAGACTGCATGTCACTGCCTTACCACTCTGTGCCACAAGAGGCTCTTCTGTATTACCCCCAGCTTAATTTTCTTCAAACTAAGCAGGCCAAACTCTTTGGGCTCCTATTGGCTTCAAAGGGGGCAAAACCAACTTTGGAGAATCTGCACAACCACCGCAAAACCCTCACTTTAACTGCTGTGTGATGAGCTCTTCCTCGTTGAGGTAGCGTAGGCGCTCCTCCTCCACCAGGGTGCGCTGTCGCTGCAAGGGGTCCTCCTGTTTGCGCATGGTGTCCATCACCCGGACGCTGATCTCTGTCTCCGTCCGCCTCAGCATCGTCTTCACTGTCTCCTGGTTTTGCAGCTGAAAGGACAAAGCAGAAGCCGGGAGGGGAAGGAGTCAGCGCAGAGCAGGAAGAGAAGCAGCTGCAGCTCAAGGGCACCAAAGCCATAACAAATTAGATACTAAAGGAAGGAAGGAAGGAAGAAAAGAAGGAAAGAAGGAAGGAAGGAAGGAAGGGAGGGAGGGAGGGAGGGAGGGAGGGAGGGAGGGAGGAAGGAAGGAAGGAATGGAGGAGAGAAGGAAGGACGGAAGAACAGAAGGAAGGAAGGAAGGAAGATGTGGGAGGAAGGGGGAAAAGACGGATCAGGTGGACAGAAAGAAAGTACCTTTTTAAAAACTGTAAGTGCATCAGGGAATTCAGAACACAGTTAAAACTGCTATTGAAAAGAAGTCAGTTTTCTTCAGTGCCTTTCAGTTTTCATGCACTTTGTGGGTCATTTCTCAGGCATGTCTCTTTACCTAACCAACAAAATTCCTGAGCGCACAGATTCCTTTGGCACAAAAGCAAAGACCTTAATGAGCTGCCTACTGCCACAGGGAACCACATGCTCCCCAAGCCGGTGTGTCAAATGTTGCAGCCGCATGTGTATACGTGCAGCCTTCTGTTACTCCCACAGATTGTTACAGACTGAGATTTGGCTCCCTGGAGGTGCAATGGCACAGCGGCTTCCCCTGCAGCTAGTATGGCATATTAAAGAAAAACCTGTAAGTGAAGAACTGAGAGACAGCAACAGCCCTTCTTCGCTTTGGTGGCGGGTCCGGTATCATTAAAGTCTGGTGTGGAATTATATCCGTTTTGCCGGAGAAGAGTGGAAACTGGCCATATGCCTGATGAGCATCTGAGTTGCATGCAGATGCACCATGCAGGGACAGGCCAGCTTAAAGTTTCTTTCAAGAAGGAGAGTAAGGGGTCTGAGCAAGAATACAGAATCCGGTACTGTTCTACATATAGTTTAAGCCCACAGCCACATGTCCTCTCCTCTGCTGCCAACAGAAACCACTCCCTGCCCTCCTCCAAGGGACAACCTTTCAAATAGTTAAAGAGAGCCATCATGCCCCCTCTCAGCCTCCTCTTCTCCAGGTTGAACATCCCCCTCAGCCCTTCCTCATAGGGCTTGGTCCCCAGGCCCCAGATCATCCTCATCATCCTCATTGGTCACCCCTGCTTTAAAGAAAGTGAAATGTTAGAGATAAGCAGCTGCCAAGAATCCAAGTGCAGGTTTCTGCCAGTGCACTAAACTAATTGTGCAGGGTGTTCCTGTATATATTAGTTATTTTGAGAGTTTATGTGGATGACTTCCTAATAAAGAACTTTTAACCACCAGGGTTTGGGAGGTAGACATTTAATGGTCATTAGTTCACACACAGCTATGATGTTAAGGAGCATATTTTCAGCCAGCTCTTTGCTGATCTCTCGCTCTCAATTTTGAGGTTGTTTGGCACTTCTAATTGTAAAAACTTGCAGAGTCCTGCTCTAGCCCAATGCACTTCCTCTGTACGGAAGAGCATCTATCACCCAAGATCACGGGATGTCCTTCCCACCTTCTGGTGGCCAGTGTGGCAATCCATTCCACGTGGAATTGACAGTGATGGAAGAAGGCAGCTCACGGACTGGACACGTTAGGTTCTCTGAAGTTCAAATGCATCTTGGGGCAGACTGGGGAGCCATTGCCATCCCACCCTCCCACACCATTTGCCACTTCCCAGCTTCCAACAAGCTGTCACTGTGAATTATCTCTGGAAGCTAAGCAACTCCAAGGAAACACAAGAGCCTCCCACGGTCAAGGATGGAGAGATCAAATCTCTGGCGTGGGATACTCCGCTGCCATCTGGCCGTCTGTTCCAGTGCCAGATGACTCCAACACCATCTCGCTCCATGCTGAGCAGGGTTTATCTTTTGGTGAGCACGGCTAATGAGAAGGAAAACCCACCAAGGGAAAGAGACAGAGGGTACCAAGAGAGCAAGACAGACCACACATGGATGCATGGCGTGACAAACTCAAGAGAACTAGCAGTGATAGCCAGACTAACGGGCTTGGTTAATCATAGACGGCCAGAAGAATTTCAAAAACACTGGCATGAGTATTGTGAAATTTCTATTCTAAAACTTTCTGTAACATCTGTAATAGTTAAAAGAAATTAAAAAGAGAACAAGACAGACTGATCGTTGTTTGCTTTTCCTGGCACAAAAAGAACAAAGGGCACTGCAAGCTTCTGAACATCATGAAGAAGATGCTGCCAGTTTTTGACCCTCCTGGGCAACTAGTTGTGTATGTCAGAATGGGATTTTGGACCAGCTGGACCACAAGTCTGATCCAGCAGAGCTCTTCTTACGTTCTTAAAAAAGAAGATAGGAAAACAGGCTGGGTTTAGCTCTACTTGTCTGTGGACCTCCTGATGACACCTGGGTTTTGGCTTCTCTCGTTCTTATATTACCTCCAGATGAATGGCATGGAATCTTATCCTTGCTGTCTCCTCAGTGCTCACACTGCCCTGGCCATCCATTTGTCATAACCAGTTTGGGTCTGTCAAATTGTTGTGGTTCCAATGTGTAGCATTCCACACACACACACTCCTTTATTCTGCATACACTCACTATTATCGGCCTTTGAAGAGTAACCAACTGTTAATCGCCTTGTGTTCCTGTGGAGAACTGCTTTTGTGTTGTAAATTAGGTTGGATTCACTGATGCATTGGACTGTAAGAGCTTTGAAATCTCCAGTTCTCACCTGGAGATTCCAGAGTCTGGACACAAACGATTTTGAATGTTTGTTCCTTGCCTTCAGAATGCCTATGCTTTAGGCTTATGCTTCATTATTGTTGAATAGAGTTGAGTAGATCGACTCTAAGGAAGTTATTGCTCTCTCCCTTCCTCCTCCATTTGCACCTCCCCGCTCCTGTCCTTTGGCTTCCCTGTTCTATTACAGCGGCCTGGTTTATTTTCCCTTTGAAGCTTCCCTCGTTATTTGGGTTCTTACAGGTGGGGAGGAGTAGAAAGAGATATATGCTGTGTTTAATTTCTTGAACCCCAGTTCTGTCAAAGCTTGTGTTGAGTTAACTTTCTTGCTCTAGAATAAACCTATCTTTTGCTTCAAGTCAACGATTGTGTTTTCTTGGCAATTGACACCATTTAACGATGTCTATATTAAGACTGGAAGCTCCTTGGGAACAGGGACCTGTTGTTTGCATCTCTTACCCTCTACAAATCAGTACCAACTAAAATGTGGAATCTGCTGCCAGAAGATGTAGTGATGGCAACAGGAAAAGGGGATTAGATAGATTCATGGAGGACAGGTCTACCGATGGCTACAAGCCTTGGTGACTGAGGAGAACATTCACATTCAGAGGCAGCAAGCCTCTGAATCCCAGAGCCAGGAGGCAACATCAGGGGAAGGTCTTGGCCTGAATGCCCTGTGGTTGGCTCTCCAGAGGAGAGACAGGCTGCTGGACTAGATTTACTGTTGGTGAGATTTAGCAGGGCTCCTCTTATATTACCTTTAAACAGTCCTTCAGAAGTGTGAGTCTTATATCATGATAGGCTTTAAAAGAAGATTAAGTACATATTGGAAGAGATACCATCCATCCTACCATCAGTTTCCCCCAGATGTGACCATGTCATTGGTTAGAAAATTACTTTCTGAAGTGATAACCTATTTCATCACCCCCTCCGTTTTAGTAGGGAACTATTTCCAATTTGGCCGTAAACAGGTTCTAAACTGTGCTTGCTGGGGGAAAGAATCCCATTTACGGTCTGGGCCCAAACGATTCAAATTCTGCACAAAGAACACCGGAATTCTGCAATCTATACGTTACCCAACTGGAGGACATTTGCATATTCTCCTTTATTTTGCATAATTTATTCAAGTGTTGCTAGTCTGGGGGAGAAGAAACTAGACATGGTTCCTTGAACGTATCATTCTACCACTCGTCTGGCTTCACAAACTGCATCTGAGGTGTCAGCCACATCCTTTTAAGAGTCTTTGAAAGGACCAGAAATGCAGGTTTGTTTGTTTTTAAAGCTGCAGTTCTGTGGAGGCTACCTCATACTGCATTGTCTTTGATATACCCTCATCACAGAAAAGAGACCCACCTTTCCTTCAGCCTCATCTTGTGTGTGTGTGCTTAAAGTGCCGTCAAGGCTTAGCTGACTTTTGGCAAGGCAAGGGGCAAACAGAGGTAGTTCACCATTGCCTGCCTATACTAGAGATATCTGATTTGGCTCAGATAATCCTGAAAAAAACCTAAAATCAATGCTAGTTTGGGTATTTTTTGGACTTATTCTAGCAGACTCACCATCCTCATAAGTTCTAAAGGGCCAAGTCACGAAAGCCCAAAGCAATTCAGACTTGATTGGGCTGACTGGAGATCAGCTGCTTAGCAGGGTCTTTCTCCCCAGGAGACTCGTGTGAGCTTGCTCTCCGTAGCTTCAGATGGGTTTTCTGGGGAGACTTTTAAAGGCCCTGCCAAATGTCTGCTGGAACTGGCTAAAGGCTGGGATTGGGTGGGGGGAGCTGATGTCAGCCCTGCACCCACCCTCCCCAGCCCTGCTGGAGCCAGCTCAACATTTAAAGCCACCAAACAGCTGATTCCTGGAGAGGCTTCTCTCCACAGCAAGATCAGCTGTCTGGTGGCTGATTCACGTTTCCTGCATTGCCCAAATCCAAATCAATTTACAGAATGAGTGACTTGGTCGATTTGAGTTTTACCAATTCAGAAATATTCAAATCCAAAAAGTAATACATTTCCCCCTGGTGCGCATCCCTAGTCTCTACATCACAACCCTGGAGGTGTCTCATCCAAATATTGACCCAAGCTGACCCTGCTTAGCCTCTTTGGTCTGGCAAGATCAGGTTAGCTTGAGCCAGGCAGAGCAGGCCATCCCCAACTTACCTGCAGTTTTTTGAGTTGCTGCAGTTGGTTGCGGAGGTCACTGGCGTTCTGCTGCAGGTCGTGAAGGTGCAGCTGCATGTGCAGACGGGTGATGGCTGTGGGCTGCCCAGCCGGGGTGCCACTCGCAGATGGGGGTGGGGGGCCAGGCACTGGGGTCCCTACACTGCTTCGGCTAGGGGCTGCAAGAAACACAAGAGCAGTCATCCAATATCCTTGCCGCAGAATGGCCCAAAAGATGAAACACATGACAACTGAAGCCCATCTGCTCTGAAACTGAAATCGCTTTGCGACTTTGAACTTCCAAAAAAAAAGCTTGATTCGACCCTAGTATCATCTTAGTGACCAACAAAATCCACCACCCCCTTTTCCAAAGAAAAGGATGAAATGTTTTTGCACAATGATAAGCCAATCTTCATGAACAGAGAACTGTAGATGACTGAGGTCTTGGTATTTTATCAGAGGGGATGTCATTCTTGACTGTTTCTATCTCTACAGACCAATAGGCAATTCAAGGTACTGACCTTGTTACCGACTCCCATCTCCAAAAGGAATGTAAGGGAAACTGCATTGAATCAGAATCATGGCCCTGCTTGTCCAGGCGGCACAAAATATTTTAAGCTCATGGGATGCCAGCCTCCAGCTGGGACCTGGGGATCGCCTAGAATTACGTCTCATCTCCAGACTACAGAGATGAGTCCTGGAGAAAATGGCTGCTTTGAAGGGTGGACTTTATGGCATTGTAGTCAACTGAGTTCCCTGTTCTCTGGAGCTCCCCCGATCCTTAACCCCAATCCTACCACCACTCCGCACACTGGCAGCAAGTGCGGATCTGGCCCACTGGGCACCACAGAATGGTGGTTGCAATGACAAAATGGCCGCCACAAGAAGTGGAGCCCGCCAGACTAAAACAACAACAGCCACTGGCAGTCCCATCTAGCCTTGTTCAGAGATAGCTTTCTCTTCCTGCAGCTTCCCACCTCTGGGTTGGGAAATTCCTGGGGATTGGGGGGGGGGGCTGAATGGGTGGATGGGGGACAGATGCTCTAAAGTCAACCTGATTGTCTGGGATAGCGAGCCACCTACCTCATCACACCCCACTTTAAGCTATGGAACTGCTGCATATTATAAAACTCTCCCAGTTCACGACTCTTTCAAACAGCTCTGCATTGTGCCTAGAAATTTTTCATCCACAGAAGTAGCATGATACACAGCCTCACAACCCACGGATCAAAGTCAAACCTGCTGTCATCACTTCTAAACCTCCCTGTAACCTGGACTTACAAACTGATCCACGTATGCCTGTTTTTCATTGGAGGACGCACCCAGTTAATGATCTGCCTCCCAAAGGGTGAATGAATTGCCTCTGTCGAAAAGCAACCCTATGATCATCAGCGGAAGATGAGACAGAAAAATTTCCCCTTTGCAAAACTCTTCTGCTGAGCTCAAAATGTTTGTTTCTTAGCACATTTGGCTCAACTGTTTGGCTCAACAGACATGGTCTGTTGCTCCCCTGGGATCTCCCCCTACCTCCTTCCCTTCCCGTGTAATACACACGGTTGCCAGCTCCAGGTTGGATCAGAGTGGAGTTTGGGGAGGGGAGGAACTTTAATGGAATTTAATGCCATACAGTCTGTTGTAAAAAGGGAGCATTTTCTCCATCTGAACTGATCTCTGTTGCCTGGTTATCAGATGTAATTCCAGGAGATCTACGCCCAGCACCTGGAGGTTGGCAACCCTAACAATATACCCACTGGTGTGGGAGGGGTGAACCGAGGAGACAGCAAGATGGAAGTCACAGTCCCAAGGTAGCAGGATTTTCTGCTTTATTATTATCATATATACCCTCTTGTGGACTCTCAACTTCGTGTTCAAAGCCAGTGCATAGAAGCATCAAGTTATCAATAAATATTAGACTTCCTTAAGAAAATAGTAAAGTTGTGACATGGGATTTGATAACATTTTCTCTGTTCCAGTAACAAACATCTTTTGTCCAAATTTTGCTGGGTCCTCGGCTCTTTTGCAGATCCAGATGTCCAATATATCTGTGTTTTCCATTGTAGCCACGTATTAAATTGAGTTTTTGTCTATGTGTTCCCATTGCAACTGCATACAAAAATTTGTGTTTTCCCATAGGCTACTTGCTTAGTTCTGGCATTCTACTTAATCTCCAGTGTCTCTCATACATCGTCTTGTGCTGTTGACAGCAAGGACATAATAGATGATATGCATTTTCTATCCAGATCTGGAAAGATACCCCAAAAGAATCTGCTTCCTATTAATCCTATCTCCTAGCTACACTGCTTTAGGATGCTTTGGGCTGATCCTGCGTTGAGCAGGGGGTTGGACTAGATGGCCTGTATGGCCCCTTCTAACTCTATGATTCTATGATTCTATACATATGGAATCAATCAAACGAACATCCAGGTATTGTGTGGTTTCTGGTTTTGGATTTTGGTTTGGACTGAAGTGGTGACCTTTACCCCATCTCTGACAAGAAAGGAGGCATAGCTTAAGAACACCTTGGTTGTGGCAGAGGACACATCTGAGTACTTAAGATCACTTCTCTGCCTAGGAAACAGACGTTGATGCTCGATGCTCACTTACGTGCTGATGGAGGTGTCCCTCCATTGGTCCCTTCTGTCCTCTCACTGCAAGAAAATCCCAAGAATTAGACATCTCGACACAGGAGTAGCATCATTCATGTGCGGCAGTGACCTTACAATACTAAGCTTATAAAGGTGCACTATAGTCAGAAACCACCCATGTGCCAGAAAGAAACCAAGGGGAAAAAGAAGAAGAGCTCATTTTTATACCCCAATTTCTCTACCCTAAGGTAGCAATCTCCGGGGCTTGCTTGGGCTGTGCGAGAAAGGCCAGCAAGGTCCCTCTGTTTAAAGAGCCACTAAACAGCTGATCCTGTGAGGCTTCTCTTCAGGGCAGGATCAGCTGTTTGGCAGCAGAATGCATGTGAGTTTTTATAATCAGTCAAACTCAAATTGATTTAGCGCATCAGTGATTCAGATTATTTGAGTCTTTATGAAATGGAAAAAGTTAAATCTATCTGAATTTTTTTTTAAATTATTTTTTGGGAGTGCACAGTTCTAGTTTCCACATCTCAAGGACCGTTTACGCACTGGAGGTTTCATGCCGGGCTGCAGGCTGGAGTTTTAGTCATGGCAGGTTGCCCCACCCTGCACCCACATGGGAGAACATTTGGCCTGGTGCACCTCATCCAGCCCGGATTTGTGCTCCTGGATGGGAGCTGAGGCAGTGAAGTTCCCAGTGCATAAACAGTCAAGGGGAGTGGATCTATGTTTTTGGGAAGGAAGGCTGTGCAAATGAGGGAGGGGGAACTGTGAAGAAGGACTTCATGGGTGATGTCCTGATCGGTAGTAGGGGATTTTGTTCAAAGGGTTTTATGGGTTTGGGTAGAAAAGTCAACCTGGCAACATTGAGGTACTCCATCTGCTCTGTTGTGTAACAACTGTACACATTCAGCAGGGGAAGGCCAGATCTACAGACAACCCCTCCAACGCCGCCAACCCCATGGAAAGAGAAAAAGCAAACCCAGTAACCCTGCAACTGCTTACTTGGGGGTTTCTGCATCAGAACTTCTCATCAATGCACTCTGCACCAATCCCGTAAGGCTGGCGATCTGTTTCTCCATCGCCTCCATCCGTTCCCTGAACGAAGCAAAACGAGATCTAGTGAGATACTGGGTGGGCACCATGTGCGTCTCCTCCTCTTTTGCCTCTGCAAAGCAGTATGGGGTAATGGGTAGGCAGAGATCAACAGGGAAAGGAGCCCAAATTGGGAATGGGGAAATTCCTCAAGGGAGTACTAACACCAAAACAGATCTTCGGATGTGAATGGGGACACGGAAGCTTGACAAAACCTCCGTACGAATGAAGTTCCAAGATAGCGGGACAGACAGTGGCAACATCTTCTTTCATGTCGTTACCTAGACTTGAATAATTAACCTGCATGCTTAGACTCCTCTGGCAACGCAAACAGCATCCTTCTTCCCCCTTGTCCCAACCCCTGTCTCCTCAGAGCCTAATTCTATATTATATTTCTATATATCCTCCCCAGGTCTGCCCAGTCAGGCTTGTATTCCCTCTTTTGTGTGCATGTTAAGAGTCATCAAGCCATTTCTGACTTATGGCGGCCTTATGAATCAGTCTTTCAAAACATCCTTGCTCCAGGCTTGCAAACTTAGGGCTGTGGCTTCCCTTACAGCATCAATTCATCCCATGTTGGATCTTCCTTTTCTCCTGCTGCCTTCAACTTTTCTGAGCATGTTTGTATTTTCCAGGGATTCTTGTCAGGAGACCAAAGTGCAATACCCTCAGTTTAGTCCTTTTAGCTTCTACGGAGAGTTCAGGCTTGGTTTGATCTAGAACCCACGTTCTTCTTTTGGCAGGCCGCAGCATCCATAAATCTCTCCTCCAAATGAAGCTGTCCGTTTTCCTGCCAGTTTTCTTCACTGACCACCTTTTAACACCCATATGTAGTAATGGGGAAGTCTATGCCATCAATTACCTTCATTGTGGTGGCCAGAAGCACATCCTTATATTTAAGGATCTTCCCTGATTCCTTTATGGCTGCCCTTCCCTGTCTCTATCTCCTTCTGATTTTTTGGTTGCAGACTCCCTTTTGGTTTTGTAATGAGAACTGAATTCCCACACACCTAATTCAGATGGGGAGAGGGGGCTTCAACCTCCCCCAACCTGTTTTCCTAAACTAAAAAGAACAACCTGTTTTCCCCAACTAAAAGAGCCTCTTGTGGTAAGGCAGCAGACATGTAGTCTGAAGCTCTGCCCATGAGGCTGGGAGTTCAATCCCAGCAGCCAGCTCAAGGTCGACTCAGCCTTCCATCCTTCTGAGGTAGGTAAAATGAGTACCCAGCTTGCTGGGGGGTAAACGGTAATGACTGGGGAAGGCACTGGCAAACCACCCCGTATTGAGTCTGCCATGAAAACGCTAGAGGGCGTCACCCCAAGGGTCAGACATGACCCGGTGCTTGCACAGGAGGGGATACCTTTACCTTTAAAAAGGCCATGGGAAGCCACTCATTCTCCCTTTGAGGAAATGTATGTATAACCCATCAGTACACATAGCTTCCTCAGTGGGTCAAATACCAGGCCCCTTGCGTTAGGTTGGAAAAATATTGCCAGGTGGGTGGGGTGGCGGCAGCAAAAAGGCCAAGGATCCCAGTCCAAATCAGCTCACGTGTCCTTGGGAATGAAATTCCCCTCATGGAACTCACAAATTACATTTGATTCTATGAACCCAAGAACAGCGTGAGGAAAATATAAATGTGTAGTTAAGCAAAATGTAGTTGGGTGAAAAAAGGCTGCTGCTTATAGGGGTGATGGGGAAGTGTTAACACAATGATTGCATAGCTGTGGTTTTTCAAATCTATGTCGCTGTACAGCAGGGGTCCCCGACGTAGCGCCCGTGGGCACTGAACGCTTTTCCTGGCACCTGCCAAGTTTGTATTTAGAAAGCGGGAAGGGTCAGGTGGTGCTTGCGCTCAGCAGGTATTCTCATCGGCTGCACAGACTAAATATTGCTTCATATATTGAAGAGACGCTGTGAGAGTTATTTGTAACCTCGCTTCCTACATTTCGTGACAGGCTCTGCTCTCCTGTGGCAGCCATTTTGTTGTTCTGCCCACAACCCTCTGTCAGGATTCCAAATGAAAATGGTCGGGGACCCTGCTGTAGAGTCACAAGCTAGCAGTGCACACGTGCCTCCTTATAAGGTGCTTGTTGGGATTGAATTGCTCTTGTACAGTTTTTGGATCCCACTCCATCTCCAAGGTGTATGGAGTTCTCCCTTCCTCCATTTTATCTTCCTACCAGTGCTGTGACATAGTCAGGCTGAGGAAGAGTGACCGGCCCAAGGTCAACCAACCAAATTAATCGCTGTTGGGACATGAGCACAGGTCTCCCTGGTCCTCATCCAACACTTTAATTAATTAATTAATTAGTTATATTTATATACCACCCTCCCCTCAGGCTCAGGGTGGTTTGCATAGAATATAGAAAATAATACAAGGAACTTAGTTTTTCCAAAATGTATAGATAACCATAACCATACACAGACCGCAGAAAACAATACAAGGAACTTAGTTTTTCCATAACATATAGATAACCATCGCCACTATATCACGCTGGATCCAAGACTGCGGGGCAGGGGGGAAAGGCGTTGTCTCTTAGGTGTATGAGGAAAAATTGTCCTGCTCTGTGAGTGTGAGCAACTATCGTGCCAGTAAAATCCGGCCATTCTGTCAAGGTTGTTTCTGCTCAACCAAAATGAGGTACCAGCCTGTTTCCTTCTGGGAGCCATAACTCTTGAAGAGAGGTTTACCTCAGAAAAGAGAAGGGCAAAACAAAACAAAACAAAACCACTCCAGTGCAAATGGGCTTTGTTTTATCGGCTCCTCTCTCCTGAAAATGTCCGTCCCAAAGGACCTCCTCAGTCAACCTTCCTTGAAGGTTCTGCATTAAGGAGAAATTTCTCTCGCAGAATTTCCAGTACATTAACTCCTGACAGGACTGAGCTTGTCATTCTTTCGACCTCTCCCGGGATTCTTTTTACTCTCCCCCCACTTGGTCTCTCCCTCTCCTTCTCTCGCTGTTTCTATCTCTGTTCCTAATCATTTCTCCCTTTTTATCTTTTTTGTTATCCTAATGAGCTCTGCTCTGACCATTCCCCCTTGACAACTCTGCTGACAGCTCAGGAACCGACCTTCCTGGGGGAAATGTAGACATAGGAACACTGAACACAAGATAAGGGGAACATTTCTCCCACTATCTAATTTGCTGGAATATATCGACTTGTGTATCTCTCAAGGGAACAGGAAAATGAGAACACCCGCATGTTTCCGGTAGTGGGAAGGGGAAGGGGAAGGGGAAGGGATGCGGTGCTTTAGTGCCTTGGAATGCATAACCGTTCCAATTTGCTCAGGGAGTGTGTGTCAGCAAAATAATGCTGACAAGCAGCTTTTGTAATAAATAAATAGCTAATAAATATTTTACTTCTATACAGCTCTATCCTAGTAGGCTCAGGGTGGTTAACAACAGCTTAAAAACAATTCACAATGAAAACAATTTAACATTAGTATAAAAACCGCCTCCTGTTTGTAATCTAATCCTGCGAGGGTTGAACAGAGCTTGGAGGGGTTTTCTGTCTGTGGTTTTGTTTTCAAGTAGGGAGGCCCATGGTGTTCTTACCTGGCCTCAGCTGTAGGCCTGGCAGAACAGCTGTTTTCCAAAATCGCAGAACCCAGAGATCTTCAGGCAGAGCCCTTGTTGAGGTCTGGCCTCATTGAGGCCAATTTTATCTCTTTGAGGACAGGGAACCTGAGAAAATTTTGACTGCCTGATCTTAATGTTCTTTGGGGGGTATAGGGGAGGAGGCAGTCCCAGAGATACGGGGGTCCCAGCCACTTAGAGCAGCCTTTTTCAAACTTTTGACCATGGAGTAACTCCTGAAATATTCTTCAGGCTTCAAGCAACACTGGAAGTAATGCCAGCTGGCCATGCCCGCAGAATTCACGTTTACACTGTGCATGTTTACAGTGTGCACTGATAAAACAAAATCCTTGTTAAATAAGAAGTGAGTTTCATTTTTACGTGTGCAGTACCTTGCGTGAGCAAAACAATTAAGCATTCATCTCAGCTGTTATAAAGCCCACCATCCAAAGAAGCAATTCTCCTCAAGGGAAATGTTCTGTGTGATTTGTATGATTAGCTTATATATATATAGAGAGAGAGAGATAGAGAGAGAGGAATTAACAGACAGAATCTCTGAATTTCCTTGCTTCTTCCCACTCCAGATATATTCAAGCCCCAGCAGATTATTTTTTTCCAGGGTGGGAGTTAAAAGCCAAAGGATGCCCTTCATGCTAGCCAGGGGTGATGTCCTCCCATCTGCAGCAGTGGAGGGGTACTTTAAGAACGTCCCAAGAGCTGAGAGGCTCTTCCTGTGCAGGTGGGGGGATCTGGAGTCACTAGAGCAGGGGTAGTCAATGCTGGCAGGGGCTCATGGGAATTGTAGTCCATGGACATCTGGAGGGCCGCAGTTTGACTACCTCTGCACTAGAGCATGTCTTATTTTAGATGTTCTCTTTATGAGGCACCTCCCTCTCAGATAATATCTCCTCTGCTTAGGGATGTAACTTGCAACACCGAGCAAGAACAAATTAGGAAATGCTCCTATAAACAAGCAGGTAGCCAAATAGCAGGCTAAGAGAGCTATTTGTGGAAGCAAATAAATGAAATCATGAAACTGCAGCCACCTACCCAGTGTTCCATTTAAATGTAGAAATGGAAATTCTAGTTTTGTTTTTAAAAGTTCTCATACTATATGTTAAACAAAAATCGAGTCCAAGAGCACCTTCAAGACCAACAAAGATTTATTCATGGCGTGAGCTTTTGAGTGCAGGCACTCTTTCTCAGATTAAATAGAACAAGGATCATAAGCGTACAGATATAAGGCAAAAGTAAATTGTGGCAAATTAGTAAACTGTGTCATAATATCCAAATTAAGCCATATGATAATTCTTTGCTAAAACAGCTCATCGGTTCTTTTAAGTTCAGTTGTAGTTCACGAAAACATTGGAGACGTAAAAATGTCCCGGTTAGTACTTAATGTCAGAAACTTCCCCAGTTGTGAAAACAAATAATTAAAAGAGACTAGTTGCTTGTTCCATTTAGTGACTCTGAGGAAGAGTGCTTGCACTTGAAAGCTCACGCCTTGAATAAATATTTGCGGATCTTCAAGGTGCTCTTGGACTCCATTTTTGTTGTGCTACTTCAGACCAACATGGCAACCCACTTGAATCCATACTATACTAATGCATAGCTCCTGCACTAATATGCTTTTATTTGTTAGCATTATTTTATAGTACCTGGCGTTAGGCTGTATTTAAATAAAATGTTTTTGCAGAAAATCTCTGAAGATCTTTAATGAGAACAACCAGGGCCTAGTCTGCACACAATAGATAATGCACTTTCAATGCCCTTTAGAAGCAGATTTTCCTGTTCTGCACAGGAAAATCTAGCTGCCAAAGCACATTGAAAATGTATTATTCTGTGTGTGCAGAATGGGCCCAGGAGGGCTACAAACCTGCTTTTTCTAAAATTAAAGCACACAAGTCTCACATTCTGAACCTTACAAAAGGGTAAACTGAAAACATCACCTTACTGGAAAGCCCCCCCCTCCCCATCTTACCTTGTTTCTGTATCCTTGGCAGGCACAGGTGAGCTGAACCCGGAAAGTGGACGCTCCCCAGGTCCGGGAAAAAGCTCCGAAGGCCCTGAAGAGCTTGGGTTCCGGGGCTTGTTGACGGGGCTTTCCATGAATACCGAGGAGCAAGAGTCTTTGCGGAAGGACTGGCGGACCGGCGAGGACCGGCTGGGAGGCCCTGAATAAGGGCTGTGTGGACTTTGGCTCTGCTGGACGTCCACCAGCCGTCCATCAGCGATCTTCTGGGGGGATGACGGAGGCAGGCGGAAGCCCATCCCTGGACCGTAGGTATCGCTATAGATCTGTGCGTTGGGCTTATACAAGCTGTCTTCCAGTTCCGATTGCAGGGCAGCAGCCGAATAGGTGCTGAGGGAACGGACCGAACCCCGCTTGTAGAGCCCTCCGGGGTAGGCAAAGGGGTCTCCGATCCCCGCTAGTGACTGAGTGGATGTAATGCTCAAGCGTCCCTCATGCACCATGCTGTAGGGGTCAGCGTACAGGCCCTCGTTTTTCACCAGTACCATGTTCTTCCCGGCCAGATCCTCATCCGGTTTGACATCCCGGCGTTCCAAGATGGCGCTTGGGCTGGGTGACACGCCCTGGGCCGGAGGCAGGTTGGAGAGGCGTTCCGCGTGGTGCACAGGGCTGCCAGCGTAGGAAGGTGGGCGCCCACCGCTGTAAGACATGCGGGAACGGGATGGGGAGGACGACTGGAGCACCGGCGGAGGAGAGCCGGAGGTGAGGTGAGACGCAGGGGACATGCTGTTGAGGCGCCGGGTGGGGGAGGACTCCCTGGATGAGTAGACCATCTCTCTCTGAGAAGAAGAGAGAGAAGATAAGGGTGTCAGGACCGTGCCCCCACAGGTGAGCCAAAGGTAAAATGAAGCTAGAAGACAACCTATTAGGCCATTCATTCCTACTGCCTACTTGCTTCACACAACTAGAAGATCAAGCGTTGATACTGTACCTGATTCACACCAGTTCAGAGCATGAGTGGGAGAAGTCTTCAGCTACTTAAGACCTCAAGACAGTGCTATTTGCCCCATTAGGAGTTGCATATCTGCTGAGGAGAGCACAGGTATGTTTCCCCTGTGAGGCAAACAGCATCTTGTTTCAGGTTCAGGGCCATTGTAAGTTAGAATCACAGAATCATAGTTGGAAGGGGCCATACAGGCCATCTGGTCCAACCCCCTGCTCAACGCAGGATCAGCCCTAAGCATCCTAAAGCATCCAAGAAAAGTGTGTATCCAACCTTTGTTTGAAGACTGTCGGTGAAGGGGAGCTCACCACCTCCTTAGGCAGCCTAAGGAGTGTGTGTGTGTGTGTGGAGTAAGCTTAAGGGCCTTCTCCCCATGTGCTTGCATTACGATCCAAATCAGGCCCCCACACACTTGAGAATTAAATTCCCAGTGACAACCAACTGGAAGGCCTCATGGAGAACCCATGAGAAAAGAAATATGTAGCCTTCAGTGGTGGCATGAGACCCCTGTTGAAATATACAGGAGATAAGAGGTGCCTGTGAAAAGTCATAGGCAAAATCCACATGGGCACCATGCCCGATGATTCCCCCCTCCCAATTTCCAAAACAACCTGAAATTCCCCTCTCAAGAACACAGCACCATTCTCCTTTCACTTCTGTCCTAAGGTTGCCAGTGCTGCACTGGCAAATTTTGGGGAACTTTTCAGAGTGGTGCCTAGGGAGGGTAGAGAGGATGTGTTGTCTCTTCTGGATGACACTCTAGGAATTTCCCCTTATCTCCATGGTAAAAATTATAGACACATGGAGAAATTCCTTGAGCATTGCTAGGAAAGCCATTTTTTTCTCCCATTCCTCAATTTTTGGGGAGGAAAGCGGGTTGGGGTTAAAGACAGGGGTTGACCCACCATAGATTGGCAATCTGCACACCTACATTTCCCTACCCCTTTCTTTCTTGCTTTGTCTTTCTCTTCCTCCTGACACCAGTATATCACTGATTAATGCCCCGGTTGTGTCATCTTTGCCTTCACCAAGGCTTTGGCCTTTTCTATTTTCCGAGACCAACATTTTCCATTGAATTCCTTTTTTCTACCTCTTACACATCTGATTTTGTCCCCCATGCAGATGTTCCAGTGTATGTTCACTCCAGGACCTACAGCGGTGTGTATGCTTCGGCATGAGCATGCCTAGTTGTGAGGGAGAAGGGGTCACTACTCACTGAACAGTAGGATAGGTTCTAGTGTATTTGGGCTCAAATCTATGGGGAGTACAAGTCCCACACAATTCTCAAGCTCTCAGCCGTTTCCCACCCAGTTCTAAGGAGTGCAGGGAAAAGAAACTCCCAAGATCAAATTTACAGGTAGGATAAGCCCACAAGCACAAGGGGACCCTTCATCATCATCCATCTTTTCTCTGCGAGAGAGGGCATTTCGTCCTGAGAGCGGAGGACTGTCAGCAAGCCCCATAAAAATCCCACTGCTGAATGTCTGCAGGCACACGCTGCTTGCTGAGAGAACATCAGCCAGATGTGGTTCTTATAGCACCATAAATAATTGGCACGTTCCTCTTAATGAGCCTAATTCTTCAGCTATCCGCTTCCTCCACCACATTGACGTTCCATACAAATAGTAGCACGACAGCCCCGATGCAGTCTGCGATCCTCACCCGCAGGTCACCATTGGTGATGTGGGATCCAGGGAAGGAGGCATACAGGGGCTCTTTCCGGTAGATTTTGATAATGCTTCTGTCCTGGATATCCCTGCAAGAACAAAGGGGGAAAGAATGGAGGCGATAAATTCACGGAAAAGAAGAATCAGATTAAGCAAGCCTGTGACGGCAACAAGGGTGGCAACAGCTGCTCGGAAACAGTCCATTGACGTCATCAGCCCACACCAGCTGCTAGGTGCCTTCACGTAGCTGTGGATCAGGCCTGCCCTTCCCCTGGCACTGTGGATTCGCAAGGTTGGTGGTGTCATGTGTTGGGCCAGTCTGTACAAATTCTTCCTCTAGGATTTGTGTGCCACTTTTGTGGCAAGATTCAGCGAAATCCTGCTGATGCACCCCTCTACTTTTCAGCTGGGTTTCAGCACCAGCAGGTAAGTCTGAGATATACACAAAAGGAATCCCACAAGACTGCTTACAGGGATTTTCCAAATCGGGGGGGGGGGCTTCCCTTTGACCTACCAAAGTGACTTAAGGGGGGGGCATGTTACAGGGCAGCAGAAGTCATATTTCCAGCACAAGTGTGAGACCAATTTCGCTTAAGACACAGGACTGGTACCCCACCCAAGGGACAGAGGGCCAATTCACACGACACAGAGAATGTCCATTATCTGATACAACATACTCACAGTGGCCACATCAACTTAACATTGTTTCAAGCAGCCTTTAGGAGGCAGGCTCTGGAAGCACCAGGTTTCCTTCCAGCAAGTTAAACCAAATATCAACATTGTTCCCTTCCCCCTATTTTTTTCTTTGCTGGCACACCAACATATACACAGGGAGTGTTGTTTTTTTAAGGCAGAGGGCCAAATGATTTTCCACCTCTGTGCTAGAGGTCTATAGGAGGTATGATATAGTCGGGATGACTGGAGGGCACTGACAGAGGTTCATAAAATTTTGAACAGTGTGGAGAGGAACAGTGATTTTGGTGCCCAACTTCCTTTTGTAAGCCACTCTGAGACTTCTTCTGGTAGAGAAAAGTGGCACATAAGAACCAACTCTTCTTCTTTTCCTTTCCCTGCCGAGCTGTGCTGTAATGCTGCAGCACCATACAAAAGGGAAAGGAATAAAACCCTTTAAAGCAGGGGTAGTCAACCTGTGGTCCTCCAGATGTTCATGGACTACAATTCCCATGAGCCCCTGCCAGCGTTTGGACATCTGGAGGACCACAGGTTGACTACCCCTGCTTTAAAGGACTGGAAAACCAGGGAGAAAGAAATGCAGAATGTGCTACTGCCACTTCACTATTTCAGCTGAGGATTTAGCATCCTCCATAGCTTCAGAGGACCCCAGAACATTGACTCTCAACAGCTTGTACCTTGAAACTTTTGTTGGTCTCTAAGATGCTACTTATTGTGGACCTGCCAAGGCCAGCAGAGCAAAGAGATGCTGAAGACTCCTCTGAAGACGAGGCAGCAAATGGTCCCCAACCCACAGCCAGTGGCAAGAGGTAAAGGAGGAGGAGGAGGAGGCAGTCTCTGAGAGGCCAGACATAGAGCCTCAGCCAGGAACCAGCGCACTGGCCACTCAGCCTTCCAGCCCTGGGCTGACAACAAAGAGCCACTTGCCAGTTAGTTCACCTACGCCATCACTGGAGCCTCAGGAATGCCATCAGAGGAAGATGAGGAGGGTCAGAAGGCCCAGTGCCTGCCTGGCAGCACAGCACTGGCCCAGCATCAACAAAGAGGATGAGTGTTTGCTGGAGCAGGACTGAAGCAGCCAGCTGTGCATGATGCAATACAGGTGTTTAGCAGTGCGTTGCTTAAAAGCAGCAGGGAAGGGAATGGCTGCGTGAAAACGACATTTGTTGGATAATGACTTTGCTCTGGACTGGCCTTTTTGCCTCTGACTCTGGCCTATACCTTTGTGTCCTTGTTCTCAGATTGTCCTTTGGACTTATTTATTTATTATTTAATTTATATCCTGCCTCTGCCGACAAGTCGACTTGGGGCAGCGCACAGAATAAAATAGGCCCAAGGCCCTATCTCAATAAAACAGTAATTAAAAAAAAATCTCTCCAGTGTTTACAATAAAACAATGTACAAGTTGTGTGTGTTGTCTACCCTGTACCTGAACCTTAGAACTGTATTTTGACACCTGGCCCTGGAATTGCTTTATAAACTCTGGTGCTTAGAAAGAGTCTCTGTGGGCCTTCCAGGAAGATGCTGGCCATCAGGACTCTACTGGTCTCAAATCTAACTCAGCATCCTTTGAGGCTCACCTGACATCCTCCAGCTCGTAGAAGACATTGCGGGATTCGTCCTTGATCAGGATGGCAGTGTTGGGCGACTTCAACATCCCCATGGTTAGCTTCTGAGGAAACATGTGGACGATGAGAGCGTGCAGCGTATCCATGCTACTGATTTCGTGGGTGATGTGAACCCTTCTCGTCTCATCCCCGAACTGCAGGAAAAGGATGCCTATAGGTATGGGAGATGCAAGAGGAAGGAGGAGAAGTGGTCAAGTAAGGCAGAACTCGGATTGAACCAACTAACAGTATTGGAATGGCAACTTTTGAAATGACAGAACTCTTTTTCAGCTGCGGGAGTGTTAAAAGGTCCAGAATAAAAGCGAGTCAGGAGGACAAACAGAATTCAGGATAAGCATAAAGAAGAAGCATGAAGACTTCTTCAAGAAAGTTTACAACAGTAAATTAAAATAACTGCTAACACAATGATGATAATGCAATCAATCTACCAAGCAATGTTTGGATTACAGTTACAATAAAAAATGATAAAGCTACTTCTTATTTAAAACCTGAGTCACAGGGCTGCCAGCCTCAACAAGAAGAAGAGTTAGTTCTTATATGCCACTTTTTTATACCAGGAGGAGTCTCAAAGCGGCTTACAATCGCCTTCCCTTTCCTCTCCCCACAACAGACACCCTGTGAGGGAGGTGAGGCTGAGAGAGCCCTGAGATTACTGAAGAAGAATAAGAGTTGGTTCTTATATGCCGTTTTTCTCTATCTGAAGTAGTCTCAAAGCGGCTTACATTCACCGCCTCTTTCCTCTCCCCACAACAGACACCCTGTGAGGTAGGTGAGGCTGAGAGAGCCCTGAACCAGTAGAAAGCTGAGAAGACTTTTCAAAGGTAGTCCCACATGGAATACGGTACAGTATCCTTCTACTATGCTATGCGAATTGAAGCATAGTTTCACCCTTAAAATAGTACCTGGACCTTCATTTTTTCTGAGGCTTCGACACAGATTCTGACATTAATGTATGCCTTCTGAGGTTTAAAAAAAAAAAGATCTTGTGCCAATAGATTACAGGAAACTGCTGACTTTATACCACCAGATCTGTGGACAAATTTCTGTAAAATTCATACTAAAGGCCCCTATAAACCAGGATGTATCTGTGCTGACTGTCAGTATTCCATTGTCAGTATTCAGGTATGCATTTTTTTTTTTTTACATATTTACCAGCAGTGTCATCTACAGACCATTTCTGGAAAGAAGCCTAAGTTGCAATCAGATGTTTTATGGAGTGCAGAAGTTTTTTTTGTAGGTATATCATAAGAATACTGTTTGTGAAATTACTTAGAATTCCTTTGGGTTTGATGACTACTGTTCAAATTTGCATGGCCTCGTACTTAGGGTGGGGGGGGGGAGTCGACCAATTTTCCTTCAATGGAATGGCAGGAAAGTCTGTGGGATTTAGCATTAATGTCGAAAGTAATAAATTCTAGAAAGCAGAAACCCGATTAACGATGTATTGAGAAACAGGCATCATTTGTAACTCACAGAAACAACAGATTTCAAGGGAATATTCTACCTGATGTTCTTCTTGCAATGTTGGAGATGTTCTTTTAAATTAAAAAATAAAGCTGTCGTTCCCAAACAAGGGGCATCACCATAGATGCTTATGTTAAAATAGCTTCACCAGGACTCCCCAAGAATTGCAGCGTCATATCTAGAGCAGGGGTCCCCAACATAACGGGATGCATAACAAATGTTTCCAGGAATTGGGTGCGTCCAAGGAGGGCTTTTGCCCAGAATGGCCATTGGAGGTTGGATTGGCTATGGAGATTATTAAATGCTGCTTTGGCAGCAGCTGCCATCACAGCAAGTTGTATGACAACAATTTTGTGACTGCCTTGGGGTCCTGCAGCAGTTCAAAAGAGTTAGGGACCTAATGTTCTAGAGGCTGTTAGGAATTGGGGCCTGGCTCCAGGCTCTGAAGTTCAAACTGTTTGCTCACTTCCTATCAGCACATGAAAGTGATGTGCGTTCGATGCTGCCAGACGGTTTTTCAAGAAATCAGTCACACCTAGTTTTTTATGGAAAATCAGGTCAATCAAAGTCCCGCTTGATGATAATTGCGTGCTTGGGAGAAAACAAGCCTTCAGATTGTTGTGCCAGAGGGTAATGGATGTTGATGGACAGGTCTTGTGCCCACTAGCAAATAGGACCCGTTTCCCTTTGGAGCTAGGAATAGCGCTTGATTATGGGGTCCCAGTTGCCTATTTATTGCACCTTAGATTCCCACAAACTCTCAGCACTTTTATGTCTGCAAGGGTGTTCTGATCTATTGTCTGGAGCAGAGGAATTCTTTAATCATATGTAAATTCACAGGACATGCTTAAAAGTGGCTGGTTAGTAACCCTCATATTACTAGTAAAGTTGTTAGGTTTCTTCAGCTGCGTTGAGGTTACGGGAACAGTCTGGGTAATATCTCCTTTGACTCCTGCTAACTGCTGTGTTCTCTCCATTCGTTGTGTTTTTCAGGTATTTAATTTTTGTTCTTGGTTCTTTCTTCCCCTGCCTCGGTTGACCTTTGCAGGTCTGCAATCAATGCCTAATAAAGATTATTTGAATTTGAGATTTGGAAGAAAAATAATGGATGTCAGGGGGGTTCAGATTTCGCAAAAGGAAAAAAAATATCCGTATGAAATTAGGGCTGCCAGGCACTTGGGGGGGGCACTCTCCAGGAGAACTCCCCCGAACTTACCAAACCGAGAGGAGCATCCAGCATGCTGACGTCATCTGGAATGGACACTGGCATGTTGGAGACGTCAGGGGCGATGCTCTGGCCTTTGGGGAAACTCTATGGTAAAAAAATCAGCTTCAAACCATAGAGTTTTGCCCAAAACCCAGAAGGGATTTATGAAGCCCCCAACACAAGGGAGCAATGCCAAAGTGGGGATTCCCCTCATCTTAACAGGGTCCGGAATCACTATCTGAAATCTTTGATGTCGTTCACATCATGGACATCCAAGAAACCGTTCTCAGGACCGTGGGGAAGAGGGCCTTACCTGGTGACCGGAGCTTTGTTTGGCTGGTGGAACGGGAGAGAGGCAGGCTTTGCCGGAAGCGGTTCATTCTGTTGAACCCAATGGGCAGCTCAGCTTCAGACATGGTTTCTAAGGACTCGGCCGAAGCAAAGGAGAGTTTGGCTTGATCGGCCAAGCCAGGCTGGGAGCCTTGAGTGTGCCGGGAACTTCGGGTCTGGAAGGCAGACAGAAAGAGAGAGATCCATGTGGTTATGGCGACAGCAGCATACCTTCCATGAATCGACAGTATGACACGAGGGTGCTGAACATATAATATAGTCATGGTTTTTTTTTCTGATTGCATATTGATTAAAAGATATCACAAATGGTGAAGCACAGCGACAGAAAAAGTGCCCCTCAAACATTTGAATGTAAAAACGTAAAACACGTACAGAGCCCCACAAAATGACATCTAAATTAATTTTTTGAAAGGTCGGACATCTAACTGCACATTTCTTTAACTAATTGAATTGGTGGGTTAACAAACTAACAATTATCAGATGGGGTCAATTGGAACTGGTAAGGGTGAATTTCCAGTGTTGGGTCTTCAAATTAATGGCCAATTAACGGCATTGTTCAGGGTTTTTTTTTTTTTTTTTTAGTTCTGGTGTGCTCCTCAAACAAGAATTGGGGCAAAAATACTGACGGTATTGAAGGCGGCCTCTGGCTGAACAATATGGCTGGCATACATTACGTTGTCCATTGGTCATATGACCCCTTTGATAAATCTCTGTGCTGATATTTTGGCACAGTGCAAATGTATATAAACGGAACCCGTGGCAACCCATTTATTAGAAGGCAGATGAATAATCCATACTCATTGACCTAGGTGGAATGAACTTAAGCCCCATGGGTATAGCTCACCTCAGTTAACCTAATCAAGTGTTCACTCACTTCTCTTGCAGAAACCCAGTGACAAAGATTATGCATGAGCAACACACATGCACTTTGTGGCAACCTGTTTCAGCTCTCCCTCATTCTTACAATTAGTCTGGATCCTCAGCCTAGTATACCTGATACGGGATCTTTCCCATTGTCCTTAACCTTGTAGTTTCCACACTGCAAACATTTAATGACTCATGAAACAATGTCCCGAGTTCCCACATTAAGACAAAGGCTAGAGCAGTTCCCAGAGAACAGATCTGCCACTGAGGAAGCTAGAGAGGAATTCTGTCTCTACCTGACCTCCTTCTGCAGGACATCTTGCCTTGAGGGAGGGATAATGGCATAGAGGTAGAGCATTTGCTAGGTGCACAGAAGGACCCAGGTTCAATCCCTCTTCCATGGGAAGCACCAGGCAGTAGTTGATGTGAAAGTCCTAAGAGTCTGGACAACCACGGCCATGTCTGTTTCCATGCTAGCGATATAATTCAGATTTGGTTTTTTAACCGGTCGACTTTTTCGTCTGTTTCCGCACTGAAACCCGCTTTTTCAGGAGCAGACCCAAAATTGCCCACTCACATGTTATGCAGCAAAGGAATCCCCAGAAAACCTGATTTCATCTTTTCAAGCGGGGTCCAAGAGGATCTAATTCGGGGCTGTTCAGTGTGGAATGCGTGCATTCAGGTTTTTTGCTACGCCTGCCACTTTGAGTAGTTGGGCGTGCCCCTTTCCTAGATACCGTTCTTCCTCCCCCTCTCTTCCTCCTCCTCTCCATTCCAAAAAATCCACTTTTTAAAAAATGGGTGAACACATTACAACACTTTTTCTAACCTTTAAAAAAGCAGTCTTGCACAGTAGCGTTATAACGTTATAACCCAGGGTTTTTTCTCTTTAATTACATCGAGGACACTTTGGGGGAAGGGAGGCGATCAAGAGCAGATAATGGTGGCATTAAGGAGCACAATGAAAACAAAGGTGCAAGCAGGCACCATTTTTTGAGAAAACACATTTTTTGTAAAGGGGGAGGGAGCAAAGCTTGATGGGAGGCTGCCTCCGCAGGTCTCAGCACGGGAAGCATATCGTGAATTTCAGCCTGGGAAATGCAAGGAGGAAACTCCAAATGTGGGGAGGCTGGTTTGGACTCGAAGCATCCAAAGGAAACCCAAATTGAGGCTGAAACGACGTATGTCTCCCAATGCGGAAACGGTCATAGACAATGCTGACTTCAATGTACCAATGGCCTGATTCAGAACAAGGCAGGTTTGTGTGTCTTCAGGGCTACCAAGCGCTACAACAGACCCCCAGAGGAAAAAATTCCCTCTGCACACCCCTTACCAACTAAGGACAATGCAAATACTTACAAAAACCAACTGCATGAGTCATGAACTCCATGAACCCCCTCCACCAATGAGATCAGGGGCCCAGGCATTTATTCCCCTTAGTCCCACCCCTTTTTTTCTGCAGCCTTGCCAGCTCACCAAAAAGCAATCCCATGAGCCAATCCACTCAGCATTAAGCATCCGATCAATGCCGTTTCAATCAGGCAGTTCTTTCGGTGCCACCGTGAAATATGGTGAAAAACACAGCAGAGGAGCTGAGTACCTCTCAGATCGTGGCTAGGAAATCAGCAAAAGTCTGAAGTGCGGCTACCTGTCCCAGAGGGGTGCTACCGAGGGACAGACTAAAGTCTGCACTTTAATTAGAGAAGCCGCTAAGGATGGAGTGTGCATGGCGCAAGCTACTCTCTGGGAAGCACACCACGCTTTGGTTTGCACAGAGGCGGATTAGTATTCCCGAAACCAGAGTACACATCTGTCGAAGGCTCAACGGACCCCAGCCCCTGCTTCCTCCCCCTCCATCAATAACAAGAGAAGCAGCAAAACTTGTAGGCAAACAGTCACAGGATGGAGATAACCTTTGAAACCGCACAAGGGTTGCCTATCCGTTATGCCAGCAAAATAACTCCTGGGAGGTGTAAAGGGGCCCGTTGAGATCCTGGAAGGGAGGCAGTGCTGAGGTTTATGGCTGCAAAAATAATGCTCCTGGACTCCTGGCAGTAAAAGTAGTAATGTGGCGAGAGACCCATTTTGCACAAATGACCATACATCCCCCCTGTAGAAAGAGGCTGTTTGGATGGATGATCCTCGTGAGGTAACAGCGCTGTTACGTGCTGGTAAATAAAAGCAGTGCCCCAGCTGGGTAAAGATGTTACTTTCTTTGCCAACACTGGCCCGGTTTTTGGGTTGCCATTCCCAAATTGGGGGTGGAGAAATCGCCGAGTTTGGGGTCTCTCCCCACGTTTCAGGGATCTCAGAAATCAGAGCAGGGAGGGACGGAGCAGGAAATAAACATGACATCGCTACGTCACCCAGAAGTGACAAAGACACATCAGTGGCATGGGGTGATGCTCTGGTTTTGGGGCAAAACTCTATGGTAAGAAGCTAATTCTACCATAGAGGTTTTGCCCACAAACCAGAGTGTCACCCCTGACCTCACCAACATGCCTACATGTTCCCAGCCCCAGGGAAACATGCTTGGCCTCAATCAGGGCCAGGGCCTTTTTGCTCCTGGCCCCTATCTAGTGGAATGAGCTCCTGGAAGAGCTGAGGGCCCTGCAGGAGCTGGCCGCTTTCCACAAGGTTTCCCACCCTGGAAGTCATGTCATCAGCTCAGATCTTCATGGGTGGAAAGTGTTTGACATAGCCCTCTGCCGCCCCTGTGGCAGGTGTACCATTTTGGGGGAGGGATTTGCTTTTGCCGCCATCCTGCTGATTTTGGTAATGTTGTATGATGGGGTTTTGATGCAGTTTTAATGGGGTTTTGTTATTATGGGGTATTAATATGTTTTATACGTTGTAACACCCTACGGGTCAGTGCCCTGAGAGTGGCGGGTAAGAAATGCAATAATAAAGAACTATAAAAATAAATAAATATAAAAATAAATCCAAAGGACTGGTTTACTTACAAAGTTTTTACAACAAGCACAAACGAACAGGAGAAGGGCTAGTCATACACAATGAAACAAATCTCTCCTCCCGGCAGAAGACACTGCTAAGTAGACAAATCTTCCTGGGAAAGGACTTTGAAAGTTTTGATGCCATGACTGAGAAAGCCTTTCTCGGGTTGCTCCCCCCTCCCCAGCCTCAGATGGTGTGGGGCACATGAAGCAAGGCCTCCAAGAATGTCTGGGTTAGGATCACATGGGAGAAAGTAGCCCCTAAAGTCTGTTGACCCCAGGCGGTACAGGACTTTGGAGATTAATAGTATCACTTTGAATTGAGCCCTGAAACGAACAGGAAGCCAAGGCAGATGGAATAGAATTGGAGTGATATGTTCCCTACGACTAGGGTTGCCAACCTGCCTGCAGTAATGGGTTTAAACTACGTGTAGAACAGTACCAGCTAGATATCAGGGGGGGAACTTTCACAGTCAGGGTAGTTCAGCCGTGGAATCGTCTGCCTGAGGAGATGGTGAGCTCCATTTTCACTGGAGGTCTTTGACCAACAGCTGGACTGATACTTATCACGGATGCATTGAGCAGGGGGTTGGACTAGATGGCCTGCTGAGCCCCTTCCAACTCTGTGGTTCTATGATTCTAAGAGCAGGAGCTGGCTCACGAGCCAGAGCCACAGAAAGGCACCCAGGGCCACCACTGCTGCATGAGTAGCCAACAGGTCTTCTTGAAACCTCCGCAAAGGCACTTCAAATGCATCAGAGGCTTGATTTGGCCGAGAAGCCATTCCGAGTCCAGAAAATGCCGTGCTTTGGTTTGATCCATTTTAACTCTTGACCCTTTTCCCTCCAACAAGACACAAAAGAAACCCTTTTCATGTTGACAAACACCCACTGGGGTAAGCAAATTGCAGGGGGTGGGAAAGCCTCCGTTCTGAGACCAAGTTTTGAAAAAGCGGAAGAAAAGAAATCAATATTTGAAAAGATAACCGCCGTAATCACGGTTCACAGAAGGCATCCAACGGAAGCTTAATTAGTGGGGCGGCACCAAAGACATCAGCTCCCTAAATGATTGTACTATACAATCAGGTGTAAGATTCACTCCCCCCTCAGCCCCGGGGTGTTTAAATTCTCCATAAGGGCTGTTTATAGGTGGCTGATAGCAGCACAACTCCTTCCCTGGCATGTTGTTTTATTTATTATATTTTATGTTTTTGTCTCACTGTTTCTATCAGAATTTTGTATTGATGATTATTGCACACTGCCCTAAGCCTGACTGGAGAGGGCAGTCTAGAAATCAAATTACTACTACTACTACTACTACTACTACTACTACTACTACTACTACTACTACTACTAGTAGTAGTAGCAGTAGCAGTAGTAGCAGTAGTAGTAGCAGTAGCAGTAGCAGTCCTACTACCACTACTATCTCTACTACTACTACAAATGTTTTGAATCCTCAGACATGGGAGGGGAGCTTTGTTGGAAGCTTCACACAAAGGGTCACCAATCCTGGGTTGGAAAATACCTGGATATTTTGCAGGTGGAGCTGAGGAGGGCGGGGTTTAGGGAGATGAGAGACTTCCATGCCATACAGACTCCATACCAAAGCAGCCATTTTCTACAGGTGAACTCATCTATATTGCCCAGAGATCAGTTGTAACCCCAGAAGTTCTCCAGCTACCACCTGGAGGTTGTCAACCCTATCCCCCAAGCCTAAGGCCATTACATTCCAGGCTGGCACTTTGGCTCACCTGGTGGAGGTAAGAGCTTGAGCTCCTACCCTTGCCAGACAGCAGTCAGACTAAGGTGTGGGAGACCCAGGTTCGAATTCCCACTCTCCCATGGAAGCTTGCTGGGTGAGTTACCCTTGGGCCAGTTACTTTGTCTCTTGTGCTCAGCCTAATCTGCTTCACGGAGTTGTTGAAATGAGGATGAAACGGAGGAGGGGAGAGTGGTGGTGAGCCATGGCTAGAGAGAGGTAAAGTCATGTACCCAGTTTAGATTTAGTAGGCCACTGTTCCATGTCACAGGAACAGCTGTGAATTTCCTGCATTCTGCAGGGGGTTGGACTAGATGGCCCTAGAGGTCCCTTCCAGCTCAATGATTCTGACAGAGAAGCAGTTTCAGAGGCTAGGCATGTCGGTCTATAGTGGAGCAAGCTAGATTCAAGTCCAGCAGCACCTTAGAGGCCAAGAAATGTTGGTGGGGCGGGGGGGGGGGTTATAAGCTTTCAAAAGTCAAAGTACCCTCCATTAGGTAGAGTAGCAGGTTAGGTTTCCAGGTCGCCCCTGGCCAACGTCAGGGGATGAGTGGGAAAAGCTGCCAGATCCAGGTTAGGGAATCCCTGAAGACTTGGAGCTGGTGCCATTTTCTCCAGGGGAACTGACCTTTGTAGTCTGGAGATGACCTGTAATTCCAGGGGATCCCCTCATCCCTGCTGGAGCACTGGCATCCCTAAAGAAGGTGTGCCTTAAAACCTTAAAACCCAAGAGCAACAGGTTGAGACGTTTTCCAGACTCCCCAGGAGGCATAAAGCGATGGACCCTTCAGCAGCAGGTCGAAAGGGGCCTTCAGTAATGTGTGTCACAGAGAGGAAGGTGCTCGATCGATGTTCCTCAGCCTCAGCAGAGACGGCACCAACACACAAAAGCGCCCCTGTTCTCATCAGCAGAATGCTGAGAGGTACATCAAACCCTTGCTACCTGATCCCTATCGAGCAAAACCTGAGGAGGAGTGACACACATCCTGAGTATTGCAGAAACCGGTGTGCAGAGCTGGCCCCCTCAGACCTCGCAGTGCTCACAGGCAGAAAAGCAAACACACGGCCAGAGAGTCACACGAGGCACAACTAGGGTTGCCAACCTTCAAGGTCTGGCTGGAGATCTCCTGGGATTTCAGCTGATCTCCAGACTGCTTTCGCCTGGAGAAAATGGCCACTTTAGAAAGTGGAATCTATATCCCATTGAAGTCCTTCCCTAAATTCCACCTTCCTCAGGCTCCACCTCCAAAATATACAGGTATTTCCCTTGATGTAGTGGTTAAGAGCAGTGGCTTCTAATCTGAAGAGCGGGTTTTGATTCCCCGCTCCTCCACGTGCAACCAGCTGGGTGACCTTGTCGCATTCCTGTCAGAGCTGTTCTCGCAGTGCAGTTCTGTCAGAGCTCACTTGGCTCCACCTATCTTACAGGGTGCCTGTTGTGGGGAGGGGAAGGGACTTGTAAGGTGCTTTGAGACCCCTTTAGGTAGGAAACAGGTGGGTATAAAGACCGGCGCTGCTTCTTCCATGTTGCTGGTGTTACACAGGAATTGACATCATCATTCCAACAATTTCTATGGCAGAAGGACAACAGAATTTTTGCCAAAATATCAGAGCGTTGCCTGGAAGTCACTGACGTGATGCTGTCATTTGCCGTGGGACCCCAAAAACGTGGGCTCAGGCTTCTTCTTTTTCCTGATAAGTGCCCCCCATACCCTGCCGGTTTCCAGGAAGGACCTGGAATCCCTAGTGGGGTTTGCGCAAGAGAGCTTTCTGACGGATTGACTCTGTCTTGGAATCTGGGACCTTTAATGATGCCTCAAATGGTCTGCTAGAAGCAGCTTTATTTTAGTTCACGGCAAGCCACCTCTGCTACAATGAGTGAAATATGGCAAGAATACAGGGCTGGATCTGGATGTTTGTTATGCCAATGAAGGTGTCTTGAGTATATAGCAGGGGTAGTCAAACTGCGGCCCTCCAGATGTCCATGGACTACAATTCCCAGGAGCCCCTGCCAGCATACTGGGAATTGTAGTCCATGGACATCTGGAGGGCCGCAGTTTGACTACCCCTGGTCTATAGGGTTGGATCCAGGCAGCGTTCCCCCCTAAGTCTTGCCTTATTCCCCTCTTTATTACAGTCTGTGTTCTATATTCTGCAGCCTCTGCCACCACGGCACAAGGATCTTCACCGTGTAACTGACAATAAGCTGTAGGAGTTGTTTCCCGAGTGGCTCCACCTTCCATGGCAGCCATTTTGTGGGCGCCATTTTGTGGCAGTGCCCGCCACACTGCATCAGCATGGCAGAGGTGTCCATGGCCTCAGAAAGGCCGAGGAGCCTGGATCTTCCGTCTTCCATGTCCTCTCCCCTGATCCCCTCCCCTATCACTCAAAAAACAAACAAACAAAATATCCAGACATTTAAATGCATCTGCCTACAGGTATTTTATCTCCTAGCATCAAGCTCTTGTGCAGAGTATCTCTTAAGCAGCTGTTTTGGATATCAAAACAAAGCTTTGCCAGGCTATATCAGGCGAGCAATCTGGTCTTTCTTTTCTCCCTTCCTCTCCCGATAGCTTATTTCACAGAGAAAAGAAACAAAAAATTGATCGGGCCAAGAAGGGGAGGGGGAAAGCTGATACAGCCATATTTTGACAATGGAATGAGATTTCCTTCCCCCCCCCCCAGCCCACCCCAGCTAAATGGTTGCCGTTGCTATGCTTCCAACTTGGTTGCTAAGGGGTTTCGGGGCACGTGAGAGTTGCAATATCTGGGGGCAGCTGACTTGACGCACTTTTCTCAAATTGGGGGTGGGGGGTAATCTTTCAGGCAGGTGGCTGCTCAATTTTCTCGAGGGGGGCCTTGGAGGCGGGTTTAGGTCAGGTTCGAGGCCCAGATGTGGTTTGGTATCTCCCACCCCCATCTCCAGGGCTTTCAACCACAGAAGACAGCCCCCCCCTTGGATGTTTTCATAGGTCCTTCTCACATTATTTCAAGATAAGATTCTCTTCTGCAATCCCCCACTGATTTGGTAAGCATCTGCATGCCAGAATCATATGCATATAGGGCTGCCAGCCTCCTGAGATTGCAACTGATTTAGCCAGTTTTAGCCAGTCATCGTCTTTCTTCTCAGTGGACTGGAAAGGATTATGTGATTGGCATTACCTGTATCATTCTTGTACACATGGAAACACCAATGAAATGGTCTCAACATCTGTGGCTCTCCAGATGTCCATGGACCCCTGCCCTGAAGAATCTCTACCACAATTCCCATCTGGCTTTGTTAGTAACCCAGGTCTGAGAGAGGGAAGAAGTTTTGTTTAAGAAGCAGTATCTTCCCTGCTTTTTATTGTTTTAAAAATCAAATCACGAAGGGCTGATTATGTGACGGGAAGGACTGAAATAGCAGTTTCTGTGAGGTTGCTCCCCCCACCCTGTACTGTTTTAGGTGGAAGGAGTTTTTTTGTTGTTTACTTTATCTAGAAACTATAGTCTGAAATATCTTTGAAGTTGTTTTAACTTGTGTTTTGGGCTGAGGGACTTGGTGTGTGTGCGTGTACATACAGATATAGTATGCACACAGATTTCTTTTTTTTTTTTTTTAAGAAATTTTAATGAGTAAACAAACCATTTGGAATCCCCCCTCAATTTTCTTTTCTTTCAGAGAGGTAATGTGAGTGTGGGAGAGGGGAAAATGGAAATCAACTCAAGGAAATTATGCATGCAAAAAAAAAAGTGTGGAGATTCAATGTTTATAACAATTCACGGTTATTTCACTAGATGCATCTCATACCGTTTCTGATCAGGAAATTCCTGGGGGGGGGGAAATTTGGGAGGGGGAGTTTGGATAAGGCAGGGTTTAGGGAGGGCAGCCATTTGCCTTTTTCTGGACTCAGTGGTAATTCTATTCTTTCCCGACTCGTTTTGAATTGGTGGCTATTTTTAAAAGGGACGATGCAGAAAATGGTCTGATCTACTTGCAAGGAGTTTGGCTGGCAATCCGTATTTTGACATGTGTTAACTCCTTTTTGATGTTTCGTACATTTCTTTATTTAGTGTTCCTGTTTGACACGCTTGTTATTGGCAAACTGAATACTGTTTACAAACATATGCTTCTCACACCTTTTCCTATTATGCGTTTAGTTGCAGGTTTGCCAACCTCCAGGTAGCACCTGGAGACCTCCTGCGATCACAATTAGCTCCAGGCGAGAGAGGTCAGTTCCCCTGGAGAATGTGTCCTGCTTTGGAAGGTAGACTTGGGTAGGCAGAGCAAACGTCATATCAGAGCACAGGGTTGGCAGGAGGTGGGGACCTCAGCAGGGCCCGATGACACGGAGTCCCCCCTCCAAAGCAGTCATTTTCTCCAGGGGAGGTGATCTCTGCCATGTCTTTTGGAGATCAATTGTAATAGCCAGGTCTGGTTACTTTGCGTGGGTTTGTGACATGGGCTTGGCCTAAAACGGTATGCCTGATGGAATCCAGAGCCTGTGGTGAAAGAAATGCTAATTTCTGTAAAGGAAAACAGGACCCAGTGTAGGAGAAAAGCGTGGTAGCTATATGGTAGATCTGGGGTGGCCAAACTGTGGCTTTCCAGGTATCCATGGACTACAATTCCCATGAGCCCTTGGAAAGAGCATGCTGGCAGGGACTTGTGGGAATTGTAGTCCAGGTTGGACTCTGGAGATATTTGGCGTATGTGTGGGGGAATCACTTGGGCATGAAACTGGGGTCACTGTGGGTAGGCAGGTAGTGTCCTGCATTGTGCAGGGGGCTGGACTAGATGACCCTGGAGATCCCTTCCGACTACGATTCTATGATTCTATGACATCTGAAGAGCTACATTTTGGTCGCTCCTGTGCTAACTATGCCATGTACCTGGTATAGGACCCAAAGATATGGGAAGTCATGTCTGCAGGATTAGAGGGTTTGCAGATTCATCTCAGAAGTCCCTAAAGGCATGGCCCAATCTGTCGTTTAAACCGTTGCTATATTATCTAACACCCTGACCAGGCTAGCCTGATCTCATCAGATCTCAGATACTAAGCAGGGTCAGCCCTGGCTAGCACTGAGCTGGAAAACCTCCAAGGCAGGGGTAGTCAACCTGTGGTCCTCCAGATGTTCATGGACTACAATTCCCACGAGCCCCTGCCAGCGAACGCTGGCAGGGGCTCATGGGAATTGTAGTCCATGGACATCTGGAGGACCACAGGTTGACTACCCCTGCTCCAAAGAACGGCAGGCAATGGCAAACCACCTCCGGACGTCTCTTCCCTTGGAAACCCCACAGGGTCACCACAAGTCAGCTATGACACAATGGCAGTTTCCACCATCCAAAACACCAGCAACATTTTTAAAGTCCAAGAAGGGACAGGTTTCTGTGCCACTTTGGGGTTTTCTGAAACTCTTGCTCCCTCCCTTCCCTCTCACTACTCAACCCGTTAAGAAACAAAACAAACCCAAAGTGCAAAGCAGGCCTCCTTCGTTTGCATACATATTTAATATTTGCCTGTGTTCAGATCATAATTCTAAATTATGCTGAAAGCTTTGGGGGATGTTTTGCATTCCCCCTGCTTTAAGAGCGAATGGATTTATGTCTTTCTACTCCTCCCATGTTTCTGCAATTGCCATGCTAGGGCTCCTCCAGCAAGAAGGCTTACTGGCTGGACTTCGGATCAGAGGAATTTCACTTGATTAATTTGCCAAGTCACCAGCAGCCTTGTGAAGAGTCCTGCTTTGATATACTGGTTTGGCTTCAGCGAGGCTTATTAAGAGCCGACACTTTTGCAGTCCACCTGGGTTGGGTTGTAAAGCAGTTATCGTGTGTCATTTTGCAGGGCACCTTACTGTACTGCGTAAGCTTGGGTCCCTTGAGCTAATTAGCAAAGAGTTTTTGCCAAGTGACAAGCAGCTTCCAAAGCACCTGAACTGTCACAGAATCATAGACTTGTAGAGCTGGAAGGGGCCATCCAGGCCATCTAGTCCCACCCCCTGCTCAATGCAGAATGAGTCTAAAGCACCCAGGATAAGTATCTGTCCAGCCGCTGCTTGAAGACTGACAGTGAGGGGGAGCTCCCCACCTCCTTAGGCAGCCCATTCCACGGCTGAACTAGACTCATAGAATCCTAGAGTGGGAAGGGGCCATGCAGGCCATCTAGTCCCACCCCTTGCTCAATGCAGGATCTGCCCAAAGCATCCAGGATAAGGATCTGTCCAGCCCCTGCTTGTAGCCTGACAGTGAGGGGGAGCTCCCCACCTCCTTAGGCAGCCTATTCCACTGCTGAACTACTCTGACTGTGATTTTTTTCCTGAAATCTAGATGGTATTGTTCTACACATAATTTAAGCCCATTACTACAGGTACTACCCTCTGTTGCCAACTGGATTCACTCCCCAAGTGACAACCTTTCATATCCTTCAAGAGAGTCATCATGTCCCCTCTCAACCTCCTCTTCTCCAGGCTGAACATTCCCAAGTCTTTCCTCCTAGGGCTTGGTCCCCATGCCCTGGGTCACCCTTGTCACTCTCCTCTCCACCCTCTCAATTGTGTCCAATTTTATCCTTTTTGAAGTGAAGCCTCAAGAACTGCACTTGGTACTCCAGGTGGGGTCTGGCCAATGTAGCCTACAGAGCTACTATGACATCTTGCAGTTTCGATGGGATGCCTCTGTTGATGCAGCCCGAGACTGCATTCCCCTTTTTCCCCCAGCTGCATCACACTGTCTGCTCATATTTCACTTACAGTCCACAAGGACCCCAAGATCTCGTTCACACACGCTGCTACCGAGAAGTGTATCTCTCATCCAGTCGAATCTTTTGCTCCTTGGACAGTTGGCTGTACAACTGTCCTAAACACACGAGAAAATTAGGATGTCAGGCAACACAGTCACCTCACGAACTGGGAGGATCCGTGTGTGGTTGGCAGGCTCCTGATATGCGAGATGGCAATCTCCAAAATGGCCATCAGAGCTCGGAAGAGGATCAAGAGAAAACCGTGTGATCAGCCCCCCGGGGAGAGTGGAAGCGATGGAGGGTGGGCTCTTCGACGCTCTATTTGATGTTGCCAGTCTCCAAGTGTGGGTGGGGGTCCCGTCCTTTGACGGAGATCCATTCACCTTGAGAAAACGGCTGCTTTGCAGGGTGGAATCTAAGGCATTAGACCCCACCCCAAACCTTGCCCTCCACCCCCCCAAATCCGACAGGTATTTCCCAATCACCATCAGGTGGGGTGGGTTGGGTGGGTTGGGGATTGTTTTTAGGTGTTTTAGGGGTATTAGGGGTTTTATGGGGTTTTTACATGTTGTTAACCCCGCGAGCCTCAGGGGAGCGGCGGTCTAGAAATTGAAATAATAATCATAATCATCATAACAATCATCATAACAATCATCATAACAATCATCATAATCATAATCATAATCATAATCATAATCATAATCATAATCATAATCATAATCATAATCATAATCATAATCATAATCATAATAACTTGGAACTGGCAGCCCTAATTGTACCCCACTGTCCTCCTCACTTTGACCCCCAAATTTCCAGGAGTTGCCTGCCCTAGAGCTGGCAACCCTACTCCCCTCCCCATTTCCCCAGCTATCAGCAACTTCATTCACCACCGAGCTGCCCAGACAAGCCCCACATACACACCTGGGATGAGCCACCAGCCTTTCCCTGCCACCCCTCCTCTCCTCCTGCAGCTTTTGTTTCAGGCATTAATGAGCGCGTTTCTAACATGCAAATATTCTCAGCCGCTGGCAAAAAGGTATCACCGCAACGAGGTCTGGCCAGCCATGCAAAACATTTACAGTTGTACAAAGAGCCCCGTGATTTGCTGTGCAAATGTTTTCGGTTAATTGTCTCCACCTCGCTCTCCATAGACTCGCGAGATTTGCCCCTCGCCTGGTCTGCCTGAGGAAGGGCAGCAAGAAATACCCCAGGCCTGCGTACTCCAGGGGGCCCAGCGAAAGATTCTCTTTCTTGCACGTTGGATCCCTGACAATCTCATGAATTGTCCCATGGATCTGGAGTTTATTAGGAGATCCAAGTCTCATGAGAGTCAAGCAGGCGCCAGTGTGAATGATATGCTCTCAGAATCATGTCTCCAAGTGATCTTCTTGACTGTCGTTGATACCCCGGACATAATTCTGAGGGGCTACAGAGTTTGACAATGAAGCCTGGTGATTGTTTATACTGGATGTGTGCCCCAAATCTGAATTCCGGATCAGGCTTAAGGTTTTGGTTCTCACCTTTATGGCCCCACATGGTCTGAGGCCAGTATAGCTACGGGATTGCCCCTCTGCCTACACCCCTCAAAGAGCCTTGCAGTCTACCACGTCCAACCTCCTGGTGGTCCCTGGCTCCAGGGAAGCCCGCTTGACCTCAACGAGGGCCAGAGCCTTTTCCATCCTGGCCCCCACCTGGTGGAACGAGCTCCTAGAGGAGATCAGGGCCCTGACGGAACTTGAACAGTTCTGCAGGGCCGGCAAAAGGGAGCTCCTTCGCCAGGCATTTGGTTGAGGTTGATCTGAAACACCACTTCCCACCAGCCTCCCCTCCCTAGCCTCCCTCCGGCAATCATCACAAATCCGCCCAAACCAGGAATAGTCAACCTGTGGTCTTCCAGATGTCAATGGACTACAATTCCCATGAGCCCCTGCCAGCATTTGCTGGCAGGGGCTCATGGGTATTGTAGTCCATGGACATCTGGAGGACCACAGGTTGACTACCCCTGGCCCAAACCACTGAGCCTCAGTATAAGTTAATCAGTGTTTCCAGTATTCTACTGTCCTACAATGTCTATTATTATCATTATATTGTTGCCATTGTTGTTATCGCATTACTATGAACCGAGTTGCATTGTTCCCGTTTCATGCAAACCGCCCGGAGCTTCCAGGGAGGGTGGTATATAAATAAATTAAATAAATACAATAAAAACAGAAATGCAGCTGCATCCCCTCTACGCTAGCAGTACAGTCTCTGAGACAGTAGGTGAGGGTCGGGGGAGAGAAGGCAATGGAGAACCACAGAAGGGAGCAACTTGGAGGAGAAGGGAATGCTAGAATTCACCTGATCCTCTGAAGCTGACCTATACTGAATCAGACCATTGGTCCATGAAGGTCAGTATTGTCTACTCAGAATGGCAGGGGCCCTCCAGGGTCTCAGGCGGAGGGATTTCATGTCACCTGCTGCCTGATGGAATTTGGGACCGTAGGCTTGCTAGACAGATGCTCTGCTAATGATCCACAGCCCCTCCCCAAAATACAGGAGGTGGGAGCCCCTGGCTCGAAGCATCCCGAGCGGAAGACGGCTGGATTATTATTTCCCAAGAAAAAAATTGCACTAAATGGTTTCATTATGCAAACGAATGTAATTTTATGCAAAGGAGGTGCTTTGTTTTCCCTAACTGTGACACTTTGACTGTTGTTTAGCTCTTCAAAAAACAGCCTGAGTTTGTTTTGCTTTTTAAAAAGGGAATAGATATGTAGGACACGATCCAGGCTGAAATAAGCAGGCCCTTTTGAGGCCCGCTGACATCATTGGGAGATGCAAAGCTTAAGCAGTTCTCATGGGAATGGACGGGCGAGATTTGGCTGGATGATGCTCAAAACGTTCAACACCAGATAAACTGACGTTCCGTCCAAATGAATGAGAATGCCAAACAACACCTCCCAAATCTGCATGGGTGGCTTTAATTTACAGCCTCTAACTTGTGAGGTTTTATAGAATTTGGGGTTGTAAAATGCTAGATTCAAATGGGTAGCCGTGTTGGTCTGAAGTAGCACAATGAAATCAGAGTCTGGGCTCTGATTTTATTGTAAAATGCCGTAACAGAATAATAAAGAGGAATGGGAAGATTATGGCCCATGGAGGTTACAAGAAAACAGAAGTCAAAACTAACAGACATCCGGCTGGATCTTCGCCGTCTTATGTCCCGGCCATTAATATGTCATTGATACTAATTTGTGGCTTACTCTCCATGCAGTAATTTTGTACTAGCAAGCTTCAAGGAGAATGTTCCAGAGAGTGTTCCGTGGGGATATATCGGCCTTATTCCTTGGAAACGCATAGCTGTCAGTAATCATTTGTTGTCAATAACACTGGATTCAGCCTGACTTCCTCATTCCTTTGGATGAGCAACATACATGTCAATGAATTGAACAGGAGTCCAGCCGCCCGTGTAAACATTTACCAATTCAGTTCTTCTTCTATTTCCTGATTTTTAATGCTTTGGAAGAGTGGGAGGTAAGTTCATGACCTCACAGGTGCCAGCCAATCAGTGCTGGCCACAGCTGCTTTCTGATGCAGATTTGCTGGATTATTTTTATATATTTAATGTATATATTTTATAAATTTTAAATGAACACAGGGTGCATCCCCTCATTGTTGGACGTTGCATACAGCATCAACTGTAACTGGATTATCTAGAATTGGCAGTCCCCTCATGGGCAATCTCTCCCCCACCCCCCACCTCTTGTTTCCTGCCATTGGTCAGAAAGGCAGTGGGAAAAAACATAAATACAGCTATCTTAGTATTTATTGGCTCATTTTCTAGTTATTTTTATTATGATGGTTACAGTTTAAAACATTTTAATATATTGTATGTTATAGGGTTTGATATATATATATTTAGGGAGATTTAGGGAGTGAATCCTGGGGAAGGCAGGGTATGAGAAGGGGAGGGACCCCAGATGAGTATAAAGCTGTAGACTCCACCCTCCCAAGCAGCCATTTTCTCCAGGGCAACTGTAATAGTGGGAAATCTCCAGGCAGCCCCTGCAGGTTGGAAAGTTCTTTCCAAGAAATCTATGAAGACTGCTTCATACATTATATTTTCCACTGTGCTACATGCTCAGTCAGTACATGCACACAGCACAATTGGGAAGGGAACTGATCTTGGTAGAGTGGAGAGATCTGTAATAGCAGGAGGTTGGTTGTTGGCAGATAGTTTTTAGAAATATGACTTATTTATTTATTTATTGTATTTATATCCCTCCCTCCCCTGAGGCTCAGGGCGATTTCACATTAAACTCATTTAACTGGATTAAAAATCAGGCTCGGGCCTGGGCTGGGTCCACCCCCTACGGAAACCGAGGAATCTATGCCCTGCTGCGGTGCGGTTTGTATAAACAGGAAAGAAAGGACTGCAGGGAGGAAGGAGGAGAGAAAGCTTTTAGGACACAGGAAAGAAGGGAGGGATCTTGACACAATTAAGCAATTCTCAGCTCCCTTCCAACAATCCCTTCATTGTGCCTGCTGAGAAACAACTTCATTATATCTGCCTGGTTAGATAAGACAGCTTCTCTGATCCTGCCTGTCTCCCCCTACCCCACATCTCAGCACTGCTGTATCAGCTGAGGCTCTGCCTGCCAACTCTGCTGCGCCTTGAATATATTGTTGCAGGGAGCATAAAAACCTGCATGGGAAAGGAAGAGAGGGGACAGTGTGAGGCAGTCAAGGAGCAGGAGTACCCAACCTCTTGCAGTGTATGGAAGCCCCATCCCGGTTACCCATCCTTTCTCCTGGGTTGCCAGGTTCCCTCCGGCCACGGGTGAGGGATGTGGGGTAGGATTATGGAGCCCATGTGGGGAAACTCCAGGAGATCTGGCATGGAGCCTGGGGAAGACCAGGGCCTTAGACTGGTACAATGTCACAGAGTCATTTTCTCCGGGGAAGCTGATCTCTGTAGTCTGGAGATGAGCTCTCATTCCAGGAGATCCCCAGGTCCCACCTGGAGGCTGGCATGGCTTCCCTCCCCGTATCTGCCTACAAAGCCCAAAGCTCCATTAACATTTTACCGTAAACACATTTACATCTAATGTGCATACAACTGCCTGCAGGAAAGAGACGACATGTGTTCCCTTTACAAATCAAAGGATCAGGACTCGGATAAACATGACATTCAAATGTATATGCACTGAATCGAACATGAGATCACTCAGTGTACCTATAAAGGAAAAAAAAAAAGCAAATGTGCACCCCACATTGCCTTCACTGTAACTTGTGAAAAGGGCATAATGGCTTCCACAGTTCAAATCATGTACGAGCAGCAAGACAGTCAGAAATTCAAGTGATTTTTTTTAAAATACCCATTTTGTTTTATTATTGTAGATCAGGGATGGCCAAACTGTGGCTCTCCAGATTTCCTTGGACTACAGCTGGCAGGGGCTCATGGTAACTGTAGTCCATGGACATCTGGAGAGCCACAGTTTGGCCACCCCTGCTATAGAAGGGGACGACAGAGAATGAGGTGGCTGGATGGAGTCACTGAAGCAGTCGGTGCAAACTTAAATGGACTCCGGGGAATGGTAGAGGACAGGAAGGCCTGGAGGATCATTGTCCATGGGGTCGCGATGGGTCGGACACGACTTCGCACATAACAACAACAACTATAGATCAGAGGTAGTCAACCTGTGGTCCTCCTGATGTCCATGGACTACAATTCCCATGAGCCCCTGCCAGCGTTTGCTGGCAGGGGCTCATGGGAATTGTGGTCCATGGACATCTGGAGGACCACAGGCTGACTACCCCTGATCATCAACAGGTGATTATTTGCCTGGCGTGGAGGTTCTTGAAGGCCCTGGAGCTGCGTCATAGCAAAAAACAGTGACATCATCGGGCCCTCCCCCACAACCCACACACAACTGAGCGCCGTACATTTCCCATCTCCCGTTCCCCCCCCCCCCCCCGTCAACAACTTTTGCTAAGAACAAACAAGAATCCACATTGTCAGTGAAATAAAAGCAACCCTCAAGTAAAGTGATCCGGGCTCCCCCCCCCCTCTCCCCTGCTTCATTTCACTTTAAATGTCGATCCAAGAGATGTTCCTGGCTAATTTCCATCCTGTTGCATAGAATTAAATATGCAAATTGGAGTCTGCCTCAGCATCCCTGGGGATGTGGAAGACGGAGGCTGGGACTGAAGGCAACTGGCAGGAAGGAAACCAAGCTGATGACTTTGACAGGGGACAGAATCTGGATCCAAAGCTGACGTGCTCCAATTCCTGACCCACAAAAGGACCCCCCCTCTCTAGCTGGCAAAACCTCCGCTACTACTCTGCTTCCTCGAGCCCCTCTAGACAGGAGTCTTACACCCATTTAAGAGGGCGTACTTTGTTTCATAAATATTTGTAAGATTTCTTCAATATTGTATTTGCTAGTCACAGTCCCGTCAGAGCTGTTCTCACACAGCAGCTCTTTCAGGGCTCTCTCAGCCCCACCTACTTCCCAGGGTGTCTGTTGTGGGGAGAGGCAGGGAAGGCTACCCGAAGTTCCTTTCAGACTTCTTTGGCTAGTGAAAAATGGGGCGTAAAAACCAACTCTTCTCCTTCTACTGGGCTTGTTCTAAATGGTGAGCATTTCCACGCAACTAAGAAAATGTGGTTAGGCTTTCAGGCGCTCCTGGACTCTTGCTCTCTTCCACTGCTACAGACAGGCAAGCCCAGCTACCCATCTTGATCTAAAAAGCTGCCAGCCATCATTTCGAAAAGCCGAAAGAAACCAAAACTCACAAGGTGATGCAGAAACCCTTTCCACATCGGGGTCATAAACACAGGTCAGCCATCCCTTTCCCAGTCATGGTCAAAGAAGCGCAATTTTAAGTCATTTCGGAAAGCGACTTTATGATAACGCTTTTCAGCATGCCGAGAGCAGATACGCAGTTGGTAGATGGTTACGTGATCTGCAGTGACCACCCACACACACACCCTCTCCCTTTCCTGTTCTAACACATTCCCAGTTCCTTCAACTTTGACCTCTCCCGGAATCCCAACAATCACGACAAAACTTGTTAGCAAGGAATGCTCTGACCATGCATTTGAAGGAGGAACGGCCTGCCTCGTCTTGTACCGACAGGCAAGTGTCACACGGAAGGGCTCCTGGGCTTCCCGACAAAGACGCCATCCTCCGGAGGGGGAACCACTGCCAAGAGGAATCTGGCCGCAGGGAAGCGTTAAGCCGCTGCTGTGGGTTTCCCAGACACTTCCCCCCTTCACAGTCCGTTCCGTCAACTTTTTGCCAAGATATGAGACTGGAATGCGTTCAAGGCAGCCGGAGGGCTGGCAGGGTAGCCAGCTCCTGCGAGGATGGAGAACATCCCTTTGAAGGAGGTGCCAAGAAGTCAATCCGCCCTGTTCCACCGGATGCCTCCCAGAGAACTTTACTGACGGGGTGATTACTGTGTCTCCCTAAGACCGCAAGATCCCGGGGCTGGAGCAAAGACTGCCAAAGCAGAGCTGACCCTCAGGCAGCGCCAGGGTCAGTGGTCATTTGGCAAATGAAGAAAAAAAAACTGGACTTTGAGACTCTGATCTGGGTTAATCCAATGTAATCCTGCTTTAAAAAACGTCTCAAACTAAGTGATCTGCTAACCCCTGAGCAGAAATTGCTCCCCCTGTTCCAGTTACTAGCAGAAAGGCAAATTGGTGTGTGTGTGTGGGGGGGGGGGGATGGGGGCTGGAGCTGGCCATGAGATCAGCTAGTTGCCTGGAGAAGCTTACAATGATGGTTTGGATTTTTGGATGCAGGCGAAAACTGGCTTGGCTGGCCGTCCATCAATTTGCTCCTGGCATCGGGCTAGATCTGCCAATCTCCAGGTGGCAGACAGATAGATGACCACTGAGTAGCAAGATAAGCAAACCGAGAGAAAAGGCCAGAGTGCAGGCTTCCAATTCAGCTGTGATCAGTTACTAGTTCCTTCAAAACAACATCTGGAATGGCTGAAAACCACGCCGGTTAAATTGGTTTTTCGATAATTTCCTCAGCAGCCAATATCTGCATTTGGGTTTACAAAATATATATGAACTATATACAAACAGCTAAGGACTAAGAAAACAAAGTATATGCATATATTAAAAGGCAACCTGGATAACTTTTTATAAAAAATAACAAAGTTCCACCAAGAATACACAAGTCCAACTGACTCTCTACTACAGTCAAAAAGAGAAGAATTATAAATGGCCTATTCTACACAGAGAGACTTACCCCCAAAATACAACAATAAAGATAAATTCCACAGTAATCTCATGGGGGGACCTTGTCTACAATAAGAACACCGTCTATAAAGGGACTTTTGGTCTACCCCAAATACAAATTCTAACCACAGACAGCTACACCTGAAGAGTTAATCAATTAATAAAATAAATTAGGATAGTGCAACAGAATTTAAAGAAGAAGAAGAGTTGGTTCTTATATGCCGCTTTTCCCTACCCAAAGGAGGCTCAAAGCGGCTTACAGTCGCCTTCCCATTCCTCTTCCCACAACAGACGCCCTGTGAGGTGGGTGAGGCTGAGAGAGCCCTGATATCACTGCCTGGTCAGAGCAGTTTTATCAGTGCCGTGGCGAGCCCAAGGCCACCCAGCTGGCTGCATGTGGGGGAGCACAGAATCGAACCTGGCATGCCAGATTAGAAGTCCACACTCCTAACCACTACACCAAACTGGCTCTCCAAAAGCTCTCCAAAAGCTCTGATGAGCCACACTTTATAAAAACATTGTACTCCACTGAAGTCCTTCCCCTCCCTAAACCCTGCCCTCCTGAGGCTCCAACTTCATCATCTCCAGGTATTTCTCAGTCAGGAGTGGGCAACCCGATGTCAGACTAAAACTAGACTGTATTCCACTGAAACCCACCAGCTCGTAATGCCAACAAAACTGGGATTCACTACAAAATATAGCTCATTGGAATGTATTTAATATGTCCTCCCAAGGAAGAACGTAGAACCCCTATGTAAGAAGATAGGGGTTTAGGATGCTTTAGGATGCTTAGGGCTAATCCTGCGTTGAGCAGGGGGTTGGACTAGATGGCCTGTATGGCCCCTTCCAACTCTATGATTCTGTGATTCTATGATTCTATGCATTGAGCAGGGGGTTGGACTAGATGGCCTGTATGGCCCCTTCCAACTCTATGATTCTGTGATTCTATGATTCTATGCATTGAGCAGGGGGTTGGACTAGATGGCCTGTATGGCCCCTTCCAACTCTATGATTCTGTGATTCTATGATTCTATGCATTGAGCAGGGGGTTGGACTAGATGGCCTGTCTGGCCCCTTCCAACTCTATGATTCTATGATTCTATGAAGAACCCTATTTTACGCACTGTTAAAAAAATGACCTGTGACGAAATTCTATCAAACCATCACATATAAGGTTTTTAACCTCCAGGTGGGGCCGAAAGATCTCCCAGAATTACAGAGATCAGCTTCCACAGAGCAAACGGGAGCTTCAGAGGGCCAACTCAGTCCTGCATAGAGCATGGGGTTGGACTAGATGACCCAGGAGGTCCCTTCCAACTCTATGATTCTGTGACTCTCTGGCACTAAACTCTGCTGATGTTCCTCTCTAGCTTCCATCCCCAAATCTCCAGGAAATCTCCCAACCCGGAGAGGGCAACCCCAATGGCAAACTTGTCTTAACTGGTGCTGAAGGAGAAGAGAAGTTTGCAAACTTTCGGGACAATAGAAAAGTTTATAAACAGTGATCCTAGAATTCCAAGCTCGGAAACCACTCTCTGTTGGAATATGCTCCTGCTTCCAACCGCAGCTACCCCAGGGACCCATCTCTAACCAACTGCTTCTCATCGATACAAGAAACAGAACATCCAGCCACATGGGACCATATGGTATATCTTTTTTGCTGAAATTAGGACTGCCTTGGACAAGCAACGACTTCTCCATCAACAATGTATGAAACACAAAATTCGGCATCCTGAACTTTTCTTCTGGTTTTAAGGATATTTTTCAAAGTAAGTCTCTGTCGATTCATCATCTACCTGCACCCAAATTAAAGGGCGGGACTGCAGTGATGCTTTGCCCAGCCCAGTAAGTAGCTGAAGCAGAAGACATGGTATAAAATTACACGGAAATGCATGCATGTTTGCATCTTTGTACCGGTTATAGTAGCCCTTTCTTTCTAAATGCAAAGTCTGGTAGGGTTTCTTGTCCATGAGAGCACAGCCTTGTCTATCATTCTCACTCTCCCTGTTTGCCTGGAGAGACAGCTTGGTGTAGTGGTTAGGAGTGCAGACTTCTAATCTGGCATGCTGGGTTCAATTCTGCACTCCCCCACATGCAGCCAGCTGGGTGACCTTGGGCTCGCCACGGCACTGATGAAGCTGTTCTGACTGAGCAGGAATATCAGGGCTCTCTCAGCCTCACCCACCTCACAGGGTGTCTGTTGTGGGGAGAGGAAAGGGAAAGCAAATGTAAGCCGCTTTGAGAGATAAGCGGCACCTAAGAACCAACTCTTCTTCTTCTTCAGTAATATCAGGGCTCTTTCAGCCTCCCCTCCCTCACAGGGTGTCTGTTGTGGGAGGAGGAAAGGGAAGGTGAATGTAAGCCACTTTGAGACTCCTTCGGGTAGCGAACCAACTCTTCTTCTTCATGTGGCCATAAGAACAGGGAAAGGATTTCATTCCTCTTTGAGTAGGTTTCAAAGTTCAGCGGCAACCATCATGGATCCTCCCCTGCTTGGGAAATTATTCCTGCCAACAGCCCTTGTGCATTTCTGCAAACTCTACCCCTTCAAGCTACAAACTGGACCTCAGCCGCAGACCAGTTTCCCACTGTTCAGAGAGGACATGGGAGGAGGAATTTCTGCAGCATGAAATTTTATCAAAGTGGGTTTTTTTTCCCCCCTCGCGAATTCTTTGGGCAACTGCTTGCTTTGAAGTCATCTCATGCAGCAAATGCAAGTCTCCCCTCCCAAAAAAAAACCCAAAAGAAAAAAATCCTAATTAGCAGCTGTGCTGAGCCTCAGAACCATTTGAGAGATGTGAACTGAATAAGCCTCCTGATCATTACCTATTTCTCCCAAGAGCTTTTTGTGTGGAAGAATTCAAATGTGTAGCCGTGTTGGTCTAGAGAAGCACAATAAAACCAGTCAGGCACTTTTAAGACCAACCAAGATTGATTCAGGGTGTGAGCTTTCGAGTGCAAGCACTCTTTGTCAGAAGAAGTCAGTAATCCGGTACATTCGTGCCTCTTAACCAGGATCAGGGAGAGAGAGAGAAGTAAGCAATGGAAAATCCCATGGACAGCAGCAAGCAAGAGAAGGCTTTGCCAACGTCCCAATGATGGAGACTTTTGGAGAAGAGTTGCCATCTCTGGGTTAAGAAATTCCTGGAGATCTGGGGTGGAGCCCAGGAAGGACAGAGTCTGAGGAGGGGATGGAGCTCTGCAGGAATAGGATCTGTTCTGACCGATCCTCTGACTCTGTCATTTTCTTCAGGAAGCTAAGGGGGGTTGGCTCTGGTCAGCACTGGGATGGGAGACCACCGAGGAAGGCCATGGTTGCTACTACGCAGAGGCAGGCAAGGTAAGTCACCTCGGGACATCCCTCACTAGGAAAATGCAGCTGCAAATGGAAGACAGACTTTTGCTACTCTACTCTTGAGAATCTACTCTTGAAAGCAGCCGTTTTCTCCTTGAAAAGTCACTGCCAATCAGAGTTGACAAATCTGAACTTGACTGACCAAATGGACTGACAGTTTGAGGCGTGTTGATGTGAACCTTATTGAGAGAAACTGCTGAATGTTGGCTAGCATTCATGAATCCTCCACCTTCCCCCCTGAACTCCTGGATAGAAAACATACCACGGATCAGGAGATTGACGAAATGGACTCAGTCATTCCCCAGTGCAACAGAAACCATTGGTTTTTGTCATCCTCCACCCCTGATTTCTACTCTAGATTCATCCTCCGTCACAGCCAGCTTGGTCTGGGGATAGATTAGGGGTCTCCATACCAAATTATCTCAAAACCTGTGCATCAGTTAGGGTAACAACTAATCCATTTGGTTGTTTGAAATGCTCACCGTTTTGTCAGGATTATCCCGATTAACCCAGAATTAATCCCGATCTTGGCGTTAACAGGATTAATGTTAAAATCGGATTAGCCAACAAATTGCACCCCTTGGCTACGGAGCATGAAGGAAAAGCCAGGAAGGGGAGACAGGAGGGAGGTGGGCCTGGAAGATACATGCTGGACCACCCAGTATGGGAATAATCTGATGAAACCGGGAAGATCGTGTTCCCTGCAAAGTACAAGAATTTTAAATTCTGCCTGGGTACACTCACCCACATGCAGCTCTGGATTAAGCATTAAGCCAAACAAGAACGTGTTTAGGACACCAAGGGAAGCAGGACACCACAGAGATAATATCAGATTGTATTTTGCCTTATAATTTTCGGGAGGGTGATTAAAAATAGTTTCCAATAAACTTCTGCATTTGCATTTTCCTCGTAGCAATTTTACTTTAAAATGCATTAAAAATGTTCAAAATTACATTCCCCCTCCCCCTGTTGCCCTGGTTATGATTTGTTTAGATATTTCTGCTATTTAGTGTTAAATGAACAATTTTTTAAAAAATATTGTCTTTAATACAGATGTGGGGTCTAGCCTGGGGGATGGCCTGGAAGAAAACGGAATTTTTAATCTCAGTTTCAGCATTTATTGCATTTTATTGAGTCCGTTAAGCAATGGAAGGGCCGACGGTCACCATGGTTGGGCTGTGAATAGAGTTGTCCTCCACCCAACATGTTACCTGGCTGGGCTTGCCATCTCTATGTTGAGAAATACCTGGAAGATTTGGGGGTGGAACCAGGAATAGGTGAGATTTGGGACAGGAAGGAAATTCAGTGTTGTATAATGCTATGGAATCCACCATCCAAAGCAGCCATTTTCTCCTTCCCTAAAACTTTCTAAACATTACGTGTAATTCTGGAGAATCCCAGGTTCAACCTGGGGAATACCATTCCTATAATTGCCCCTGTTTGGATAACATGGGGATTTCCCCTCCCCTTCCCAACAGCATCACGGTGCTGTATCATGTATCATCCAGGTTTCCCTTGATTTTTCTGTGATTTGTTTTCCCGTGACGCTTGGGACAGAGCACACCGAAATTGGGTTAGTTGTCATGTGGATGGGAACGTCCATATCTTCCCTGTCACACTCACGTGGCGGCCATGTTTCTTTCTCCCCTCCCTACAACAGCCTTTCCCCCACCAGTACAGGGCAGAGGGGGTGTTGTTGTTGTTGTTGTTGTTGGCATATCAATTACTGGAGTTTTTAGAAATCAAACACTTTGATAAGAGCTCTACCCTATGAGGTGCATGCGGAATGGCTGCCCCAGGAACTGAGGAAGTGAGACTGTAGAGAAACTTGCCATCTGGAGGTTCCGATTGCTGCTATACCATCTCAGCATCCTCAGTGACAACGGGGCCTGCCACAGGCAAACCTTGCCACGTGGGGAAAACCAAATTTATGCACAGCACCACTCCAGTCAGGTGCTTAGAGCTGTACAGAAATACCTGGCTAGATTATACCTCCATTTCCCTGTGGCAACCCCCCTCCTTCCCTCAAAGATGTTACAGCCTCTTGATTTCTTTGCACGCTTCAAGAGGTGGATAAGAGCTGCTTCACTCACAAGAGCGAACAGAGAACGAGGGAGACGTCGTTACCCCCTTGGTCGTTCTCCTAATACTAGAACTCAGGGTCACCCAATGAGATCAACCGGTAGCACATTCAGGACAGACAAAGGGAAGGACTTCTTCATACAAGTCCTTTTTGAGCATCCAGAATTCTTTATCGCAATAAAGCGTGATGGCCTCCGAAGATGCTTTAAAAGGAAGGGGGAAATTCGTGGATTAATGTATTTTTTGCCAAGCAGTGAATGAAACCTTTATGTTGGAAGGCAGCATACAAAATACAGGGTGTGTGTGTCTCTGTGTGTGTGATTTTAAGAGGACTAGAAGTAGCTTGAGAGCAGCATGGTTCCTCATTATATACAGACACAGGCTGTCTCATTGTCAAACCAGTTTTCTGGGAGTTCAGGGCAGTTCCGGGACCTGACAGATCTGATCCCCAGGGGTCAGCGTGGGATAAGGGGGTACGCTCCATAGCTGCAGCCACACAATGAGGCCCAACGACATGGCTGCCAGAGGGATTTCATTGCTGTTGTGATTTTAAAAAGCAGCCGGGTTCTGGGCCCATGGCGGGACAGGCTGAGGATGGCTAGAGCACTCCTTATTCCCCCCTTTGCCACAGTGCCTTATCATGTTCCAAACTGGCTACAGCCCCCCCACACCTGGTCAGCATTTGAAAAAACCATGGGGGTGGAAGACAGAAGTGCTGCACTATGGCCCCTATCAGGATGCCCTCATGTTTAGTTTGGTCACCAAATCCTGGTGCCCCTCTGGTGGCTACAAGCACACTGTCACATCTAGCCTGAACCTCAGTTGGGGCAGATTTACCATTAAGGCCATCTGAAAAATTGGTTAGCTGAAGAAGAAGAAGAAGAAGAAGAAGAAGAAGAAGAAGAAGAAGAAGAAGAAGAAGAAGAAGAAGAAGAAGAAGAAGAGTTGGTTCTTATGTGCCGCTTTTCCCTACCTGAAGGAGGCTCAAAGCAGCTTACAGTCGCCTTCCCATTCCTCTCCCCACAACAGACACCCTGTGGGGTGGGTGAGGCTGAGAGAGCCCTGATATCACTGCTCGGTCAGAACAGTTTTATCTGGGCCGTGGCGAGCCCAAGGTCAGCCAGCTGGTTGCATGTGGGGGAGGGCAGAATCGAACCTGGTATGCCAGATTAGAAGTCCACACTCCTAACCACTACACCAAACTGGCTCTCTGATAGCCTGGGGGGGCATCCCTCCCACTGGGGCCACCCCAGCCACAAGCGAGGCACGGTTTGCCTCACGTAGGACAGCCAAGTGAGGCAGGAAGGAGTCTCCACGAGGCAGTGGCCCACATTTTGGGCAAGGTACAAGGGGCAGAATCCTGAGCTGGACAGCCGTGTGGACGTGCCAAACAACAGTGATCCAGCTAGGAGCCAAAGGTGGAGAAAATTGTCGGTATGGAAGCAGCCCATGAACAGTGGCCCCTCTTTCTGTCTGTCAGATTATCAGTATATCTGTGAGCTTTTCAGAAGCACGTAACCATCACTGTCAGAGACAGGGAGGTGGGCTTAATGTATTCAACCTGTTCCCGCGTTGTAGGGTTTTACATTCTTTCTGTGCAACTGAAAATACCTTGCATGCACTGAGCTGTCTGAAGATTGTCCACGAGTATTTTCTGGCATGTGCCGGGTAACCCTTTCCCAATTGTGCCGTGTGCATGTACTGACTGAGCAGGCAGCTCAAACCAACAATCTTTCTATCTCTAGGCTACTTCCCTCCCACCTAAGCCACTGAACAAACTGAGAGTCAAATCAGGAAAACACCATGTAAAGCTTTCCGAAAACAAGGTGGGCTTGATGGATCCTCAACCTGTTCCTACATTGGCAGGTTTTACATTTTTTCTACGCAATTGAAAACACCCTGTATGCACTGAACTGCCTGAAGATTGTTCATGTGTCTTTTCTGACATGTACTGGGAACCACCTTCCCAATTGTGTCGTGTGCATGTACTGACTGAGCATGTAGCACAGTGGAAAATATAATGTATGAAACAGTCTTCATAAATTTCTTGGAAAGAATTTCCAACCTGCAGGGGCTGCCTGAAGATTTCCCACTATTACAGTTGCCCTGGAGAAAATGGCTGCTTGGGAGGGTGGAGTCTATGGCGTTATACTCATCTGGGGTCCCTCCCCTTCTCATACCCTGCCTTCCCCAGGATTCACTCCCTAAATCTCCAGGTCTTTCCCAACTCAGAGCTCACAACCTTATGGACATGAAGATCTCCTGGAATTAAAACTGCGGAAGACTACAGCCAGACCTGAAGGGGGAATTGGTATAAAATGTTTTTTTAGATGGAACATTATCCCAAAGGACATTGAGAAAAGAGATTAAAATTACAAAGGAAAACATTGGAATTTTTAAATCATATGTGGTAGACCTGCACAAAAGCAAAAAGCAAAAAGAAATTGGAAGGACATACACAGGAATATGCAGAATATATTAAAAGTTAAATGCCCTACGGAAGCCAAGAATATGTTATTAGGAATATTGCCTAAAACGCTACCAAAAGTCTTAGAAGAGATAATTGAATATATGGTGACAAAAGCTAGAATTATTGACTTAGCATAATAGAAATCCGATGTCTATCCAAGTTTAGAAGAATGGAATAATAAACTGGCGGAATATGCCGTAATGGAAAAATTAACATCATACTTGAAAAATAAATTACTTTCAAAGTTTTAAGAGAACTTTAATGATGAAAATTATTAAAATAATAATAATACAGTGTCAAAATAGATGAGTTGCAGTAAGTGAAGAAAGATGACCCTAAAGCAGGGGTGGCCAAATTGTGACTCTCCAGATGTCCATGGACTACAGTCCCTATGAGCCCCCGCCAGCAACAGAAGTCAGAGGCAACGCTCTGGTAGTCTGGTTTGTGGGCAAAACCTCCCTGGTTAGCTTTATACAATAGTTTTGCACCCCAAAAACAGACTCATCACCCCAACATCACCTACATCACTATGTTGCTTCCTGGTGATGCAATTCTTCATTTTCTGGCTGTTCCTGCTCCACACCTAATAAGTTCCCCCTGTTTCTTAGAGCCTTAACACATTCTCTGGCCCCAACTGGGGACTGGCAATAATATCGATTGTGTTGTCGTTTTTACTCCCTGTTGGTTTTTAATGCATACATTAGGTTTGTTTTACTGCTGAGAGATGAGTTTGCAGAATTGTTTTTAAATGGCTTTGTTTATGCACTGGCGTGAAAAATGCATCTTGTGGTCATAAGTTCCTTTCGTTAGCAGCCATGAGCAGGTATCAGGTGAAATACCAGGGGCTGACAGTAGGTTTACCACGGCTGGATATCTTCCAGAATTACAAATAATCTCCAGATGATATAAATCAGTTCCCCTGGAGCAAAAAGCCTGCTTTGGAAGGTAGATTGTGACATTCTATCCTAATGAGGTCCCTCTTCAGGTTTCACCTCCCAAATCTGCAGGTATTTCACAATTCTGGTGACCTCTTGCTCCTCACCCCCTCAAGGCCTGGAGTGGCACACAGGTCAAAATCCAGCCTGCAGAAGTGGCCAGGAGCCTGAGGGCAGAGTAGCCCCCTGCCCACCCACCCTGTAGTTAAAAACAACCCTCCCCCCAGATTCACCTGACCCCCTACCCCTTGGGAGGGTTCACATAACTCCAGCCCTAGTTGCTACCATGGACCCATGAGCCTCGACTGGCAAAGGTTTGAATAGCTGGGACCCCTCCTTTTCCTACCTCCTCCAGGCCCATCATTGGCCTTTTTGGGAGGGGGCGGGTCAACCTGTGCAAATAGGGGGGGGGATTTTTAAAAATTAAAAAAAAAAACTTTTCTTTTCCTCTTCACTTAAAGCCAGAAATGACAGATGCAAAGTCTGTTGCTTTTGCCGCCATTTTGAAAAAAAACACAGTACCATAAGGCAGGGGTAGTCAACCTGTGGTCCTCCAGTTGTTCATGGACTACAGTTCCCATGAGCCCCTGCCAGCAAATGCTGGCAGGGGCTCATGGGAATTGTAGTCCATGAACATCTGGAGGACCACAGGTTGACTACCCCTGCCATAAGGTAAAAGAAGAAGAGTTGGTCATTATACCCTGCTTTTCACTGCCTAAACGAATCTTAGCATGGCTTACAATCATCTTCCCTTCACTTTCCCCACTACAGACCACCTGTAAGGGAGGTGAGGCTAAGAGAGCCCTGAGATTACTGCTCGGTCAGAACGGCACTATTAGGGCTGGGACTAGCCCAAGGTCACCCAGCTGGCTGCACGTGGAGGAGTGTGGAATCAAACTGGGCTTGCCAAATTAGAACTCGCTGCTTTTAATCACTACTCCATGCTGAATCGTGGCTGGGAAACCCGAAAGTCTGGAAATCGGTCGCCATAGTAGAAGCTCTCCTGGCCCTACCTGGAGGCTGGCAACACTGTGGAGTACAAATAATCTGTACAACTCATACAGGCATCACATCTGCTGATGTAGAAACCCTTGCCCGTAAACTCAGATGTAAAGAAGCTGCTCAGCAGGGGGGGAACTTTGCACATACTCCAAAGCACTCTTTCCTTGTGCAAGGCTGGGCCACGGCCCCACCAGCAGGTTGCAAAGCCAAAGCTTGGTTTGGATTAAGTGCCAGCCGCCAGACGAAGCAAAATGTAACCTTCCATTCTTCAATTCACAAGGAAAATTCCACAATTGCCGCCACGGCAGCAGCACAGAAGGCACAGATGCTGTTCAAAGCTGCCGGCGAGCCCGGCCTGGGAACGCTGGCTGCTTTTTGGCAGAGTCTGAGAGGCGCTAAGCCTGCCTGATATTTGCCTGACTCATCAGAGCAAACATCTCTGACGCAGGCAGTGCCGATTCGGCAAACTCCCCAGCCAGCCCCAGGGCTGCAAACAAACAGGCCTGCAAGGGTGGGAAAGGAAACTGCCTCTTCCAAGTTCTTGGCCCTCTCCGGCTAGCTCACACCCATCAGATGTCCTTCGGGGCAGAAATGCTGTCGATGAACGGGCCAAATTAGCAAACACTAGACATTGTTCCTAGCTGGGAGCTGGTCCAGATATGTCGGTGTCTGAGACGAGAAATTCAGGAGGCAGCTCTCTGTTTTCACTATTGGGTGTCTGTCGTTTTGTGTGTTTCTAAAATGTCAAAGAATTGAGGCTTTTGAACTCTGGGGTTGGAGAAGACTCTTGCGAGTCCCTTGGACTGCAAGGCGAACAAACCGGTCAGTCCTAGAGGAGATCAGCCCGGACTGCTCCTTAGAAGGCCAGATCCTGAAGATGAAACTCAAATACTTTGGCCACCTCATGAGAAGGAAGGACTCCCTGGAGAAGAGCCCAATTCTGGGAGCGATTGAGGGCAAGAGAAGAAGGGGACGACAGAGAATGGTGTGGCTGGATGGAGTCACTGAAGCAGTAGGCACAAACTTAAATGGACTCCGGGGAATGGTAGAGGACAGGAAGGCCTGCAGGATCATTGTCCATGGGGTCGCGATGGGTTGGACACAACTTTGCAACTAACAACAACAACAACAAAATGTATTTATCAAACTTATATCCCGCTGCCTCTCCTCCGCATCCACCCAATTAAAAACCACACAAAAGATACAATAAATAAACTATAAAACAATTAAAAATCTATCCCCATTAAAATCCATCCCCTATCAAGCAGGGTCGCGTGTGTGGATGGGGAAGACGCATCAGCTACCTGGGGTAATCACAATCACCCCAAAAATGAGCAGCCCTGCAAATCAAGAGGGGTCCCACCAGGCACACACCTCTTCAGACAGGTGCTTCCGCAGGATGGGGGCACTACTAGGAAGGCACTCAGCCTTGTAGACACAAAAACACAGCTTGTGGACAAAGGGTGTCATATGGAGGATGGAGCAGAGTTGTTCTCTCTTGCCCCAGAGGGACAGACCAGAACCAATGGGATGAAATTAATTCAAAAGTAATTCCATCTAAACCTCCGTAAGAAGTTCCTGACAGTCAGAGCGGTTCCTCAGTGGAACAGGCTTCCTCGGGAGGTGGTGGGTTCTCCATCTTTGGAGATTTTTAAACAGAGGCTAGAGAGCCATCTAGCGGAGAGGCTGATTCTGTGAAGGCTCAAGGGGGTGGCAGGTTACAGTGGATAAGCGAAAGGGTCGTGAGCATCCTGCATAGTGAAGGGGGTTGGACTAGATGACACAGGAGATCCCTTCCAACTATGATTCTATGCTTCTAAGGACCTTCAATCAATGCCGAGGCAAAGAATAAAGAAAAGAGTGCTCCTGAGAGATGTACAGAGTGCTCTGCGCTCTACGTTGGATGACTGCAGCTGGGAAGCCAACTTCCAAGGTTATGGAAAGAGGAATGAAGTCCATCACTAGACATTCAGAAGCTCTCTGTAACCAGCACCGAGGAGTAAATCAAGCTGAGAAAACTCCAGGTTGCAAGAAAGACAACTGTCAGGGAAAAGAATTTTTAAAAACCCTGTCCCTCCTCTAAGCAAACCATGGAGACTATGAGGGCTAGCTGCTGAATAACAGCAACAACAGCAACAAAAACCGTGCAGTGTCCCGCATCATTTGCCCTCCCTCCGGTTGCTATTGCTGCTGTTGCTAGGTAACCAAAAGGCCACTGGGTACCAAATTGGACTGGATAACAGATGATGGAATTCACAATGGGTCAGAGGCTTCCTCTGATCCTTGTGGCTGGAAGGGATGGGATAGACCAGGGGTAGTCAAACTGCGGCCCTCCAGATGTCCATAGATTACAATTCCCATGAGCCCCTGGCAGCCCCTGCTGCCAGGGGCTCATGGGAATTGTAGTCCATGGACATCTGGAGGGCCGCAGTTTGACTACCCCTGGGATAAAAGTTGAGCTGGGTTGTCTGGTGCATAGCCTCCGTATGGTGATAAAGGGATTCACTTAGTAATACTCTGCTACTATTGTGCAGCTGCATTTGGGTTCGGGTTCTGCTCCAGTTGTCCTCCAGCCAACCGAGGAGAGAGCTTCAGGAGAGAGATCAAGGGCCCCAACCTTTCCGAATTCTGAGATAGGGTGGTGGGCGCCATAACAGAATGCCTGCTGCAAAGGCACAGTGAACCTTATAATGTCAGGGAGATGGGTCGTGCAGAATTGCAATAATAATTCCTCTGCTTAATGGGATGCCTTTTAAAACGAACATACCGTTTCAAAGCATTGTATATACACAGCTTGCTTGCGGTCCTACAGCGAAGATTCTCGCGCTGGGCTGGCAGCTGCTGCCAAAGTAGATGTTTAAAAACCTGCTTAACCAATCAGATCTCCAGTGACCAGTCAGCAAGCTGGCCGGGGACAAGCCCCAAGTGGCTGTACCCACTTTCTAAAAACATTTGGTGGACACCGTGTTGGGAAACCTTGAGATAAGATTATGGATTTTGCTCAAGAAAAGTGGATTCCTTTGAGCTGCGTAACTACATTTTAGAACAAAGGAAACGGAAGGAAAACATGTTAATGGTAAAAGCAGCCATACCGATTAAGCCAGGGGTAGTCAAAGTGCGACCCTCCAGATGTCCATGGACTACAATTCCCAGGAGCCCCTGCCAGCGAATGCTGGCAGGGGTTCCTGGGAATTGTAGTCCATGGAAATCTGGAGGGCCGCAGTTTGACTACCCCTGGATCAAGCCATCTAGTACAATCTCCTGTTTCACTCAGCAACTAATCAGATGCCTGTGGAAGACCAATCAGCAGGACAGTGGAGCCAAAACTTCCCTGGCTTTGCCCTCCCAGACTGGTATTCAGAGGTTTACTGCTTCTAAACATGGAGGTTCCGTTTCATCATTGTGGCTAACAGCCGCTAATATCTCTATTATACATGAATTTGTTTGGTTCCCTTTTCAGGCCGACTAAACTGGTGGTTTCAGTTTAGGAGAAAGGAACTCTGCTAATTACTCTGAAGGAAGAACTCCTTTTTGTCTGTCTTGAATCTACTGCCTACCAATTCCCCTGGGTGCCCCCAAATGTTGGTTCTCTCTCTCCTTGCCCATGCCCCATCGTTTCCTAAACCACTATCAGGCCTCCATTGGTCATCTTTTTAGTTCTCTGAAATGCCCCCTGCTTTAGGATGCTTAGGGCTGATCCTGCGTTGAGCAGGGGGTTGGCCTAGATGGCCTGTATGGCCCCTTCCAACTCTATGATTCTATGATTCTATGATTCTCTGCACTGAGCAGGGGGTTGGACTAGATGGCCTGTATGGCCCCTTCCAACTCTATGATTCTATGATTCTATGCATTGAGCAGGGGGTTGGCCTAGATGGCCTGTATGGCCCCTTCCAACTCTATGATTCTATGATTCTATGATTCTATGCACTGAGCAGGGGGTTGGACTAGATGGCCTGTACGGCCCCTTCCAACTCTATGATTCTATGATTCTATGCATTGAGCAGGGGGTTGGCCTAGATGGCCTGTATGGCCCCTTCCAACTCTATGATTCTATGATTCTATGATTCTATGCATTGAGCAGGGGGTTGGCCTAGATGGCCTGTATGGCCCCTTCCAACTCTATGATTCTATGATTCTATGATTCTATGAAATGCCTTTCTGGAAAGGAGAGCAATCCAGACTCCTGACCACTTTGATTGCCTTCTTCTGCACCTTTCCCCAGTCTGACAATCACCTTTTTGAGATACGGCAGAACTCTGCACTTTATTTCAAAATGCCGCTGTGCCATGGATCTATAACAGGGCGTTTCAATAGTGACCCTCTGGCTTTCGACCCCTTTCCTAATCAGCTTCGCCGATAGAACTTGCCTTTTTCACCGAGTTGACATTTTCATTGAAACACCCATGACATCCCCAAGATCTCTTTCCTAGGAAGGCGCTGCCAGCTCAGAACCCACCGCATATTGTAAAACTCAGGATCCAACTTTCACCTCAACAGACATAAGCTGACTCTGACATAGAACGCTCTGTGACTACCACTCTCTATGTCCCCTTCTGGAAACAGTTTGTAATCCAAAAGAGAACCTACCATCCTGTCTACCATCCTGATGGCTAAGCTTACTTAAGAGTCCTTGCAGAGACTTGGGTCTATTAATATCAAAGGTCCATGAAGGTAGTTGCTTTCTTCCTCTCTGAAAACAGTCTATTTGCTCCCCATTTCCTGACAATTAACAAGATTCTAGTCCACATGAGGACATGTCCTCCTATTTCATGACTGCTAACAAGGGCAAATACAGAGGACGTGTACCAAGTGGTGGTGGTGGTCTGTGTGGGAAAACAGGGCTGCAATGCTGGTACAGTGCAGAAGGAAGATTTCAATGGCCATCCATGGTTGGGTCTTGCTTTTAGCAGCTTCTCTAGAGGGCCACGGCTTTTTCAAATGCCGAACACTCTTCCCCTACCCCCAAAAATATGGGTGTTCTGCAAACAGGCACAAATTTGCAATTATGACTGCAAACCAATGATGCATCATTTTCTGGCATATAATGTGCTTTGCAAGTCTCAGCTCATCCTCAGCATCACTAGTTATCTATTTAGAAAAATATATCCACTAACATGCCAAAGACCTGCTAACTCTCAAGTTCCCCACAACTAATCAAAGAGCTTCGGATCTGAACAGGATTTGAATCTGGGTTTTTCACTTCCAGTGCTCCATACACTACAATGCTCTCCAAGACAAATGCCATCATGTCATGACACTCCATTGTATTGCAAGAGCTTAAAATACCATAGGGAATGCAGACCAATTTTTTGCCCTGTCCTGAATTTCCTATGTCTTGTACCAAAACAGAAAGCTGAGCACAAAGGGCAAGATCCTACTTTTTATTAGGGAGGGGCATGAACTGCAATTGTGCAGTTCGGTTCATGATTGAACCACGAACCCTTATGAACTGGGAGGTTGGTTCACAAGCCAAACTGATTTGCATTGGTTCAGCCATTTAAAGTTTAAACCCCTGCTTTCTGCTTTTCACAAACCACCACAAAGTGTATCATAATCTGTGAAAGCTCCTAGCCATTCTTCAGTTCGCAAACATTGTTTCGTGAACCATGAACCCACCCAAAAAATCATAACAAACTCCAATTCATCAGCCGGTTTGTGTCCCTTATGAGTAGTGGAAAAGAAATCAAAAGGCCATACTGTCCATTCTTGCGTTTCAAAGGAAGCTTGTTCACCTTTCACTCCTCACGGACCCCCCTCCGCAATTCTAGAAGTGGCAAGTCCATTCAAGCTTTTCCCACCTTCACCTCTAGAGCTGTCCTTTGAAATGTTCCAGAATAAAGACGACACAGTACAAAAGCAATTTCAGAGGGGTAGCCATGCCCGCCTGTTCAGCAAAATTAAACAGAGTCCAGCAGCAATGAAAAGGCCATCAAAATGTACTGGAGAATACATCAGAGCTCACTTCACTCTGTGCATCTGATGAACCGAGCAATGATTCACAAAAATTTGTTCCGGAATAAATTTTGTTAGTCTTTAGGGTGCCGCTTGACTCTTGCTTAATATTTTGAGAGAATGACATCTTAAATGCAGCGGTATCTTATTACACTGTACTGTCCTTGCAAGATATTGAATTCAAATGGCTTTTTTGCAATTATGGTGCGTCTCATCTTTTCCATGAATATTTCTCAAGGGAAGAAATAAGGAATTATTCCTTGGAATAAGGAACTGGCAGCAAGCATATCTAGCCTTATTTCTTCTGCAGCTGCACCGCATGGAGTCTCCATATAGCTTTCGTTGCTGCTGCAAATGCCTTTGCACTTGTAACAGTCGTTTCCCCTGAAGTTTGCGTTGCCAATTGTGGCTGCCATCTCTTCTATGGAGGACTTCTAGTTCTTTTGGCTTTTTAAAAAACTGTCAGTTGCTAAAAGCTATAGTGCAGCAACATTAGATACAACAATCTCCTGCCATGATGTACTAGCTCCTCTGAATCCACAGGGTTTTTCTCAAAATGCCAAGTCTCCCGTCCTTTCCGTTATGGAGATATAAAGGGAAAGGTGTATCTCTACAAGGAAAAGGAGTCGGAATGTATTCTTGTTTAAAAACGAAAACTGGGTATGCAGAGGAGCTACTGGATGGGGGCAAGGGATCATTATAATATTGACAGTGAAAATATTGACTTGGAAAAAAGGCATGATGAGCCCTTCAGTGGTGTTGGGGGAAAATGGGGGTCATGGGGGCCAAGCTGAGGTATACGGTACCAGTGTGCGCAGGACCTGCACACATGCACACCTTAACATCTCCATGCTATGCAAAAGGATCTGACCACAATTTCCCCGCAAAGATTGCATTGTCTGGAGTCATTCTGTACGTGTTGGATAATGCATTTTCAATACACTGTTTTGCACAGGAAAATCCAGCTGCAAAAGCACCTCGAAAGCGCATTAGCCAACATGTACGGAACAGGCCCAGGTTTGATAAAGGCTGCAACTGAGTAGGGGAAAGATGCAGGAAGGGGACAACATGGTGCGGAGGCTCCAAAAATATCTACCCATCCAAACTGCGTGGAAGCATCCGGAGAGTGTCTTAAGGAGAGAAATAAAAAGGACAAGGATGGGAGAAGCTGTAAAGACGTACACAAATAGGCATGGTTTGGAGAAAGCGAGGTGACAGAATTGCTTTTGTCCTCCCTCTCTTAGACTATCTAGAACTTGGGATCATTCAATAAGCCCAGTTGGCAGAAACGGTGTAATGGTTAGAGCAGGGGTAGTCAAACTGTGGCCCTCCAGATGTCCATGGACTACAATTCCCAGGAGCCCTTGCCAGCATTCGCCAGCGAATGCTGGCAAGGGCTCCTGGGAATTGTAGTCCATGGACATCTGGAGGGCCGCAGTTTGACTACCCCTGGGTTAGAGTGCCAAACTAGGATCCCACCATCCCAAATTAGAACCCCCGCTCTGCCATGGATGCTTGTTTGGTGACCTTCAGGTAGGTTCTACCTCGCAGGTGTGTCGTGAGGATGAAATGGAAGAAGAGAGAATATGGGACGCCTGCTTCGGGGCCCCACTAAGTATGCAAATGTCTAAATAAAGATGGAGGACAGACAAAAGGACGTATTTCTTCATGTCACATGTAATTTGTTGGCAGCATCTGCAACGGATTATGGACCTTGATGTCATTAAGAGGTGTTTGGCCCAGCTCCATCGATGGCCATTAGCCGTAGAGCTACACAGAGCCTCCTTGGTCAGAGGCAGTCGACCTGCAAATCCCAACTGCTCGAGGGGAGGGGCAAACAGAAAGAGAGGTCTCTTGCCTTCGTGCCCTGCATGGGGTCTTCCTGGAAGTCTCTGGCTGACCACTCTGGCAAAGAGGGTGCTGGACAAGATGGCCCTTGGTTCTGATTCAGCAAGGCTCTTCTTATGTTCAACAGCTGACAGCAGATACACTGGAGAAAAGGGGACTGTTCAGTAAACAACTCCAGGGGGCCAGCTCCTTGACAGACCCACATGCCTTCCATCCACCATCCCTAGGCACCCCCACCTTCTGTCCGGCACAGATCTTTCACCTTTACCAGGTGCTCCCTAGCAATGTGTCCTCGTGCTGGTGCCAGCAGCAGTATCGGTGGAATTTCTACCTGTCACCCTGCTGTTCAAGGGACAGATGCCTTGCTGGATAAAAAGAGGACCCCCTCTAGTAATTACACTCCACTGCCAGGCATTGATCCACACCTCTCCACCTGGCCGTAAGCTACTCTTTGCGAAAAGAGATACCAACTCTATGAAGGCTCCCATACCAGCTTCAGATTACAGCAGGACAGCTGCCTTGAGCACAAAAACAAAGTTCGGCTGATTGGCATTACTGATTTTTAGCAGAGACGTTGGGTTTCCTTGTCAAGGAGGAATACTGCATGCATACGCTTTCCCCCACCACCCACCAATCTAGAAAGGATGTATAATTTTTTTTCACAACAAAAAAATGGCATATTTATTTGGACTGTCCAAAAGGATGCAAGCTGTTGAGTTTCACTGAACCCTTTGACAACTCACGCAAAATAAAAAGCTTGCACATGCTTTCATCAACCTGTTCCGCCATTCGGCTTGACTTAGCACCTCCTTTACTTTGGTCCAATGGAGTGGACATCAGGAAAGGCCAAATTGTGTTCTCCAGATGTCCGTAGACTACATTCCCCATGAGCCCCTGCCAGAAGTTTGGCCACCCCTGATATACATACATCAATATTTTGACAAGCCAGCCCACAGGTAAGCACAGAAATGTAAACCAGAAATGTAAACCACCAAGAACCATCAGAATCAGATACATTTCTGATATTGGCATCCTCTCTCCCCCAGACCTTCTGACACACAGAAACGGCCTTAATGGACAGCAACAAATTGTTGCCAGCCAAGAATGCAGCGATCCTTGGAATCTCCAACTGGATCCCAGTCTGAAGCAAAGAGGCTTGGCTCAGATCTGTTCCGCACCAGGAATTGGACCCGGTCCAGCGCTTGTCCAATCATGGCGCTAAGTTCCACTTCTGGACGACATCAGCCCCTGCCCGGGACAGTCCCTGGCCTGGCCTCAGGCCCTCACTTGGCCTGTGTAATCTGGAAGTGGAAATTAGTGGCCTACACCAGCCTGGGACTGTCCCGGGCTGGTACTGATGTAGTCCAGAAGCGGAAATAAGCCCCATGACCAGACGAGTGCCGGGCCAGGCCAAAACCCTGGTGCAGAAAATGGCAGAGACCTAGCATGGCCTGCAGAAGCTCCCAGTTTGATCCCTTCCATCTCCAGTTTAAAGGAGCAGGTTGCAGATCATGGGAAAGGCCCCAGTCAGAGCAGAAAAGATAAACAGACGGTCATACTCAGTATAAGTCTGTTTTAAGTGTCCATTAGCAGTTCCAGCTGTCTGGGGGAAAACAGACTGTTCCTTAAATACAGGGCTGCTGATGGGAGGTTATTAACCAGGTGATGTGATGTACCTCCATACCCTGAAAGGCTTTGATTGCCCATTCCTAAGCCTGTGTTAAAGGGGCAGGGCATTTTTCTTCGGGCCTGTTTGCCGTCCTTCCTGGTTCTGACCTGCCTCTACATTTTAGGGGCCTGATGATAAGGTAACAGTCAGCCTTCTAGTAGCGGGGCTCACATGATCTAATCGTTTCTTCATGTAGCAAACACTAGAATGTTGTAATATGAAACAACAGTGCAGTGCTACGTGAAATTACTCCATTGGTGTTGATGCAGTTCCAAGAGAACAACTCTGTATTGGATTGCAGCAAAGGTTACTTTCAGCCCATGGCCCTGACCTCCGAATATCATGAAGCAAGGGCTTCAAAGATGCATATTGTGCTCCATTTGCGGTTCAATCCCTGGCATCTGTAGTTAAAAGGACCAGGCAGGAGGTGATGGGGAAGACCTTCTCCTGAGACCCTGGAGAAGCCACCACCAGTCTGAGGAGGGAATCTCGGCCCCGATGAACCAATGGTTTGATTCAGTGTAAGGCGGCTTCATGTGAGGCTTCTATAGATGTGCTATCTGTTTCTCGGTCCTGGCTCCCACCTGGTGGAATGAGCTCCTGGAAGAGCCAAGGGCCCTGTTGGAGCTATTGTAGTTCCATGGGGCCTGCAGGATGGAACTCTTCCGCCAGGCATTTGGTTGAGGCCAGGGTAGGAAGATCTGTTGTGTCCCTCCTCCAAGCATCTGTCCTTAGGCTTTGGGCCAGGAGGGGTCTGTCAACTATGCATGTTGGGAAGATATGTTTTGAAACGTTCCTGGTGGAACGAGCTCCCGGAGGAGATCAGAGCCCTAGCAGAGCTTAAACAGATCCGTAGGGCCTGCAAAAGGGAGCTCTTCCGCCAGGCTTTTGGTTGAGGTCGACCTGAATTCAGTTACTTCCCATTGGCTCCTGAGCCCCCCTCCCATGAGAATCACCACCGACATGTCCATCCTACAGGGCCGTCAGTATGTTACGGTTAAAATCGGTTGTTCTCACCATGTTTGTTCCATTATGTTCCTGTTCTCCTGTTATGACTCTTTCACTACTGTTCAGTTTATCATGTCATCTGTGCTGTTTTTATTCCAGTTCCATGTAAACCGCCCTGAGCCTCGGGGGAAGGCAGTATATAAATATAATTTTAAAAATAATCAAAATAATATTGTTATTATTGTCATTTTATTGTTTTTACTTTGTGGTAAACCGCCACGAGCCAGCTGGCGTGAGAGCAGCAGTTAATAAACAAACAAACAAACAAGCAAGCAAACAAAAACAAACAAATAATAAAAGCTTGCATTTAATCCCTGACTGTGTGTTGTTATGTAAAAACTAGAGGTGGGGGAAGAGATGCTTGGATTTTCCTTGCAACTTTTTATCTCAGGCACAAAATTTGTCTAATGCAATCCAAGATCTTTGCCGTCCTTCCACAGCTGGGAGATCTGGGCTTGGCAGTCTGACACATCTCACACCCTAAGGTGCTCTCGGCACAATACTGAAAGGAACCCTAGTTTAACAAAATGCTGGACAGTTGCCACGTTCTGCACCCATTTGGACTGGGTACTCAGAGGGGAAAGGTGGCATCTCGGCTTTTTAAATACGCTCCCCACCCCCAGCTCTGCACAACACTCCGAGATGCTGGCTGCATAGCGTTTCTCAGCTCACATGCTGTTCCCCCCCAAAAAAGGATTGTGGATGTACTGACTTGTGACTAATCAGGTCTGTGAACGACGGAGCCTGCTGAGATGACATAACCATTCTGACAACTTCCCCAGAGTTAGTTAAATGTATGTGTAAATTAAGGGCACATCTACGCATTGGAAGGAACCACGTTCCTGCCTGGTGGAATGAGCTCCCCGAGAAAACCAGGGCCCCAGCGGAACTAGCACAGTTCCATAGGTCCTGCAAGACGGAGCTCTTCCGTCAGGCTTATGACTGGAGCCGGTTCGGACAAGTGAGTATGCAAACATCAAGGGCCTGCCCCCCCCCCCACCCCCTGCCGGTACAATCCAGATGGCTCTTCCCGCCTGCTGCCTAATGAGAAAAATACTGTAGGGATGTCATCAATTGTTGGATGGGTTTTAAACTGTTTTAATGATTTTAATCTCGGTGTCTTTATTAAACACTGTAAACCGCCCCGAGACATCAGGTCTATGAATGAATGAATGAATGAATGAATGAATGAATGAATGAATGAATGAATGAATGAATGAATGAATGAATGACGCTGGCTTGCTAATTTCAGTCTCCCTCCCTAGCCAAAATGAAGTTTAAGTGGGCACTTGTCGATAACTAAGTACTTACTTAGAAAACTAACTGCACTGCCGATATTTAGACTGTAAACTGCTTGGGGCAGGGACTGGATTTATGAAACTCTGTCAACCACCACCGTCTTGGATGGCTGTTGTCATTTTAGGACAGCCTTGAAAGAGATCATGACCATTTCTCACAAGGGCTGCAGTTTTGCAGGAGCCGCAGCAAATTCTGATGAGGAGAACATGAGGTCCTTGACCGATCTACACTTCCCAGAGGGTCGAGCCCCGCAACCAACGGCCCAATAAAGTGATAATTCGATGAACATGCTCAGTGCCCAATTTAGAGAACCACGTGGCTGTTTTGCTGCTGTTCCCGTCCCCCATATGGAATGTCTTGCTCATGGGGAGTGTCTCATGGACACGCCATCTCTCCTCCTTGCTTCTGCCTTCCTCCACTTCTTCTGCTCTCTTTCCTAGCCACTGCTGTCTAGTATTAGACCGTAATCTCCTTGGAGCAGGGGTCTGTCTCGTGTTTACGTCGCCCTGGAGAGCCCCGCGCACACAAAGATGTGAAAGAAACAAGCTATTCTGCTATTTCACCCCCGGGATTCGTTTGCAAGACCTGAGAAACGGGATCCTTCGCAGTTTTCCATCGGCGAAAGAGGTTTCCCCCCACACAGTGAGGTTCCACAGGAAGTGACGCACCCTGAGCAGATCCATGCACAGAAGAAAACGAGAAGGACAGCTAAGCAGGCCTGAAACTGGCTTAGATTTGCAGTGTGATCATGCATTCAGGGCCAAATTCGACAGGGCATGCAGTGGGTGCAACTCCCCCCTCTTTCTTTGTCCATGAAAAGCTGCCTCCAGAGGGAGCAGAATTCGCTAGGGTAGTGGAGCCGAATTCTTTCGCTGGAGCCCATTTTACTGTTCACAATCGCCCCCCCACAAGCACGGGGGAAACAACGGCAGAAAGAAGCACCTGAGTGGAAATGCAGCTGGGAGAGAAAGGGCTAAATTCCTCGGAGACCTGCCATTTCCCCCTTGCCTGTGGTAGCCTCCACTGGCTGCTTTTCATTTTAGAAAAGGGAAGGAGGGTCATCTATCTGCATGTAACGTTAGCTCCCAAGTCTCCAGTGTCACGGCTGTGCAGAAAGTGTCATGTGAGGGAGCTAGCTATCAGAAATAGGAAGTCCGGAGCAAGAAAGTGAGGGCCAACAGAAGCGGAGTTCGAATCCCGACCTGCAGCTGTTTGCACATCCAGCGATACGGTCAGAATCCCATCCTGCGGCTGTCCGCACGCTCAGTCGTACAGAGAAAGGGTGTGAAAGCGCATGCATCCGTTGTTCAACAAAAGCGTGGAGGGGTGAAAAATTGGAAGTACTGACCTTAAAGCTCCAGTAGTTGGGTTGCTAACAAACACAAAGAAAAAAAAAAAGAAAGGAAAAGAAAAGAAAAACAAAACAAAAAAATACCATTAAGATTCTGTTTTGAGAAAACAGTTGACTTTAAACTGCGCGAGAAGTTATGGCTTGGTTTTCTTTGTTTAAAGTCCCCTCCCAATGGTGTTTTTTTTTCTTCAAACAAAAGCAATGGGATTTGCCAAAATAAAGAGGGATGGTCAATGGGAATGCCACAAGCAAGTCTTTCGAAAGGGGGAGACGTGGCCTCCGAGATGTATGACTTTGCTGCAAAGAAGGAAATTACAAAACAAATAGACAGCGTCGGGATCTTGAAAGGGGGATGCGGTAGGCAATCTGCACACCGATGAATAAATCAAAGTTTCCCCATCATGAAGAGAAAAAAAGAGAAACATCCACAACCAGATTTTGCTCCCACAAAATGTCATGCAAAGGAGGGAACTGGATAGATGTATTTGCTTGTTTTGCATAATTTATGTCACTGCCAAGATTTCTCAGGTCTTCAAAGCAAAGCCAGCGCCAGAAACCGGTTCCCATCTTGCAACCTGAGCACGCTGAACGCCGGAATGGCGGGGCTGCAGCTGTCAGGAGCGCCACGGAGACAATCACGTCTCTATCTCTCCCTCTTTCTCTCTAGGAAGGCCGGATACAGACATCCTTCGAAAGAAAGACAGCGAAGAGCGCTTGCACTCGAAAGCTCACACCTTGAATAAGTCTTTGTTGGTCTTAAAGGTGCTACTGGATTTTGTTGTGTTCCTTCAGACCAACATGGCTACTCAATTGAATCTATTCGAAAGAAAGAGTACAGCAAAAAGACTTCAGGGCCCAAAGAGCAGGAAGAAGAAGAAGAAGAAGAAGAGTTGGTTCTTATATGCCGCTTTTCCCTACCCGAAGGAGGCTCAAAGCGGCTTACAGTCGCCTTCCCATTCCTCTCCCCACAACAGACACCCTGTGAGGTAGGTGAGGCTGAGAGAGCCCTGATATCACTGCTCGGTCAGAACAGCTTTATCAGTGCCGTGGCGAGCCCAAGGTCACCCAGCTGGTTGCATGTGGGGGAGCGCAGAATCGAACCTGGCATGCCAGATTACAAGTCCGCACTCCTAACCACTACACCAAACTGGCTCTCAGGAGTGTGCGCTGGGCACGTAGTCGGCCAGTGGCCCCTTTCTGCAACAAGAAAGGCAGCTCCCTATTTGGGGGTGGGGATGGGCAGAGAGTACACGGCCCCCTCCCCTCCCTTCCTCTTGCCTCCCTTTGAACCCACCAGTTCACATACCTGTACGTCATTCCCCCACCCTAGGGTGGCCAGCTCTAGGCTGGGAAATACCTGGAGGTTTTGGGGGTGGAGCCTGGAGAGGGCAGGCTTTGGGGAGGGGCTTCAATGAGCTACAATGCCACAGGGTCCACTTTTGAAAGTGGCCATTTTCTCCAGGTGATCTCTGCCACCTGGAGATCAGTCGTAATTGCTGGAAATCTCCAGGTACCGCCAGGCGGTTGGCAACCATATCCCACCCTCTCCCAAGCCCTCTCGCTGCCCATGTTCACAGATGTCTGCACCAACTACCTGAGCACATGGGAGGGAAGGAAGGAAGGAAGGAAGGAAGGAAGGAAGGAAGGAAGGAAGGAAGGAAGGAAGGAAGGAAGGAAGGAAAGGGAGAATGGAGGAAGGAAGGAAGGAAGGAAGGAAGGAAGGAAGGAAGGAAGGAAGGAAGGAAGGAAGGAAGGAAGGAAGAATGGAGGAAGGAAGGAAGGAAGGATGGAAGGAAGGAAAGGGAGAATGGAGGAAGGAAGGAAGGAAGGAAGGAAGGAAGGAAGGAAAGGGAGAATGGAGGAAGGAAGGAAGGAAGGAAGGAAGGAAGGAAGGAAGGAAGGAAGGAAGGAAGGAAGGAAGGAAAGGGAGAATGGAGGAAGGAAGGAAGGAAGGAAAGGGAGAATGGAGGAAGGAAGGAAGGAAGGAAGGAAAGAAGGAAGGAAGGAAGGAAACACCAAAAGCATTCCAAATCAGTTAACCTTTGAAGATATTAAACATCCGCTGCCCCGAAAGCAATGTGGGTCCCTCGTGCTGTATTGCTCCTTCAGTTGTAACTACTAAGACTTTGACCTTTCCAGGAGGATACCAAACTAATCATCCAAAAAGAGAGTTCTGCAATAGAAGGAAGGAAGAGGCCAGCTGTGCGCGTCATCAAAGCCCTTCTAATCTCTGTGCTGGAGCTTACATTTGGAATAAGACCGCACAGTCCTTTGGAACAGCCTGGCTTCAGAATGCGGGCTTGGGCAATGGCATGCTTGCCTCCCCTGAAACCCCCGCATTCATAAAAGCTAGCCAGGCAGGAAGAAGGCTTGTTGCCTTTCGTGCTGGTTTTCCATGGGCAGAGAGTTTCCAGCATGGGAGAGCTGCCATGGGAGACTTCATGACCCTGTGCAGTTGGGGTCTCCCACTCTGTTGAGCTCATTGGGGGTTTTGAAAAGAGGGAGCGGGTCCCTCAACAGAGGTCCAATCACAAACTGTCGGGAGGGTCTAAAAAAGGTTGGGAGATTCCGACTCCGGCATCCACATGCGATGGATGGAGGCTGCCGTTTCTAAAAGGGTGCTCCCTGTGGATACGCAAGAGCATCAGAAGAGCCCTGTGGGATCAGACCAATAGTCCTTCTAGTCCAGCATCTTGTCTCTCACAGTGACCATCAGTTCTCCTGGAGGGCCACCAACAAAACATAGAAACTGAGGCCTGCACAAGAACATCAGCAGAGCCCAGCTGGATCAGACCAATGGTTCATTTAGTCTGGCATCCTGTCTCACACAGGTGCAAACCAGTCCCTCTGGAGGCCAACAACAGGGCAGAGCGGCCAAGGCCTTCATAAGAACATCAGAAGAGCCCTGCAGGATCAGACCAGTGGTCCATCTAGCCCAGTATCCTGTGTCACACAGGGGCCAACCAGTTTCTCTAGGTGGCCAACAACAGGGCAGAGAGGCAGAGGCCTTCCCTGATAAGAACATCAGAAGAGTCTTGCTGGATCTATCTAGTGGTCCACCTAGTCCACGTCTTGTCTCGCACAGTGGCCAAGCAGTTTCCTTTCCTTTCCACTCAGAGCCGGAAACGGCAGCTACAGCCGCCATTTTGAAAAGTGCCACACCATGGTATAATTGAGGGGTCTTTGCTGTATTGCACGGTACTTGCGGTACCAGGATGGGGAAGCCCTGGTCTATTACTTGGAAAATTCCACTCTGGGTTGCCAAAAATGTAGCCTGCAGGCCAGAACCGGCCCATCTGAGGCTCTTTCTTATCCAGCCCACAAGCAACTACCAGGTGACAGAGGCGGTGCATCATGTCCCCGAATACCGTCCCGGCGCTAATGTGTAGGGCAGTGGAAAAGGGAGGGTGGGCATCAGAACGAGACTGTGAGGAACCCCCGCCAGAATGTTTTAAGCATGTTTGTATTTTGAGTAAAAAAAATGAATGCCAGTCATTGGGTTGCCCTGTGTCCTTTATAAAGTTTTACACCTGACGTTCCGTTTTATGGTGCACGGGGCCCAGTGTGACAAAGTGGCATTTATATCAGATCCGGCTCTCGGAAAAAATGAGTTTGACGCTGCAGCCAGACTGGGTCGCCGTCAATTGGCTGTGATTTGAATCATAGAATCATAGAATCATAGAGTTGGAAGGGGCCACACAGGCCATCTAGTCCAACCCCCCCTGCTCAATGCATAGAATCCTAGAATCATAGAACCATAGAGTGAGAAGGGGCCACACAGGCCATCTAGTCCAACCCCCTGCTCAACGCAGGATCATAGAATCATAGAATCATAGAATCACAGAATCATAGAGTTGGAAGGGGCCATACAGGCCATCTAGCCCAACCCCCCCTGCTCAATGCATAGAATCCTAGAATCATAGAACCATAGAGTGAGAAGGGGCCACACAGGCCATCTAGTCCAACCCCCTGCTCAACGCAGGATCATAGAATCATAGAATCATAGAATCACAGAAGCATAGAGTTGGAAGGGGCCATACAGGCCATCTAGCCCAACCCCCCCTGCTCAATGCATAGAATCCTAGAATCATAGAATCATAGAGTTGGAAGGGGCCACACAGGCCATCTAGTCCAACCCCCTGCTCAACGCAGGATCATAGAATCATAGAATCATAGAATCACAGAAGCATAGAGTTGGAAGGGGCCATACAGGCCATCTAGCCCAACCCCCCCTGCTCAATGCATAGAATCCTAGAATCATAGAATCATAGAGTTGGAAGGGGCCACACAGGCCATCTAGTCCAACCCCCTGCTCAACGCAGGATCATAGAATCATAGAATCATAGAATCACAGAAGCATAGAGTTGGAAGGGGCCATACAGGCCATCTAGCCCAACCCCCCCTGCTCAATGCATAGAATCCTAGAATCATAGAATCATAGAGTTGGAAGGGGCCATACAGGCCATCTAGTCCAACCCCCTGCTCAATGCATGATCAGCCCTAAGCATCCTAAAGCATCCAAGAAAAGTGTGCATCCAACCTTTGCTTGAAGACTGCCAGTGAGGGGGCGCTCAGCACCTCCTTAGGCAGCCTATTCCACTGCTGAAATTTGATGAGTTTGATGCCACTACACACACACACACACAGACACTAGGGAGCACGTACAGATGCTCCTGTATTGCCACAACTGCTGCAGGGCCTAATCGTGCAGCCTGAAGCTATGGCATAAGGCAAGCTACCTGGGGTTCCATAGTGGTGGGCCAGGGTGAGACACACTCACTTCGTTTTACCTCCTTGCCAAACGTTTTAACCTCCGCACCGGAATCGAACATTTCCCCCAAATCCATCCAATGCTTGTGCCTTTCCGTGCCTCAGTTAGCTGCTGGGAAATCAATTGCATTGCAGCAGGCTGGGGGAGATGATGACATCAGCGGAAAATTCTCTCTCCCCCCCCCCCTTCAGAGGCAGGAAGAAGAGGCACAATTAATATCTCCCTATTTGAGTGGGAGAATCGAAAGAGGATCAGGGGGATGCAAGAGGATTTGAAATTACGGCCTTATTTTACGGCGCTGTTAAAAGCCGAGGCAGATGAGGCGGAAAGGGCCGTATGAATGGCAAAGGCCAGGAACCAGGATTGCAAGGAGGGCTAAAGCTGATCCGCATGACGGCCGGCTGAAGGTCAGTTTGGGGGCTGACGGAGCAGTGCCAAGGCTCTGATCTTCGTACGACAGAAAGAAGAACGACATTTGGTTTTTATGCCCCGCTTTCCACTGCCCGAAGGAGCCTCAAAGCAGCTTTCGATCGCCTTCCCTTCCTCCCCCCACCACAGACACTCTGGGAGGGAGGTGGGGCTGAGAGAGCTCTGAGAGAACTGCTGTATCAGGGCTGTGACTGGCCCGAAGTCACCCAGCTGGCTGCAGGTGGAGCAGGAGCGGGGAATCAAACCCAGCTTGCCAGATTAGAAGCCGCTGCTGCTCTTAACCACTGCACCAAGTCGTCCAAAGTGTTCTTGAGCGTACATGAAGTGCCTTTTCACATAACAACTGCCTGCAAGAAGACTGCAAATGAGGACGTATAATGTGTGTTTCTGGCACAGATTCACCAGGACTGAGAAACTCTTATGACTCTCTTTCTTCCATCATGTCACTCAAGTGAGGTCTCTGTTCCACTATATATTTCTGGTAAGGCCTTAGAGGAGGAGCATGTCTCATGTCTTAAATGCCACTCAGCGCTTAACACCCACTCAGGGAAGCTGTCCAGCCCCTGAGTGCCTCCTCCTCCAACCGGCTTGCCTGTCTGTCCAGCAGCCAGCCAATCGCCTTCCGTGCCCCCACCCCTGACTACCCCCTCCTCCTTCCACTTCGCTCGGAGGCTCGGAGGCTGCCGCGTGAGACCTACCACTGCCGGTGAGCTCCCTAAAATCTGCCTGCAGCCTTTCCAGGTCCTTGGGGGATGAGGAGGCTGTCCGCAGAGTTCTTCCACCCCACCCCCCTAATCTAGCACCTGTTGTGTTCCTGAATGCTTGCCCCCTAGTGGAAAGATACAGCTGGAAGGGACCACAACGGTCATCTAGTCCAACCCCCTGTGCAATGCAGGAAATTCAGAACTACTATCCCCTCCCACCTCCCAGTAACCTTTACTCTATGCCCGGAGAAAGGCAAAAAAGACCTCCAGGACTCCTGGCCAATCTGGCCTAGAGGAAAATGTCTTCCAGACCCGAAAGAAGCAACCGCTTGGTTTCTGTTGGTCCCGGTTTGTGGTCCATATTTCAGAACTGAGCTCACAACACTGATGCAGGATGCCTTGGTATTACCGAAGCAAAAATAAATGAGCTGGGAGGGGTAGGTACCAGTTGAATTGTGACACAATACAGATGCACCGGGACAACAATGGCAATAATAAATCAAGGAAAGGTCGTCTCTCTTCAATTTCAGCTGTGTTTTTAATCCTTCATCTAAGTCCCAACGCGTTTCACCTGTTGGCTTTATCAAGGGACAAATAAAAGTGTTTCAAACACACTTCTTACATGCAAAAAAAACTTGTCTCTTGGATCGTCTGTAAGGTCGTATTAATCGCAGCTCTTAGCTAATGGCGTTCCAGATATTACCGAGGCAATTCCCTCCCCCCAAACCTGCCCCTTCTGCTCACGCTCAGACCTTGCCTCTCCCCGGTGGTTGCCATCCTGCCCACCCTCCGAGGACAAAAATCTGCCTCGCTGCAAAGCTGAGTCCGGACGGCAGGTGCAGGAGGCTGATAAAACAAGAGCTGTCATTCAGGCCCTCTGCTTGCCTCCCGCCCACCCGCCTCCTGGCTCCGGTCTCCCTGGTTTCCATTTGGAAACAGCCACGGGAACAGTGACCAGGAAGCCGGAAACCCGATCAGATTTCAAGCCCAGCCATGGCGACCGAGACCAAGCAGACAGAGGCTGGCGGCAAAGGTCTAAAGGTAATTCTGTCCCAAGCAACAGGGACATTTCCCTGCCTGCCTTGGAGGGTGTGCAGTCCCAGGATTAGCTGCGCCTGGCAATGCAGAGGCTTGTATCCCACGGCCTGGCTCAGCCATGTCTGACGACTTCCTAAGGCTAAAGAACCATGCCTCTGCAAATATATTTTTAAATGTAGAAGAAGAAGAAGAAGAGTTGGTTCTTATATGCCGCTTTTCCCTACCCGAAGGAGGCTCAAAGCGGCTTACAGTCGTCTTCCCATTCCTCTCCCCACAACAGACACCCTGTGGGGTGGGTGAGGCTGAGAGAGCCCTGATATCACTGCTCGGTCAGAACAGTTTTATCAGTGCCGTGTTGAGCCCAAGGTCACCCAGATGGCTGCATGTGGAGGAGTGCAGAATCAAACCCGGCATGCCAGATTAGAAGTCCGCACTCCTAACCACTACACCAAACTGGCTCTCCAGTGTAATTGGCTCCAGTGTAACTGGCTCTCCAATGTAATTCAGTGATGCCCCATCTCTCTCCCCAATGGGGACCCAAAGTGGCTTATGGCATTCTCCTCTCCTTCATTTTATCCTCGCAATAACCCTGCGAGGTAGGTTTGGCGGGCAGTGGCCCAAGGTCACCCAGCAAGGGTGTGGCAAAAGTGGGATTTGAACCTGGGTCTCCCAGATGCTAATCGGACAGTCTTACCACCCCCAAAATGCAAAATGGGACACACAGTGCGTAGCAGTTGTACAAAAGACCAAAACCCATGGTGTAAAGGCAACACGCATTCCTTGACATGACGAAGGGGTGAGCTAGCCTACTGCAGAGGCACGACGATGGGTCTAAAAAAAGGCAACACAATAAGCATTGGTACAATACGGAGAAAAGCTTCATCCAGTGCTTTGAAAGCACAAACAATTCATAGAAATACTGCAAAGACATGAAGGACCTGGGGGAAAGCAACGGGAAATGGCAAATCCCAACGAGCAACCGGTACATCCTGCATTTCACTCCTAAACGCTTCCTTCAGTGGACCCCAATCAAAACTTTACTGCACATGTGCCTAGAAGTTTCTAGATCGGTGGTCCTCAACCTCCCTAATGCCGCAACCTTTTAATACAGGTCCTTTAATACAGAAATTAAACCGAAACTGACCAATGGCGTGAAGATCCATTGCTCATGATGGTATATAAATTGGTTCCCCCCCAGGGTTTCTCAGTTCAGTTCAGTTCTGCCTCTTATCCCACCGTGCCGACCTCGCTCTTTTCTGCTGCTCCAGACAGATGAACATACTATCTCAATCTACCCCGTAAGGCTGTTGTGTCGATGTTGCCCTCCCCAGCCAAGCTGCTTGCCCTGCTGCGACCCCTGCGACCCCCAAAGGGGTCCCGACCCCCAGGTTGAGAACCACTGCTCTAAATAATATTCACCTCCTACTGAATTCCTATATAGTTTTAATTGCCGAGTGACAACTCCTAAACAAAGAAAAGGCAGTAAGGAAGCTGGATGGTCCTTTCCCGGTGGGGTCTGGGGAACCCCTGGAATTCTGCTTTGTAGGGAGAATGGCATGATGCCCCATTGAGGTCTTTCTCTTCCCCAAGCCGTGCCCCCCTGAGGCTTCACTCCCAAAGCTTCAAGAATTAACCACACGAGGTTGGCAACCCTACCCAAACCTCACCCTTCGTGGAAATGCTCTTTGGATGACTGCCAGGGCCATGCTCCAGCATTTACAGAAGATATCTCAGAACCATTATTTATTATTAATAATGGCTCCGGAACTCTTTTCCCTACACAGTTCACTTCTGTTTTCTCTGCGGTCTTCGTACAGCTGCAGGAGCTCTAAGAAAGGACAGGACGTTCTTGCTATGCTCCAGCCAATCTTCCTTATACCATCCACTTAATCCCAGTTCTCCTGAGCAGGTCAGAACACACCATTCAGCTGAAAGGCCTTCAGGAGAAACTTTTACGGAAGGGGATTCCACTGTTTGGGGATTCAGAACCCATCTTGGCCCCCTTTCCACCCTCTCTAGAGGTGACTGTGGGTTGGATTGTTGTGGAACTCTGCCATGTCTGTGCCAGTTGTTCTGTGGTTTTTGTCCTGCTTTAGTAGGATTTTATTAGGATTTTTATCAGACACTTTGTAACCCGCCACGAGCTGGTCTGTGAAGGTTCAAGGGGGTGTCAGGTTACAGTGGATGAGCGATAGGGTGGGAGTGTCCTGCATAGATGACCCAGGAGGTCCCTTCCAATTCTAGAGAGCCAGTTTGGTGTCGTGGTTAGGAGTGCGGACTTCTAATCTGGCATGCCAGGTTTGATTCTGCACTCCCCCACATGCAGCCAGCTGGGTGACCTTGGGCTCACCACGACACTGATAAAACTGTTCTGACTGAGCAGGAATATCAGGACTCTCTCAGCCTCACCCACCTCACAGGGTGTCTGTTGTGGGGAGAGGAAAGGGAAGGCAACTGTTAGCCACTGAGCCTCCTTTGGGTAGAGAAAAGCGGCATATAAGAACCAACTCCTCTTCTTCTTTTTCTTCTATTATTCTATGAGTCTACTCTCCTAAGGAGCCATTTTCTCTTGTGGAATTAATCTCTGTAGTCTGGAGAGGAGCTGTAATTTTGGAGACCCCCCCCCCCCAGGTACCGCTTGGATGAGGGCATTCCTACTCAATACGATGCGATAACATTTACTGTATGTCGCCCAAGGCCATTACAAAGCACAATTAAATCAGTAGGGCACATATGCCAATAAAACAATATTTCTCCAATATTACAGACATAACACTGCAAACATGGACTACTGAGTCACATTCCTACTCTGTGTGTCCCGCCACCCCAGATCTCCAGGGGTTTGCCAGCCCTGAGCTTGCATCCTTAGGAAGCCGTGTTTTTTCCAGAACTGGGGATGCTGCCGAATATCTCACTGCGCTCCCAGATGCCGGGCAGGGAAGGAAGGAAGGCCTCAACTCTCTGTGTGTCGAAAATATTCCAAGGCATTATTAATATCATAGCATCAGTGCAGCCCAAACGGCATCTCCTGCAGATGAACAGCTGGCTCTGGCTTTTGCTCAGGAAAGCTCCCCTGTTGCCTTCGGCTTGTCAACAAAATGTCCATGAGAATTGCAGAAGAGAGGCCCCATCACCTCCTGGCGGATCCATTCTACAGCTCGTCCATGATGCTGCTTCTCCTGAGCCAGCCTTCGTTCTGCTGATGGAGCCGAACTCTCCACCTGCTCCTTAAGTCCCTTAAGGCCGATGCGCGCAAGGTCAGCCTGCCCGTTTGCAGCATGCTCAAAGCCCACCAGGCTGCATGAACAGATGGCCGTGAGCGCCACTGGTAGATCTGCACGCCACAAAGGCCCAGGGCACGCATGATACCTACTGTATACTGGCCAGGGATAAACAAGGGCTAGACAATGATCCCTGTTGAGCCCAGCATATGGACATCAACCTTATAACACATCACTGGGGCAGCGGGTGCCTGTGGCTAGCAAGCAGGACGTCAGGGTCATGGTAATCATCTCTGGAAAACATCTGAAACTGTGATGAGTCGGGGGGGAGGGGGACAGTACAGCCTGCGGCTTTGGCTTGGTGCAAACAGTTCTGTTGGGAGGAACTCAAAGACCCAAGGAGAGGGAGGTGGGGCTGAGAGAGCCCTGTGAGAACTGCTCTGCAAGAGCAGCTCGAAGAGAACTGTGACGAGGCCAAGGTCACCCAGCTGGCTGCATGAGGAGGAGCGGAGAATCAAGCACAGCTCTCCAGATTAGAGTTGCAACTCTTAAATACCACACTGGCTCTCCAATCTCAGCCCAACCTGAAGAAAACTACTAAAACAGAGTACACAGAAGTCATTTTTATGTGCTGCTTCAAAGCATGCCCAATTCCCAGGAACTGAGTTCTTTGGTGCTTTTAGCACGGCGCTCTGGAGTGACTTTGAAGCTGCTACGTCTTCTTCCCCATTGCTCAGGGATGATCCCAGGTAACCGGGACTCACGCAGAATGGGAAGGTATCGCTATGGCCCAAACCAATCAGCTTGGGCTGTCTTCACGATGCTGCATAGCCAATTAGATTTGGATACTCGAGGATCTCACAAAGGGCAAATTAAGCCAGTTCGGAGTGAGGGCAATCAATATTTCCTGGATCGGTCCATTCGAGGCAATCAGGAACGGGGTCATAAATGGGATGATGTCACAGTCCTGTGTAGCCAATCAGGCGAGGTTATATGCTGATGCCACAAAAGGCAAACAAGCAATTCAGAGTGAGGGCAAATAAGAACAGCCTAGCACCTTAGTGCCCTCCCCTGACACCGCTGCCTTTTGAAGCCATTGCCAAAGAATTAATGAAGGTGGGATACTTTCCAACATTGCCCAAAATGTTTGTGAGAAGAGGCTCACTTTCAGCTCAGGCCTACCTTGCAGGGCTTTTGCATGCATCCCTAAAAACACGTCATGATCGGAGAATGTTCAAAAGCGTTATATAAATATGAATTAAAGTTGTTATTATTAGAATCCAAAATCAGGCCCGCCCGAGCAGTCTAAATAAAAAAAGCCACAGCCCCAGGTTCCTAAAAATCCCATGCCTTGATAGGTGTGTGTGGGGGGAGGGACTCAGGGGCGATGGAACACTGATGAAAATTGGATGTTGCAGAGCGGGTACCGTGCCAGGACATTGCCAGCTTGTGTTTACAGGGTGCCACAAGAGGACAAGATGGCTCCCAACCTGAAGCCAAAACCTACAGATGCCCTTTTTTCAGCCAGGCAGAACTGTTTCAGCGATTAGCTTGCAGGCAGAGCATCGGGGCTTGTGTTGGAAGCAGAACGATTCTTGATTCTCGTGCTGCTCAGCTGAATGCAGAGGCCCTGATCCACCGTCCCTGCGCCTGTCTCCACAATCTGGACAGCCTCCCTCTGACTCAGATGCTACCCTGCTTTACCCCCCACGGCCAACTCTTAATCCTTTCCAGTCTCTCTGCCCTTCTTCCCCAATAGCCCCCTCTGTCCCCCACAAGCATGTTCCCAAGGCCTCTGGGACCAATTTCTTGTTTCTCTCTGAACTGGTGCTTTTTTAAAAATCTAAGATGGATTTGATATCCTTGGGGCTGGGAACGTGTCGCCTCTGTGCTTTGCATGCCACCTGATGTAAAATATGAATAAAGAGGATCTATTTCGCTGTGCATTGTGGTTTCACCCCCACCCTTAGCAATCGGTGCAGGCGACAGTCTCAAAAGTATACACATTACAAAAAAAATCACGTTGCCATCAAATCAGGGTGAATCATGCGGCTGATGAGGCTTCACTGGTTTTCCTCAGCCACCAGAGTTGCGTCCCAGTGTGCAAACCCACACTTTTTTTTCGAAAAAAAAATATTTTTATATTTTTATCCCAAGGGGCTTATTGGCAGCCTCAAAAGAACTAATTAATAATGTGTGCGTATGCAATATTTTTAGAAGAAGAAAAGATGTTTTTATACCCTGCTTTTCACTACCCGAAGAAGTCTCAAAGAGGCTTACAATTGCCTTCCCTTCCTCTCCCCACCACAGACACCCTGTGAGGTGGATGAGGCTGAGAGAGCCCTGATATTACTGAAGAAGAAGAAGAGTTGGTTCTTATATGCCGCTTTTCTCTACCCGAAGGAGTCTCAAAGCGGCTTACAGTCACCTTCCCTTTCCTCTCCCCACAACAGACACCCTGTGAGGGAGGTAGGGCTGAGAGAGCCCTGAGATTACTAAAGAAGACGAAGAGTTGGTTCTTATATGCCACTATTCTCTACCCAAAGGAGTCTCAAAATGGCCTACAGTCGCCTTCCCTTTCCTCTCCCCACAACAGACACCCTGTGAGGGAGGTGGGGCTGAGACAGCTCTGAGAGAACAGAACAGGACTGTGACTGGCCCAAGGTCACCCAGCTGGCTGCATGTGAAGACGCGGGGAATCAAACCCGGCTTGCCAGAATAGAAGCCCAGCTGGCTCTCTGTTTAAGCAACATCTTACGGGTAGATCTTACAGTGCTATCTCAATCCGGCCTACGCAATGGGGCTTTACTTCCAGGAAAGCCTTCTTACAATTCCCCTGTCGACAGTGTCATCCCCAACCACTGTACTCCCTTTGAAATCGACCGAAGTCAACAGGGATTAGAAAGGCATCAGTCTTCTTAGGATTGCACTAAAAATAACTCAAGCCTCATGTGCAGAATGGGGAATGATAAATATTTATGGCAGGCGAATGAGGTAAAGATTACATCATTACCGAGACTGTGTGTGTGCCCGTGTGCACACAGGCAGGCGGGAGGGACGTGAAGGGGGAAGTGGACACGGATATTCTGAGCCTGGGCAAAATGAGACGCACCGAAATCTTTCTTCCATCCCAAAGGCATAGGAAGCGCACAGGTTTTGGCTCTCCTTGGGGGTTTGGATCTCTTTGGGATCCTGAGGAACAGCAGCCTACAGAAAGTGATGGGGGGGGTGGAACTTTCCTTAAGAAAGCGTTTATCAGGGCTCTGTCCTGATTCTTGCAATAAAAAAAATGCCTCTGAGCATGCGCAGTTTTTTTTTTCTCAGAACAAGAAAGCAGAGGGGGACGGGAGGTGGGACTATACATCTTCCAGATTTAGGGGTGCAGCTTTAACACACGCTTAAGACTTAATCCTGGTGCTGCAACCTGTAAACCGTGCCTAGAAGGTAAACACCGGGAGGGGCGTTATGGAAGTTTAATTATAAATAAATAAATTCCTCCTGCCTTGTTCTTTACTATAATTTAGTACATATTGTATCCTGCCATTCCTCCATGGAGCTCATGGTGGCATTCATCAATCCCCCTCCTGCATTTTGCCCTCACAACAACCCTGCGAGGTTGCACGGCAGCAAGCTTCCACGGTAGTGCGGGTCTTTGAAGTTATGTCTCCCCAGTTCTTCCACCCCACACTACCTTACCACTGATGCTGAGGAGGAGGGAGAGACAGAAAGGTGTCACTCTTTCTTAAAATGTGTTGTCTACCATCACTTTTAGATTTTTATACTTCTATTTACAGCCCTTAAAAAAAAAAAAAAGAGTAGACAGCCTAGGCTTGGATTAGGGGGACCTGGGTTCAGATTCTGCCGCCACCACAAAGCTCATGGGGAGACCCTTGATGGGTCTATCTCAGCCCAACCAGACCCACCTTGCAGGGTTGTTGTAAGGAGCAAATGGGACAACTATCTTGGCCCAAAGGAAGGGTGCAAACTATAACCACCAAATACATTTTCATTTCATCTGGTCCCACCCACCCCCTTCTCGCCTTGTCTGCAAACGTCCGGGAAGAAAACTACCACGAGGAACACACCCACACAAACTCTCCCTCCGCCCCCTTCTGCCCCAAATTCAAGCTGACCTCCTGGAGTTCTTGCAAGCGCCGTGGCTTAGCAACCACACAACAGCACACCCCTTTCTCTCCTTCCTTGTTCTCTCCCCCCCCCAATTAAAGCACAACCCCCCCAACCAAATGCAGCCATGCCATTCCTGTCTCCATATGGCAAGATCACGTACGAGCAAGCCCTAGTCTGTGCATGCCCTTGTCGTCTGGACCGCTGTCCCAATACCCCCTCCCCAACACCCTCCCCTGCACCCCGCCAGACGAGCCACAATGTGCTTCTGCTATCCCGGATCTGGGACCGAAGGGGTTATTGACCAGTTCCTCCAGTTTGGTGCAGTGATCGAATTACAGGAGAGATCCTTCCGGAAGAGCAAAGGGGGGGGGGACAGGATCCCCCTTCCCCTTCCCCTTCTCTCTAAGAAATGCTTGTTAGTTGCCCACCCCCACCCCCAAAGGACCCCACAGGAGGAGGGGAAGAATATTTCCCCTTATTATCCATCACCGGTGCAAAGATGATTCAAGGCTCGGCTGCCCCCAGTGATTCCCTCTCCCCCAATCTCCCCCCCCCACACACATACACAAAAACACACACCTGGCTGTTTCTTTCCACCGCATCCCTCCACCTGTCTGCCCCCCCCCCCGCTCCCACGTACCTGCCACAGGTTAGATCCTGCCGGGTCCCCTTCCAGCGCCGGAGCCCCCCGCCTGAGCCATCCGCATCCCTTGGGCACCAGCGGCCAGGGAAGCAGCCGGCTCCGCACAATGGAAGGCTGCAGTGTCTATAAATTCATCCGGGTGGCAGAAGGAGCAGAGCTCGGTCGGTCGGACGGCCGCAGCCCCCCCTTTGCCGGCTGCTACGGAGCCAGGTTGGCTTGCAAATGCAGAGGGGATGCAGGAGAGGGAGATGCCCTGCAGCTTCTTCTTCTCCTCTCTTCTTTTTTTGGGGGAGGGGGTGGGCAGTGACCTAGGGGGGAGGATAGGGAGGCAGGGGTGGGTGGCCCCCCCTCCATCACTCACCTGCCATCCTCCCTCCCCCCTCCCCTCCAAGCCTCCAAGCCTGACCTTAGCAGAAAGGAGGAAGCTTTTTCCCGCTTCCCTTATAAGAGCAGCGTCGCTGTGGTAACCAGGACTCCACCTGTCTTTTGGAGTCTGTGCGTGACGCCAGCCCAAGTGCTACTAGAGTGGGGCAAGCCTGCCAGACCTGGGCCTGGCCACAGTCCTCTGATCCTCCTGCCCAGGGGGAGTCAAACTGCGGCCCTCCAGATGGCCATGGACTACAATTCCCATGAGCCCCTGCCAGTGAGCCCCTGCCAGTGGTCTCTTCCAGCTGTCTGGGATTCTGATGCTGCCATTAAGCTAATGGACTAGCCATGGGCCATTCACACTCTCAGCCTGTCCTACCTCACAGGATTGTTGTGAGGGCCAAAAGGAGGCAGGATGAGTGAGGAGGGGTGCCGCTTCATCCCTAGGATTGGTGTGGGAGAAGGAAGTCCTCACCACACAACAGGGAGAAGATGCAAAGACTGTCCCACAGAAGGAGCGTTGGACCGATCCCAGCGGAAGGTCTTCGACTTGAGGCATATGGCAGAGCATTCAGGGGGCAAAGGAGAACTTATTTATTTATTAGAAGGTTACATTTCCATGCTGTCCTTTCCCGAAGACAGATGACAACAATAGAGCAACAGCTGCATATACAAATGCATAATATATAAGATAATAAAACAGACACTGGCCATAAGTATATAAATAATAAAATACAGAGAAGGGAAAAGTGGATAAGTTCCAGGAAGGCCGACAGAACGAGATCAGGAGAAGGCCTTGAACAGGCCTGACTGAGGAGGAAGCTGAGGAGGTCCCACAGGGCTCCAACCTTGTCCAGTGAGCCATTCCTCCTGGATGGGTCCAGAGTGGGAAAGGGTCTTGTCCCGGCAGTAGCCAAGCAGGCTCTTGGGGGCCTGGCCCCGCCCACAAATTCTGCAGGGATGAGTGCGGGGTACAAAGGGGATTCTGGTGAGAGAGCCGGTCCCTTGGAGCAGGGGTAGTCAACCTGTGGTCCTCCAGATGTTCATGGACTACAATTCCCAGGAGCCCTGCCAGAAAACACTGGCAGGGGCTCATGGGAACTGTAGTCCATGGACATCTGGAGGACCACAGGTTGACTACCCCTGCCTTGGAGGATTGTGCTCCATGTCATTGCATAGGAAGAGAGGGGGGCATTTGACTGCTACCTTGGAGAGCTCCAAAGCAGATGCAGGTGGCAAGACTGTAAGGAGACAAAGGGTGCTTTGAGCTGGTTTGCAATGGATTATTATTGTTGTTGTTATTATTGAGTTTACCGCAGTGTTCTTTGGGATTTTTGACTCTTATTGTATGACTTTTAGGTCCTAGTGTGTTTTAATGGGGTTTTATTGGGGTTTTATTATGGACAAATTTGTGGTGGGAAAATAATAATAATAATAATAATAATAATAATAATAATAATAATAATAATAATAATAATAATTTTATAAGTTGCCCTTCCCATTCAAAGCTTTACAATTTAAAATTATCCCTTCTCATCATATATTAGGTTTTCCAGGCTTATGGTGGGAGATCTTTCTATATAGTAGGAAAAGTAGGGGGGGTGGAGGTTTTCCTGCTTTTCTAGTAAAGGTAAGTTCTTTTAGTTTGCATTTGCAAAAGGAGATGACATTTTAAAAGAAGGAACAGGTGGGCAGGTTTAGGGCCCCTTGAGTTTTTCTGCTCAGGCCTGGACTTGGGGAGCTGATCTGGCAGGGGTGGCCAAACTGGGGTTCTCCAGATGTCCATGCTGGCAGGAGCCCCTTCAGATGGTAGGGGCTCATGGGAATTGTAGTCTATGGACATCTGGAGTACCCCAGTTTGGTCACCCCTGTCTAAAGGCATCATAGCTGCGCTACTGCTTAAAGGCCTCTGTGGCGGACGCCCCGAGTCTGCAAATATGTGCAGGAGGGAGACAGATAATAATTTTGAAGAGTTTAAAGTGGTTTTCACTTCCAGGAGAGTACAAACATATTTCTTTTCTTCCCCCTTGCACATCTGTCTAAACAATACAAATGACCACAGTGGGAATGTGTTGCTGTCAGTGATTCCCCCCCCCCCCCCATCTTCAGCTCTTGGAAAAGAATAAAACCGTCTCTAGCTAAGCGTTCTGCATCAAAACCACCCAAAATCTGGCATCACAGAGGGCTGAGTTTTGCAATCTGTACAAATTAAGGCCAACGTGTGTGTGTGTGTGTGTGTGTGTGTGTGTGTGTGTGTATGTGTGTGTGTGTGTGATTTATTCTGCTTCTCATAGAATCATAGAATCACAGAATCATAGAGTTGGAAGGGGCCATACAGGCCATCTAGTCCAACCCCCTGCTCAACGCAGGATCAGCCCAAAGCATCCTAAAGCAAGGGCAAATCACAAGGGCAAATCACCAAAACTCTACACCTGGAAATTTTACACAACTTACCATTGAGTTCTGTTCTGATTATCCGGGGCTCTTCTCAGACATAACACCAACCCAGGGGTCAAGAAGCAGAACTTTGGTTCATTGAGACCAAGCCATGATTTGTGATCAGCAGGCATAGCTTGAAGTGGTCTTGAAAAACACGGTGCTGGCGTCATGCCTGGCTTGACAGACTGCTGGTTATAGTAGCCCTGAGACAGGAGCAAACTTACAACGCTGAGAGGATGGGCTTCTCTAAAATTCAGAACCAGGATCAACCTGTTAACATTTGCAGCACCCTGAGAACGATAAAGACCCCTAAGACAAAACCCCTTATACAAACAGCAAAGAAACCAAACAGACAAAAACGAGGAACCTACAAGAGAGGGGAAAGTCTTTTTTGATAACCTCCAAAAGAGCAGATGTCATAAGGGTATTTTTACAGCTATTTCAGCTGGGGAATTGGCTGCCTAAGGCAAAGGTGCCAAATCATTTGTTACGAGGGTTGGATCTGACATAAATGCCGCATTGTCAGGCCGGGACATGTTGCCATAAAATGTAATGCCAGGTACCGGTGAGATGAACTTTATAAAAGGCATGGGCAAACCCACTTAGTGATATTGTTTTTTTATTCAAAATACAAAAACACCCCGATACCTTAACGCTCTTACAGAATTTCCTTACAGCATCTCCCTGATGCTCCAACTTCCACTGCCAATTCCGCATTGGCATGAGGCAGGGACATAATGCGCAGCCTCTGTCATCTGGCAATAAAGGTAATCAATTGCTGAAGGGCTGGATAAGACCCATGGGCGAGACAGTTTTGGCCTGCAGGCCAGATGTTTGACATCCCCCTCCCTGGCAGACTTCAAGCAACAGCTGGACAAACACTTGTCAGGGTTATTTTAGGCTGATCCTGCACTGAGCAGGGGGTTGGACTAGAGGGCCTCTAGGGCTACTTCCAGCTCTATGACTGTATGACACACAACCAAATGAGCTTGAAAATAAAATAATTATTCTGGGTTCACACCCCTTCAGCGACCCACTCTGAAGACAAACTGTCTTTGCCACCTTCTGGAATGTCACCAATGAAGATACTGACTAGGCCAAACGCTGGGGGCCACCACTGAAAAGGCTACCTCCTGTCCGCCTGAGATGCCTGTCTGATCCTATTTAAGGCAAACTGGTGAGAAATGACAGTGCCAAGTCTGTTCCTCTTTTGAAAAAGAGAAATGGGATATAAGCATAATGGTACAAAGCACTAACGAAAATGACACACCTAGCAAACCTACGGTAAGACCTCCAAGTTTCTAGTGAGCATCCATGTGGCCCACGTCTTAAGGAGATCAACTTTAAGCATCAGATCCCAAAACTGGAACTTGGTTTAGGAGATCCAAAATTATTGGCCACAATCCACCTCCAGAATGAACTGTAAACTGCCCCTCCTTGACACCTGGAAACCTCCATATTTAAAGTACTCCATGGCCGGAGAAGAACATCAATCAGCCTAAGACACTTATTAATGCTGTGAGATGCATTTTTATTACACTGAGTAATTGTTTTGACTTTAATGTTGGGTATATTATATATTTTGAGTATTGGGTGTTTTAGATGCTGTAAGCCCCCACGAGCTGGCTTGGCCAAGAGTGGCACATTAGAGATTGAAATAAATAAAATAAATACCTAACTGAAAGGAAGGATACAATTTTCTCCACTTTCTGTTTGCTCGTGGGGCAGCAAGTGTGGTTTGCTCCAAGGGTGTGAATGTGAGAATGTAAGTTGCTGCCAGCAATAAACATCTTTGAACGGGCATTGGATTTGTGGAGGATGGGCCTGTTGGTGGCTGCTAGGCACGGTGACTGAAGGGAACCTTCTCCTCAGACCCACAAGGCAATATCGGAAGAAGGCCTCAGGCTCTTTGCCCTGTTGTTGGCCCTTCGGAGTAACTGCTTGGCCACTGTGTGAGACAGGAGGCTGGATTAGATGGACCCCTGGTCTGATCCAGCAGGGTTCTTCTGATGTTCTTAGGAAGGCCTCGGCCTCTATGCTCTGTTGTTGGTCCTTCAGAAGAAATAGTTGGCCACTGTGAGACAGGGTCCTGGACTACAGGGATCCTCACTGGTCTGATCCTGCAGGGCTCCTATTATGCTTGTAATGGGAAAGGCTTTGGCCTCTATGCTGTGTTGTTGGCCGTCTAGAGCAGGATTTCTCAGCCAGGGTTTTGGGAAACCCTGGGATTTTTTGACAGCCTTGAAAGGGTTTCCTGAATGGGTGGGAGTTAATTCATTTTTAAGGTATATTTTTAAAATTATAAACATGTATTGCGTGAAATGGCCATATATGGTCATGTTGACCCGACCTGAAAATGATCAATGATGGGCCTGGAGGGGTTGGGGAGGGGCCCTGAGTGGGCATGTTCACAGCTATGCTTCCCAACCACATCCTGCATGATTGCACCACTCCTGGGGTTTGTTGAAGCTTGACAAATGTATCAGGGGTTTTGCAATGCTAAGAAAAATCAGAAAGGCTGGTCTAAAGGAACTGCTTGGCCACTGTGTGAGACAAGATGGCGGACTAGATGGACCACTGGTCTGAACCAACAGGGCTATGATGTTCTTATCAGTAAAGGCCTCAGTACTTCTTATGCTCTACCACTAAAATCTCCAAGGATTTCCCAACCCAAACCTGGCAACGCTACCCAAGCATCTTTCCCCCCCACCGTCCCTTGGGGACTGTGCATAGACGGAATCCCCATAGACTTCAGGTTCAAGATCTACTCAATGCATGAATCCTGATCCCGCTAGGAACGCAATACACTGAGCACTTGTTGCAGGATTTAAACAAACTAGCACAAAGCAGTACCCTTTTGTGTTCAACCGGGACCCAATCCAGTAGGGAATCCTCAAGAGAAAGGACTGTTTTGTACACAGGTCTCCCTCGGTGATTCAGAGGATATCAGTCTACCAGCCTGGCATTTGTGAATAATAAATATTAACAACCACTGAGAGGAATTGGAATAGAATAAAAATCATGTCCCTGTGGGCTCCTTTGGCAAGGCAAAAATCTTAAGACCGCTGAGCGGAGACGTAGGCCTTGCACTTGACCTGGTCTGGAGGCGTTGGGAGTTGGTTTCCCCCTCTTACATTCTTGAATCAGATTCACACCGGACTGCCCAAAAGACACGGCTGTCAAAAAGCTCATCAACCTTCCTCGTGTGGCTTTTTCAAGCGTTCCCTCCCCCAGCTGCTGAAACTATCCAGTTTTGTTATGTACTTTCATGTGGACAGCAGAATTTTTTCCCCTGCTTGTTCCAATGCCAGATTTCAGATTTAATTTCCCACCACTTACAACTTCCAAGGGCATTAGGTACGGGGAGCAATTGAGGCCCGCTTGCTGCCTCCGTCTTGACCTCAAAGGTTAAGATCAAGTGGCTCTTGATAATCTCCCCATATTTCATTTGATAATTGTGAGAGTATATTTTTTCCCCTAATGCTTCCCAGACAGGCACATGCCACTGAGATCTCAGCCAAGGGGGACATTTGCGGAGCAATTTAGACGCTCCGGAAAGAAGCAAGGACAAGAGACGGGGGGGAGAGGAGGCCGCCATTGTTAAAATTACTGTATTTTTCTTCCTTTTCTTCCCCAGCTGCCATTTCATAGTCGCAGCGAGGAACAGTTTGGATTAATCCCAAGGACAAGTGAAGGATGGCCAGGCCTTTCACATCATTAGCAGAGAGTTCTTCAGTTTTTCAAAGGGTTGTGTTTTTTTTTGGGGGGGGGGAGAGTTAGAAAGCATCGGCCACTTTTTTTCATTTTGTTTGAGTGAAGCAGAAACAGGAACAATTGCAATTTCCAGCCTCCCCTCCCCAAACAACACACGTTACACTCGAGTCTGGTGTCGTGGTTAAGAGCAGCGGCTTCTAACGTGGCGAGCCGGACTTGTAAGTCGCTTTGAAACTCCTGGGAATCTGGGGGTGGGGCCTGGGGAGGACAGAGGCCTCAGTGGGACACAGAGTCCACCATCTGAAGCAGCCATTTTCTCCAGGGGAACTGATCTCTGTAGTCTGGAGATGAGCTGTGATTCTGGAATCTCCCCTGGTCCTACATGGAGGCGGCCATCCCTAGGCCCCTTCTGGAAGCCCCGGGTCCTGGCAACTGCCCGACCGCACTGTCTGTGGACGCCAGCCCAAGGCCAGCACCGGAGAACGGCCAACGAGTTCCACTAAGGTGCTTTCCCATAATTTCCCCGGCTGTTCTTCATGCATTTCCTGGTTCTGCCCAGGCCAACTTGAGCACCAGATGCCTCCAGGAATCATGTTCTTGTGTCATCCGGGGAAGTTTTTTACACCATCAAAAGCAAGCGTTTGCCTTCCGAGTTTTCTCTTTCCCATCTGGATCTTCAATTAGCGGAGCTTTTCTCGCCCATCTTTATGGCCGGATAGACGCCGGGGCTGTTAGGCAGATGCTCCTGTCCCGCTCTCAAACCCCCCCCCCCCCCCCGTTTCCCCAAGAACGAGCAACACAGACCCAACAATTAAAATCAGCTCTGGGCTTGCTTTGCTTTTGCCTTGCTTTGTGTATTATAACAGCCGCCGCACAGCGGTGCTTTGACATTTGCAGAGCGCTTCGATTCATGTCGAGGGGGCTTTCGGCGCCTCCCCCTCCCCTTTTCTGCAACACGAGACCACCCCTGAAACAAAACGCCGCTGATTCCCAGCAGCTTTCCTCTTATAATAATTTCTTGGGGGGGGGGGAGGAGCCAGAGAAACCAATGGGGTTTTCTCCCCCTCTCCGAAATGCAAGCAAGTCTCGGAGATGGAAAAGGTTTCTTCCGCTGCCTTTGTGACTCCCTCTCCAATGTCATTTAAAGGTCGTTCGTTCCGTTTCCTTTTTGGGATTACTGTAATTATTCGGGGCATGCCTGGGCAATGTGCAACACACCCCGAGACTAATGTGGACCATTAGCCACGGAGGTGCCCTGCCCAACCCCCCCTCCCACCCCGGGTTCCCAAAAAGCCCAGGGGTCCCCCTGCATCCTTTACGGGGCCGTTGTAGCAGGGCTGCGTTTTGGTGAAGTCACAATTTATGCTAAGGAGCCTATTTTAGGCCGAGAGGGTGCATAATTAAGGCTGCTCATTTTAATCATCTTAATTGGTCCAATTAATCAACTGGAGCTCTAACTGCCGATTAGCACCTCAGCCTGGATTAATCAGCCAGAATGATTTATTGAGTATATTTTTACCCGCCCTTTCCTCTCCAGGGAGCTCGGGACAGCATACACGCATCTCCCTTCCTCCCTGAAACTTCACAACAATCCTATGGGGCAGGTCAGAGCAGAAGTGAATGTCTCTGCCCAAGGGACATTTGCCACAGAGTTCGGATTTGAACTTGGGTCTCCCCTTACCACCTCCTCCAGGCCCATCATCAGCCACTTTAGGAAGGGAGTGGGTTGACCTGCTCAAAGACTGGGAAACAGGCAGTCTGGTATACAGTAGAGGTCCCCCAACTTTTTTGATTCTCCAGGTACACAGAATTTTGACACAACATGTTGGGTGCAGCAGCAAAATGGCTGTTACAAAATGGCTGCCGCAGGAGGCGGAGCCACCCACAAAAAGCTACAGCTTAACTTCAGCAATATAGTATAGATCTTGCTAAAGCAATATTTTACAAAATCTGCCCCACCAATCCAATAGCCAATCAAATCTCCTGTTGCTTCCAATTTAATCTCCGGTTGCTTCCAAGTATGTTATTTGCTGATATTCTCATTGCTAATTAATTTTATTGTTTAGCCCCGCTCCCATATGAGCGCCCTCTTGGCCTTTTGAGCCCGTGCGGAATCAGCCAGAGTGTTACTGGCCCAAGGTCACCCAGCAAGCCTCCATCGCAGGAGTGGAGATGTGAACCTGGCTCTCCCAGATCCTAGTCCTACCCTCTTAATCACTACACCACACTGGTTCTCTAAGTAAAAGCCTATCTCGCCCCCAAACATCAAACTGCATTAGAAACAGGTGTCCTATGCCACAAAATCCATATTTACAAATCTGCCAAGCAACAGAAGAGAGAAAATGAGAGAGAAAGAGAGACGGGGGCAGACAGGAGAACTGCTATGGTAATATTCGTAAACTTAGCCGAGGGAGAGGCTAATTTCTTAGCAATTGGCTCAGCAGACAGGAGGTCAGGGTCCTGGGTAACCCCACCCATGTGATTCTGGGCTTTTCAGTATCATGAAGCAATTCCTTGTTGTTACTGGAACCTGGGGTAGAGTCCTTGAGATACCCGTCTGACCACAAACAAATTTCCGTACCTACATATGCTATTAAAATGGACCTATGATGTATGCAAAAGCAGGGAATTTTTTTATTGCCAGATGCAGGTGCTTAAACCCCCCCCCCCCCACCCCCGAGATGTACAAATTGGAAACAACAAAACGAGGAACCAGCAAAACTATGAATTGTTAAGCAGGGATTCAAAGAAACTGACAGCCCTGCTACGAGATGTGACGCAAATTCCAAAACTGCATTTTGTGACTTTGTGAAATCTGATGAACTGCTAACCGGGAATTAATTAATCATAGTCACTTGAAGTCGGCTGATGTCTTCAAAGGGAGCGAAACTCAGGTTTCAAGTGCTAATCAAAGGGAAGCCAAGTCTCGGACTGGATTGGCACCTTTGAAAGGCACATCCCCCCCCCCTCCCGCCCTTTGCTCTTAGGTGAGTCCTTCTGCATCTCGCCTCCAGCTCCCCAGCCTGTAAAAAGCAGATAATAACCTCCCTTTGTATGCAACAGGTACGAAGGTGGGAGGTATAATAATCTGCATACCTGTGATCACGTCGTGCCCTGTAGGATATGATGCTGGGAAGCCAGAAAGAAACGGTTTGGAGAAATCGTTACTGCTTCAGCTCTTCACCGTTTTCAAAGGACGGGGGCTTTTGGGAATGCATGCGCAGCAGGGGACGTCTAGTTAATTAAAAAACATCAACCAAAATTGCAGACGTGTTTTGTTTGGGAATCTTTTGCATTTCTCTCAGCCCTAGACATATGGGGAGGACTAGTTGCTGTTACTCAGTGGTGAGAGCAAGGCATTTTGTGCATGGGCAGGGTCACTCTCTTCTTCTTCTTCTTTTACTATTTTAGATATGGTGACTCCTGACGCTAATAGCAGGCTCTTGTACTAAGGTAAAGGTAAAGGTAAAGGTATCCCCTGTGCAAGCACCGAGTCATGTCTGACCCTTGGGGTGACGCCCTCCAGCATTTTCATGGCAGACTCAATACGGGGTGGTTTGCCAGTGCCTTCCCCAGTCATTACCATTTACCCCCCAGCAGCAAGCTGGGTACTCATTTTACCGACCTCGGAAGGATGGAAGTAAGGATGGGCGATTCGGATTCGGAAACGCCCGAATCGGCCGAATCGGGGCCGATTCGGGCGTTTCCGAGCCAGAAACGGTCCGAATCGGACCTCTGGCGCCCCCTAGCGGTCCGAATCGGCGAGATTCGGCGATTCGGGCCGAATCGATTCGGCAGGCCCGAATCGATTCGGCATGAGTCGGAGGCTTCAGGCAGCCGTTGCCTGAAGCCTCTCTGCTGTTTGGCTTTTTTTTTTTTTTCAAACAGTATTTTTTTGCCGCCTAAAATGGCGGCGGGGGGGAGGGGGGGAGTGAGTGGCCAATCAGAATGCCTGTAGCTTTTCAGCTCAGGCATTCTGGCCACTCACAGAAGACTTTTTATTTTTAAATCCCCTTGCTTTGTAGCCTGCCCGGGAGGAGGCTACTTAAAGCAAGGGGCTGCTTGCTGGAGCTCACTTTGAGCTCTGGCTGGCTGGCTGACTCCTAAGCTCTGCTTGGTTGAGCAGCCTGCCTGCCCTGCCTGCCTGCCTCCTCTCCTGGGTGGACTTCTGGACCTGGCTGTGGACTCTGCGCTGGACAAGACAGCAATAGTTTGTTTTAGGGGTTTTTTTCTTCTGCTTTTCTATTTTTCTCTATTTTCCCCTCTCTCTCTCCCCCCCCCTCTCTCTCTCCTCTTTTCAAAAGTTTTTTGCCTTTGGGTTTCTGTGGGTGGGGGCCTGGGGGGGTTGGGGAATTGTGTTTGCTGTTCATTGTGTTAACTGTTTGCTGTGTTGTTTTTTGTTAAAGTATTTTGGGGGTGGGGGTTGGGGCTTGTATTTTAAAGTTGCCTTGCCTTGTTTCTGATTGTTTTTTTTTTGGGGGGGGTTGGTTGTTTTGGGTTTTTTTCTACAGATTTCCTCAGTTGCCACCTTTGGGCTTCGTGCCCTGGGTGGCAGCTGGTTGTTTGATAGGTGTGTAGGTGTTTTTTTGGTGGGGGGCTAGTTTTAGTTTAGTTTGTTCTTTAGTTTAGTTTAGTTTGTTAGGTTGTGTTTGTTAGGTTGGTTTAGCTTAGGGCCTTGCAGGGCCAGTTTTTGCCAGCCACCTTTGGGGGAGTGCCCTGGGTGGCTGCTGCTTGTTTGTTGGGAGCTGTTTCTTTGGTAGAGTTAGCTTGTTTGGTTAGGGCCCTGCGGGGCAAGTTTTTCTTGGTGGACACCCTTGGGGGAGTGCCCTGGGTGGCTGCTGGTTGTTTGCAGAAGCTGTTTGGTTGGCCTAGGCTAGGCTTGGTTTGATTTAGCAGTTAGGGCCTTGCAGGGCCACTTTTGCTTGGTTGCCACCTTTGGGAGAGTGCCCTGGGTGGCTGGCAGCTGGTTGGTGTTTTGGGGATTGTTTGTTTCCTTCCTGGGGGGAATTGCTGCGTTCTTCTTGGGGTGTCCAATTAGTGACCCTTTAAATAGGCAGTAAAATCCATAGTGTTAGGAGAAATTATAAAGTGCAAATAATTTTTTAGAATAGATAGTTTCTTTCCTAAGTAGCCAGATAGGATTTTTATAAGAGAACAGTGATTTGGGTTTTAGGTTAAAATTGTATTTTCTTGATAGTTAAAAAAACATTTAAACCAGCAGGGGCTGTGCCTTATTGAAGGCCAGCTTTCCTGGTAGAGACAGGAATTGATTTAGAGGCCAACAGGTTTAGGGGTTCTTCTTAGCAGATCAGGTGGGGGCTTGGTGCACAAATCTGCTCCAGCCTTCCTTCTAGCTAGTAACACTCAGGTAGTTTAAAACACTTTGAAAGTCTAAAAAGGTTTTTTTTTCCTAATTTTTCCCTGCTGTAGGTTAGGTAGGGACAGTTAAACTTAGCTAGGACCAGACAGGTTCCTTTAGTTTAACAAAAAAAAAAAAAGGAGAGAGAGAGAGAGAGAGAGAGAACAGGAAAACTCCATAGAAGTTAGGTCAGCTTAGGGTCTAAAAAAACTAAACAGGTAGCTGGTGGGAGGGTTTTATAAGTTTCAAGGTTTCCTTAGAAACAAGTGTTAGGGCAGTTAGTGGTAGGGCCTCAAATTTCCCTGTCTCTTAGATTACAGACAGTTAGTAGGAAAAGTTTGTCCAAGGGAACATGAGTGGGAAGAAGGAAGGTCAGGCTAGGGGCCCTGGGGGAAAGGCCCTACAGAAAACCAGAGGGGTGGAGGGGAGTGAGAGGGGGAAGGAAGCGTCCTTCCCCCCACCTGAGAAGAGGCCTGTCTTGGGTCGACCTTCCACCACTCCGACCTCTGGCCGGAGTGGTGCAATAAAGAGTGTCCGCAAGGGTCTCTTTATTGAGGCGGCTGACGGGGCGCCCCCTTCTAAGGTGCGGCAGGCAGGGGTCTTTGCTGGCACTTCTGCGGGGCCTGCTGATCAGGCAGCCCCTCGTGCTGCTCCTTTTGCTAGCGAGGCATGGGGGCGTCAGGAGGAGTTGCCTGATCTCTCCCTCGGGGTGAGCCTTGGGGACATGAGTGGCTTGTCCTTCATGTCCCCAGGCATCACCTCGGGGGTGCAGAGAGCCCTGGAGGAGATGGGTGAGGGACTGGCCCGCCAGTCTACTCCCCTTTCTCCTCCAGGATCCAGCAGGCTTCAATTGGGGGGGGAACAGGAGCAGATGGTTGAGGTGGTGCAAGAGGGAGAGATGGAGGTGGCACCCCCTGCCCCACCATCTCGACCCCTTCCCCCTCTCTCACCTCTTTCTGTCCCCACCTCAGGACACGGTGTGTCCGGCCCGAGCTCCTCACAGGAGGCAGCTCAGAGGACTTCGCAGGCTGCAAGCCAGCCTGCGTCGTCCAAAGGCTCCAAAGTCTGGAATTACTTCCAGATAGTGGAGGGAACCCACCTAGCAGAGTGCCAGCTCTGTAGGCAGAGGGTTAGTCGTGGAAGGCAGGAGCGCCACTACACGACTAGCGGCCTCATGAACCACCTGAAGAGGCACCACCAGGCTGTCCTGCTTCAGGGGGAGAGACAGGCTGGCAGTGGGGTGCCTGCGCAGGCACAACCTACCAGCACGGGGCTGGAGAGTCTCCCTGGGACCTCCACCTCGAGAGCTCTCCCTAAGAGTTCTGCTCAGGGGGCGGGTGGAGTTAGAGGGAGGCAAGCGACCATGGTGGAGATGCTTGCCCGGGCTGGCAGTGGCATGCCAAAAGGGGGGTTTGAGGCAGGGTGTAGGGCCGCGAACCATGACCTAGCTGCGCTCATGGCCGTGGGTGGGTACCCCTTTCGTCTGGCCGACGACATGTACTTCCACCGACTATGCCGTCGCATATCCACCTGGTACACGCCTCCTAGTCGTACCACGATTAGCAGGACAGTGTTGCCCTCTCTTTATAGGGCAGCCAGGTGCCGGGTGGAGGTAGAGATGTCCCGAGCTTCAGGGACCGTACACTTCACCTCGGATATATGGACGTCATGTCATGCGCAAGATGCGTACATCTCGCTGACTGCGCATTGGTGGGACGTACGGGAGGTGCTGGGTGGGGTTGAGCCTGTTAGGCAGGGTGAGGGCTGCCGGGCAGGCTATCGCCATGCCTTGCTGCACATCGAACCCTTCGATGTGCGGCACACGGCAGACAACATCGAGGGCACCATTCGTAGAATGGTAGATGGCTGGGTAGGCAGTGGGACGGGGGTCACCAAGGGCTTCTTGGTGACAGATGGTGCCCTCAACATGACCAAGGCGGTCAAGGGCATGGGCCTGAAGCACATCTCCTGTGCGGCCCACCTTCTCCACCTCGTGGTTAAGGATGCCCTTGGGATCGGCTCCAAGGGAACCGGTTCATCCGCCGAAGCCATTGACTTCAGGCATCTCATCGAGAAGTGCCGGAAGATCGTGGCGCATTTCTCTCACAGCTCGTACGACGTCTCGAGGCTGGAGAGAAAGCAGGTCCTGATGGGCGTGCCGCAGCACTGCCTTATCAGAGACGTCAGCACGCGCTGGAACTCCACCCGCGCCATGCTTGAGCGCTTGGTGGAGCAGAGGAGAGCCTTAGACGCCCTTGTCCAGGAGACGAGGATGTTTATGCCTGGGGAGTGGCTCACCCACCGAGAGTGGGAGATCATTTCTCAGACCGTGGAAGTGCTTGCGCCCTTCAAGACTTCCACGGAGATGCTCTCGTCTGACACGGCGAGTTTGGGTCTGGTCGTGCCCATGGTCCACAAGGCCCGTGTGGTGCTGGCCCCCTTCCTGGACCCGGCTCGAGGACGTGCAGACGTTGTTCCAGCCGTGCGCGCGCTTGCGAGGAGGCTTCTGAGAGGGCTTGAGAGCCGCTTCGAACCCCTCTGCAAGTCTGTGACATACAGGCTCGCCGCCATGTGTGATCCGCGCGTCAAGGGCAGCTTAGCAGAGAGGGAGAGGAGCCTTCCTGAATGGCGCGAGCTGCTCATTCAGAGGCTTGCCTGGTGGAAGTCCAAGGAGGCTGAGGTGTCAGGCCAGGCAGGGGAGGAAGGAGCCAGCACGTCCGCTGCTCCTTCCCCCCCAGCCTCTGCTGGCACATCAGCCACTGCGGGCCACCCTAGCGAGAAGGCTGAGCAGGGCAACTTCTTGCTGGGGTTCCTCCAGCCCACTCCTTCTCTTGAGGGCAGCGGGTGCCCGAGGGAGGACAGTGCGTCTGGGATGGTGAGGGCTTACCTCGGTGAGCCCCAGGAGTCCGAGAACGCCTGTCCCTTGAGATACTGGGCCAGGATGGAGGCGGTCTGGCCGGCCCTCTCCCGCCTGGCCCGTGTCTACCTTTCGTGCCCGCCAACGAGCGTCCAGAGCGAGCGGGCATTTTCTCATGCTAGCAGCACCGTCTGCGAGTATCGCTCCCGCCTGGCGCCCGAAAGAGTCCAGCAATTGGTCTTCCTCAAGGTCAACTTGCCGGCTCTTGGCCATCCAGAACTATTCTTGGAGGAGGACTGAGGTGAGCACAGAATTGCTGTGACTGCATCCTCTCTGAGTCTGTTCTGGGTGGCGGGGATGAAAAACGCTCGCCCAAGGTAAAAATTCAGACAGGACCAGTGCCCTGGCCAATCTAAATTGCCCCCCCCCCCAACCACACAAACAGAAATTCTGCAATCACCAGAGGGCCAGAGATTAAATCTGGGTCCCTCAGTCATGCCACCCATTTGGAAAACTTTTCCCAGTCCCAAAGTGAGCCTTAGAGCTCAAGGTAAACCCAAGAAGTAACTGAGCATTTCTCAGTGGGTGCCCAGGAGGAGTTTGTTGTTGTGCGTGCGCCGATTTGTCTTTTTGCTGCTGCCAGGGCTGTTCTCCCAGAACAGCTCTGCCAGGGCTCTCTCAGGATGTGGCCTGAGTAGAGCAGTTGGGTTAGAGGTGGTTTGAGGCTGTGGCCTGTTAGGTTGTTGGATTCCCCACCAGTGTCCACTGCGCCGTGTGTGGACTTCTGGGGGGGGAATGTGTCTTTTTGCTGCTGCCAGGGCTGTTCTCCCAGAACAGCTCTGCCAGGGCTCTCTCAGGATGTGGCCTGAGTAGAGCAGTTGGATTTGTGGTGTTTGAGGGCGGTGGCCCAAGCGTAGGAAGGGAAAGGTGAGTGGAAGCTGCTTTGATACACCTTTGGGTTGTGAAAAGCAAGTCTTCCTCTTGCTTTGTATTTGTTAGAGGGGGGAGGCTGGATGGGAGAGCCAGTGATGAGTCCACAGCATGGATGGAGCATCCAGATTCGCCTCTGAGCTCCTCCATTTGCTTTCTGAGGCTCTCCTGGGTTAGTGCGTAGGCGCCGTGAAGCTTTACAGCTTCACTGGGGGTTTCTGGGGGGATCTCCAGGTCTCCCCTGGAGGTTGACATCCCTGAGCCACTAGTGTTCCTAGTGGTGCAGGGATATCCCCCCCACAGGCCAGTGCAGGGCCCCCCTCTCCTCTGCAGGGGAACCCAGGTGAGAACTCAGTGGACCTTATTGGTTCTGCAGTTCTCACCTGGAGGCTGCTTAGGCTGACAGCCACAGGTTCCCCTGCACCTGGGAGAGAGAGTCCTTTCCTGGCCTCTGTTTGGAGCCAATGCAAGTCAATGTCTCCATTGACTTGCATTGGCAAGCCTTCCCCCGCCTTCCCCGGGGGCTGGGAGGGAGGGGGTGCAAGTTGCACCCCTGAAACTTCTTGGGGATCTCAGGGAGGGTCTTCCCTGAGTCCCCTGAAAGTTTCAAGAAGATTAGACCAAGGGGTCCAATGCTACGGGCTCCCAAAGAGGGTGCCCCTATCCGCTCCATTGGTTACAATGGAGCGTCAGGTTCTCTAGGCTGAACATGTTTCTCCATAGACTTCTATGGGGGATGTTCCTTGGGAGCCCCCAGGATGGGACCCCCTGGTGCAATCTTCCTGAAACTTGCAGGGGATGGAGGGAAGACCCCCCCAGAGATCCCCTGCAAGTTTCATGAAGATTGGACCAAGGGATCCCCATCCTATGGGCTCCCAAAAGCGTGAGAAAAAAATGATTACAGAACAAGGAAATTGGCAATTTACCTGCTGAAATCATTTTTTTCTCACGCTTTTGGGAGCCCATAGGATGGGGATCCCTTGGTCCAATCTTCATGAAACTTGCAGGGGATCTCTGGGGGGGTCTTCCCTCCATCCCCTGCAAGTTTCAGGAAGATTGCACCAGGGGGTCCCATCCTGGGGGCTCCCAAGGAACATCCCCCATAGAAGTCTATGGAGAAACATGTTCAGCCTAGAGAACCTGACGCTCCATTGTAACCAATGGAGCGGATAGGGGCACCCTCTTTGGGAGCCCGTAGCATTGGACCCCTTGGTCCAATCTTCTTGAAACTTTCAGGGGACTCAGGGAAGACCCTCCCTGAGATCCCCAAGAAGTTTCAGGGGTGCAACTTGCACCCCCTCCCTCCCAGCCCCCGGGGAAGGCGGGGGAAGGCTTGCCAATGCAAGTCAATGGAGACATTGACTTGCATTGGCCCCGAAACGCCCGAAACGATTCGGGAGGCTCCAATGCAAGTCAATGGCTTCCATTGACTTGCATTGGCCCCGAATCGGCTCGGACAGCTCCGAATCGATTCGGGAGCCTTTCAATGCAAGTCAATGGCCTCCATTGACTTGTATTGGCTCCCGAATCGATTCGGACCGGTCCGAATCGGCCCGAATCGGCCGATTCGGATCCGAATCGGTCCGAATCGGGCCGGTCCGAACCCGAACCGGTCCGAATCGGGCCGATTCGGATCCGAAACGGTCCGAATCGGGGCCCCCGTGCACAACCCTAGATGGAAGGCTGAGTCAACCTTGAGCCGGCTGCTGGGATTGAACTCCCAGCCTCATGGGCAAAGCTGTCAGACGGCTGCCTTACCACTCTGTGCCACAAGAGGCTCTTGTGCTCTTGTGCTAAGTCCTGATAAAAGGTAAAAGGTAAAGGTATCCCCTGTGCAAGCACCAGGTCATGTCTGACCCTTGGGGTGACGCCCTCCAGCGTTTTTATGGCAGACTCAATACGGGGTGGTTTGCCAGTGCCTTCCCCAGTCATTACCGTTTACCCCCCAGCAGCAAGCTGGGTACTCATTTTACCGACCTCGGAAGGATGGAAGGCTGAGTCAACCCTGAGCCAGCTGCTGGGATTGAACTCCCAGCCTCATGGGCAGTGCTTTCAGACTGCATGACTGCTGCCTTACCACTCTGCACCACAAGAGGCTCTTTAAGTCCTGATACTCCCTGCTAAGTACCTGAGGAGGCTGGGATTTGGGGAGGGGAGAGACTTCAATGGGGTCTAGTGCCATAGAGCAGGGGTGGCCAAACTGAGACTCTCCGGTAGCATGCTGGCAGAGGCTCATGGGAATTGTAGTCCATGGACCCCTGGAGAGCCACAGTTTGGCCACCCCTGCCATAGAGTATGCTTTCCAAGGCAGCTACGTTCTCCAGGGGAACTGATCTCTGTCACCTGGGATCAGCTGTATTTTCAGGAGACCTCCAGCAACCAGGAGGGGACTGGCGAGCTCCAATAAGATTGTCAGGTTCCCCTCTGGCCACCGGGGGGAGATGGTTGGGGGTAATTTTGCTAGACCCAGGTTAGGAAACTGCTGGAGATTAGGGGGGGAAGCCTGGGGAGAAAAGGGTCTTCAGCGAGGTTGAACACTGTAGAGTTCAAAGCATCCGTTTTCTTATGGGGAGCTGATTTCTGTAGTCTGGAGATCTGCTGTAATTCTGGGGAATCTCCAGGTCCCACCTGGAGGCTGGCATCTCTGCACATGATAGGGAGGCTTATGACTTCATTGTCATTTGGCAGGTAAATGTACAGCCACACTCATAAACTCAGTGGCGTCTAGGCCAGGACAATGGGAAGGAGACCGTGGGAACCGAGGATAGGAAACTTAATCCGAACACAAGGAGGGTTACCATTGTGAGAAACACACTGATGGTTTGACAATATTCCCCGTAAATGACTTAGTCTCGCTGTCCAGCTTCTCCTCTCCATGTAACTATATCCTCTACTACAGGGGTTCCCAACCTTCCTAATGCTGCAACCCTTTAATACTGTTCCTCATGTTGTGGTGATCCACAACCGTAAAATGATGCAAGGGTTCTTTCACAGAAATTAATCCGAAACTGACCAATGGCGTGAAGATAAGGATTACATGTAAATTGGGTTTTTCCCAGGATTTCTCAGTTCAGTTCTGCCTCTTGTCCCACCATGCCGATCTCGCTCTTTTCCGCTGCTCCAGACAGACGAACGCTCTCTCTCGATCTACCCCGCAAGGCTGTTGTGTGGATGGCACCCCCCCCCTCCCCAGCCAAGCTGCTTTCCCTGCCGCGACCCCTGTGAAAGAGTCGTTAGACCCCCAAAGGGATTCCGGCCCCCAGGTTGAGAACCACTGGTCTACTATATAAAAGGCATGCCGTCTTGCCAAGGATTTACCTCTTAAAGCAGTGGCTTCTGGGAGCGGGTGCGGGGTCTGAGTGACATCAGCATGTTGGAGGGTGCCGTTTCCTCAAGCCCAGTCCCTCCCCCCCCCCCCGGTAGGCTCCCCGAGTCGAGTGGCCCGTGATTTGGGCAGCAGCAGTTGGGTTAGAGACCTCTGCCCCTTCTCCCCGTTTCCACTCCCAAATCCCAATTTGGAGTTGACAACCCAACGAAACATACCACGTTCACACTGGAAATAAATTAGATAAATCCTGCTACGCATTTGCATGCTGATGCCATTTGCACAACTGTGCAATTTTTTTTTTAACACAAAAGGTAAATACATATAGCTCAATAAATACCATAAAGGATCATTTCATCCTTCATAAAGCGAGGGATGACACGGGGATTTAAGGAGAGAACAATCCGTCTACGTAGCCTCCTGCGCTCGCATGTCACAGATTCATCTTTTCTGCCGTAGATTTACGCAGTCAATTATTTGCTTTGAAATACCACTTTGACTTTCAAATTACATTCCCGCTTGATGAAAACAAAGATCTGTCAGCGTATAGGAGCTGGCATTTCATACGTTTACACCCCGTTAATATTTCACCCGCAAACACGTCGCACGCCAAAATATCGCCTTGTACTAATACCAGGGACGCTTCACCCAAATAAGAAAAAGAAAATAATTTAATAAGGGAGGGAAATAATTGCTTTTCTCTCTTTCTCGAGGGCAGCAAGTCAGAGAGAGAGAGAGAGAAAACCTGATGCAGTGAGCAGAATGTCTACAAGCTCCCTGAAAATGAAGGAGACCTTCATAGGATCAAGTGCTTCATTTCATTGATATTTGTGCTGGACAGTTTCCCCCTGCATCAGGGTCTGGTTCTTTTCTCAAAGGCTGCACGAGTCCTGATGAGTCACAGGAGAGATTTCTCGAGAACGTGGCCCGGCACAACCCGAACCACCGTCTGTTGATGAGGAAGCCGTCATTAAAAATTAACCGTGCCTGCAGTGTGAGACGGAGAGCAGAGTGGATTTCGAGCAGGGCTCAGAGGACTTGAGCTGCGGTGAAGGCCCAGGCCCACAGCAGACTGCACCAAGAGGAGAGATACGATGCAAGCCAAATCTGTTAGATCCACAAGGAGAATCCAATCTCATGCAGAACAGCCGCCAACAGGTGCTCAGACTTTTGAAGAACAGTGAGGGCTAGAAACATCTAAGCTGGTTTTGAAAAAAGGCATATTCCTTTGAGGCAGCTTTGTGCTTCCCGGCAGCGGCAACAGGCTACATCTCTGGTGTACAGGGAATGTTGCGTTCAGGCTTTTTCAACAGCTGCTTGATGCTTGCAGAACAGACTCCCAGAAGACACTGGGAGGCCTTTGTGTGTGTGTGTGTAGAAGAAGAAGAGGAAGAATTGGTTTTTATGCCCTGTTTTTCACTACCCAAAGGAGTCTCAAAGCAGCTTACAAATACCCTTCCTCTTCCCACAGCAGAGACCCTGTGAGGGAGGCGGGGCCAAGGGAGTTCTGTGAGAACACCTCTAACAGGACTGTGACTAGCCCAGCGTCACCCCGCTGGCTGCAAGTGGAGGAGTGGGGAATCAAACCCAGCTCTCCAGATTAGAGGCTGTCACATGTATTGTACGTATCTACGTGTTGTCACCCCCTTCAAGGATCGCTGCCTTGTTGTGGCAAGGGGGCTTGCGTAGTTCAGTGAAGCTATGAGCTATGCCGTGCAGGGCCACCCAAGACGGACAGGTCATAGCTGAGAGCTCTGACAAAAGGTGATCCACTGGAGAAGGCAATGGCAAACCACTCCAGTATCTTTGCCATGAAAACTCTATGGACAGTTCCAATAGGCATAACGATATGACGCTGGAAGATGAGCCCCTCAGGTCGGAAGGTGTCCAATATGCTACTGGGGATGAGCAGACGGCTAGTACGAGTAGCGCCAGAATGAATGAAGCGGCTGGGCCAAAGCCGAAAGGACGCTCAGTTGTGGAAGTAACTGGTGGCGAAAAGACAGTCCGATGCTGTAAAGATTTTTATTCCATAGGAACCTGGAACGTCAGATCCATGAATCAAGGCAAGCTGGACGTGGTTAAACAAGAAATGAGAAGACTGAACATCGACATTTTAGGAATCAGTGAACTAAAATGGACAGGAATGGGTGAATTTAATTCAGATGACCATCAGGTATACTACTGTGGACAAGAATCTCGCAGAAGAAATGGAGTAGCATTCATAATCAATAAGAGAGTAGGAAAAGCAGTCTTGGGATACAATCCCCAAAATGACAGAATGATCTCAGTTCGAATCCAAGGCAAACCATTCAACATCACAGTGATCCAGGTCTACGCCCCAACCACTGCTGCTGAAGAGGATGAAGTTGATCAGTTCTATGAAGCCCTACAACACCTTCTAGAAGCAACGCCCAAAAATGATGTGCTTATCATCATGGGGGATTGGAATGCTAAAGTAGGAAGCCAAAAGATAACCGGGATAACAGGCAAGTTTGGCCTTGGAGTACAAAATGAAGCAGGGCACAGGCTGGTAGAATTTTGTCAAGAGAATACAATGGTCATAGCAAACACTCTTTTCCAGCAACCCAAGAGACGACTCTACACATGGACATCACCAGACGGTCAACACAGAAATCAGATTGACTATGTGCTCTGCAGCCAAAGATGGAAAAGTTCTATCCAGTCAATAAAAACAAGACCAGGAGCTGATTGTGGTTCAGATCATGAGCTTCTTGTTGCAAAATTTAGGCTTAAATTGAAGAAAGTAGGGAAAAGCACTAGGCCACTCAGGTATGAACTAAATCATATCCCTGACGAATACACAGTGGAGGTGACAAATAGATTTAAGGAATTAGATCTGATAGACAGAGTGCCTGAAGAACTATGGACGGAGGTTCGCAACATTGTACAAGAGGTAGCAACTAAAACCATCCCAAAGAAAAAGAAATGCAAGAAATCAAAATGGCTGTCTGAGGAAGCTTTACAAATAGCTAAGGAGAGAAGGGAAGTGAAAGGCAAGGGAGAAAGAGAAAGATACACCCAATTGAATGCAGAATTCCAGAGAAAAGCTAGAAGAGATAAGAATGCCTTCTTAAATGAACAGTGCAAACAAATAGAAGAAAACAATAGAATGGGGAGGACCAGAGATCTTTTCAAGAAAATTGGAGATATGAAGAGAACGTTTCATGCAAAGATGGGTATGATAAGGGACCAAAATGGTAGGGACCTCACAGAAGCAGAAGAGATCAAACAAAGGTGGCAAAATTATACAGAAGAACTATACAAGAGCGAGCTTAACATCCCTGATGACCACAATGGGGTAGTTACTGACCTGGAGCCAGACATCCTGGAATGTGAAGTCAAATGGGCCTTAGGAAGCCTGAGCAACAATAAAGCTAGTGGTAGTGACAGCATTCCAGTTGAACTATTCAAAATCTTAAAGGACGATGCAGTAAAAGTGCTACACTCAATATGCCAGCAAATTTGGAAAACTCAACAATGGCCACAGGATTGGAAAAGGTCAGTTTACATTCCAATCCCAAAGAAGGGCAATGCCAAAGAATGTTCAAACTACCGCACTATCGCACTAATTTCTCATGCTAGCAAAGTTATGCTCAAAATCCTACAAGCTAGGCTCCAGCAATATGTGGACCGAGAACTTCCAGAAGTACAGGCAGGATTTCGAAGAGGCAGAGGAACTAGAGATCAAATTGCCAACATACGCTGGATCATGGAGAAAGCCAGGGAGTACCAGAAGAACGTCTACTTCTGCTTCATTGACTATGCTAAAGCCTTTGATTGTGTGGAGCACAACAAATTGTGGCAAGTTCTTAAAGAGATGGGAATACCAGAGCATCTTATTTGTCTCTTGAGAAATTTATATGCAGGTCAAGAAGCAACAGTGAGAACTGAACATGGAATCACTGACTGGTTCAAAATTGAGAAAGGAGTTCGGCAAGGCTGTATACTGTCGCCTTGCCTATTTAACTTGTATGCAGAGCACATCATGAGAAATGCGGGATTAGAGGAGTCACAAATTGGGATCAAGATTGCAGGGAGAAATATCAACAACCTCAGATATGCAGATGATACCACTCTAATGGCAGAAAGTGAAGAGGAACTAAAGAGCCTGTTGATGCGGGTGAAGGAGGAGAGTGCCAAAGTTGGCTTGAAACTCAACATCAAGAAAACAAAGATCATGGCATCCGGCCCTCTCAATTCCTGGCAAATAGAAGGGGAAGAAATGGAGATAGTGACAGATTTTATTTTCCTGGGCTCCAAGATCACTGCAGATGGGGACTGCAGCAAAGAAATTAAAAGACGCTTGCTCCTGGGGAGGAAAGCTATGGCAAATCTAGACAGCATCCTAAAAAGCAGAGACATCACCCTGCCAACAAAAGTGCGTTTAGTCAAGGCTATGGTCTTCCCAGTTGCAATGTATGGCTGCGAAAGTTGGACCATAAGGAAGGCCGAGCGTCAAAGAATTGAGGCTTTTGAACTCTGGTGCTGGAGAAGACTCTTGCGAGTCCCTTGGACTGCAAGGCGAACAAACCAGTCAGTCCTAGAGGAGATCAGCCCTGACTGCTCCTTAGAAGGCCAGATCCTGAAGATGAAACTCAAATATTTTGGCCACCTCATGAGAAGGAAGGACTCCCTGGAGAAGAGCCTAATGCTGGGAGAGATCGAGGGCAAAAGAAGAAGGGGACGACAGAGAATGAGGTGGATGGATGGAGTCACTGAAGCAGTAGGTGCAAACTTAAATGGACTCCGGGGAATGGTAGAGGACAGGAAGGCCTGGAGGATCATTGTCCATGGGGTCGCGATGGGTCGGACACGACTTCGCACATAACAACAACAACAACAACGTGTTGTCAAGTTGCAATCGGCTTATGGCTTTCGGGCCAAATGAGAAGCAGAGGTGGTATGTTATTGCCTTCTTCTGCAGAGTCTTCCTTAGTGGTCTCCCATCCAAGTACAGACCCTGTTTAGCTTCCAAGATCTCATGAGATCAGACTGTACCATGACACATTCCCTCCCATGGGAGCCTTTCCCCTCCTGATATCCTCAGTAAATTATAAAACACGAGTCTTCCAAAGAGCATTGGGGCAGTCTGAACTTGGGCCAGGGATCTCTAATTTTTTTCAAACCCGTGTGCATCCTTGGCATTCTGACACTGGGTGAGGGACACAACCACAAAATGGCTGCCACGAGAGGCAGAGCCAACCACAAGATGGCTGCCACAAGAGGCTGAGCCAACCAAAATGGTGGTCACAAGAGGCAGAGCCAACCACAAAAATCTCAGGTTATGAGATCATACATAACTCTAATAGTACCTTTTCAATATTTCTGGTAGAGACTCTGTTTTGCAAAATGCCTTTTAAAACAAATATATTTATTTTAAAATATTTTATTTTGTACACACAGCTTTACCTTTAATCATTCAGAGTCTTGTGGAATGGTGGCAGCTGCTACTGAGGCAGCATTTTAAAAATCTGCTCAGCCAATTTGATCCCCCAGTTGTCAGACCAAAGCCCCCCTGACCCCTCCTGCTTTCTCAAAATGCTTGACGGGGGTCTGGAAAAGAATCTGGGGGCACCATGTTGGGGTACGCTGGGGACCAAAGGGATTATGGCCACATAATGTTTTTTCAAGTGGCTACACATAACCCCAGCGTTACATCAGAGTTCCAGAGGGGGGTCACACCAGTTGAGGGGGATTCAATTTTATATTTATTTTTAAAAATTCAGCCAGTGGGTGTTTTCTCTTTATCTGAGCAGATTGACCTGCCCCCTCCTGAAATGCCCAATAATGGGCCTGGAGGGAAGGGGAGGGGTCCTTGGGCCATATAAACCTGCTAGGAGCAGAAGAAGGCTCCTAGCACATGGTCAACTTGTTGGTTGCAGCTGGAGTCTAGTGAGGTGAGTCCTCATGGGGCTGCTTGGGAGATCTTTTGTGGATGTTTTTTAACTCTGGGTGGGACAGAGAGGCTTCGCCTAGTAAAGCAGGTGGCTTTGGGATGGGGAACAGGGGTCTAGCTCCTACCGCAGCTCCTAACTTGGCATTTCGGTCCCAACAGTGGGCGGGGCAAGTTGTGTCTCTCCACCCTGATGAGTCCTCTTGGGGTTGATTGGGGAGGTTGGGGATTGTTTCTTTATTTCTTTACTCTCTTTGGTGGGAGAGAAAGGGGGCAACATGTCAATCCCGGGGGCGTGGCAGGGAGGCCTAACCAGCTGATATCACTTCACGGTTACCTTGAAGCCAGAACTTTTTCAGGGGTTACTTCACAGTCAAAAGATGGGAAAAGGTTCTCATATACCGTGCTGGCCCTCCAAAGACACGGAAGGTAGGCATCTAGAAATCTGCCCGGGATAATATGCCTTCGCTGAAAAGAACAGCTGATGTCTATGCAAATGGGATGTGCTAAATCGGGACCTCTCATTTGCATTAATTCTGGCAGGTGCATTTTTCTCTCTACCAACCTACGCCCCAGAGGAAATGTGGTTGAAGTGAGGCAAAGCCAGGCTATCATGTTTTCCAAGGATGTTGCAACAGATACAGGGAAGGGACCTTCCACTTTTCAGTAATAGGAGAGGGGATGTTGGGGAATAGGGCTGTCAAGCACAGGTTCAGAAAAACCTGGAGATTTGAAGATAGAGCTTCAGAGAGTGGTTTCCATGGAGGGGGAGGGACCTTGGTATGCAGCCTTCCAACGCAGCCATTTTCTCCAGGGTAAGTGGAATAAACCTTTTGAATGAATAAATAATAGGCAATTTATGCAGTCTGAGGATCATTTGTGATTCCAGGACAGATCCCGCCCTCACTTGTAGGTTGTAGCCAAGAAGCCAAGAAAATGACAATGAGGCTTCAAAAGTACAACACAAAATGCCGTTCAAAAAGTGGAAGAAGTGCTAAAACATGTACCGGTTACATAAAAACACGTTTTCAGTGCTTTCATCAGTGGGAACTATCAATAAAGAATGAAAAGTACTCAAGTCAAAGGATATTTTTAAAAAGGTCAAAGGATATTTTAAAAATCAGCTATAATCATCTTAGGTGCAATATCCACTGACAGGTCATGCTCATTTCGCTCTCCTGGAGGTTGGCAACTGTGTTGGGGAAACACCTTGGCTTTCTGTTTCCTGCTGGCCTGCAGGTATAAAAGCTTGGGTGTGGCCAGAGGCATGGATGGTCTTCGGTTTGGTTCTGTAACCCTCAGATTCTTGGACCTTGCACAAGCCGCCCAAGGAGACTCACTCATCAGGATTAAAACAAGCCCTGCTGGATCAGACCAGTGGTCCATCTAGCACAGCATCCTATCTCATGCAGAGCCAACAATGGGACATAGAGGCTGAGGTCTTCCCCCATAAGACCATAAGAAGAGCCCTGTTGGATCAGACCAGTCTTACACAGACGCTCAACACTGAGAAAGCTGTTCTGACCGAGTAATCTCAAGGCTCTCTCAGCCTCACTTCCCTCACAGGGTGTCTGTTGTGGGGAGAGGAAAGGGAAGGAGAGTGGAAGCTGCTTTAAGACTCCTTCCGGTAGAGAAAAGCGGCATATAGGAACCAACTCTTCTTCTTTAGTAATATCAGGGCTCTCTCAGCCTCACCCACCTCACAAGGGTGTCTGTTGTGGGGAGAGGAAAGGGGAGACGATTGGAAGCTGCTTTGAGACTCCTTCTGGTAGAGAAAAGCGGCATATAAGAACCAACTCTTCTTCTTCTTGGAACCTAGGCTGGGTGTACTCCACTGTGAGAGATGCCAGGGTCAGTTGCTGGATCTAAATCTGGAAGCCAGAGAATTGCTGGGATTGCCGGAGCCCAGAGGCAGAAGGGAAAACACAGACGACCAGCAAACCAGGAGTTTGTATTTTGCTCAGATCTTTTCCGTGTTGTTTTCATGCTCCTGTTTTTTTTTTAATAGGTAGGTTTCTCATTTATGGTTTCACCTTATTTTATTTTGTGCGGCAGCCTCCGGCAGGTCTCCAACGAGATGGACTACGAATGTTTCGACAAAATAAATAATTAAAGGGGGTTGAAGCTCGGAGGAAGGAAAGGCATAAACACCTGACCCGGGGGCAAGTCCCTTCTCCATCCACAAACTGGATTTCAGAGCAGGTCCTGAAAATAAGCCCAGAGCTGCGATTTCATCTGAGTTCTTCTGTTTTCTTCTAGAGCCTGCGGAGCTGGGTAGAAAGTGGAGGGGGGGAGGTAGATGCTTGCCTTCTTTTAATAAAGAAACTTTAATTCAATAAGTTTACTTATTTAGAAGTCGAAGTCTCTTACACCCGAGGAGGGCAGGGTTTGGGGACAGCTTCAATGGCGTAGTCTGCCATGGAGTCCACCTTCCAAAATGGCCATGCCCTCCGGACACACTTGTAATATTGGATCACTTGTCACAGTGGCCGATCTCCACCCAATGGTGGGCAAGCATATCTCTGGCTTGGATTGGCACAGGTGAGGCTGATTCTGTGCAGGCTCAAGGGAGTGGCAGGTTATGGTGGATGAGCGCTAGGGTTGTGAGTGTCCTGCATAGTGCAGGGGGTTGGACTAGATGACCCCATGAGAACCCTTCCAACTCTATTATTCTATGATTCTAGGTCCGAAAAGCAGCGTCTGCATTTCCAACTCAAGAGGGAGCAGTAGACGAGAGGGCCCTTTTCGGCCTCCGTTTGGGCCAAGAACCCCTGACTCAGCCTGCCGTACTCCTGCCCGAAATCAAGGCATCACTCAGTTGCCTGTGAACTCTTGACGCTGCTTCCAAAGTGACTCTTCCTTGACCTGCAGCTCCCTCTGGTGTCAAAGTTTTGCCTCTCACACCACCGCCAAGGTTCCCATTTGTCACTCCCTTCTAGGAGGCCAAGCAGCTGTGGCTACAGAGAAAGCATCGCCCTTGCAAAACAAGGGGGTGGGCGGTGGGCAGTGGGCGGGAGGATTGCACAGAAATGTCACATTGAACAACTAGCACTGAAATAATTTTTAAAACCGCCAGTTCTACAGCAGTGTGCTCGGCTGATGTTCCAGGTTTTCACCATTTCATGGTGCAAGTGGAGCCCCCGGCTCGAAGGTCTCCAGCGGTGGTTTCTGGATTTGGGGCTTGCCTGCTCCAGGTTAATTCCCAAGGCTGCCTTCGGTTCTTACACTAGGAATGGAAATGCCTTGCATACCAAAAGCCTACCCAAGAAAGAGGCTGCGAGCGTGAAGCCAACCCGCGACGACAAAGACCTTCGCCTATATTCTGGGCAGCTCGTTTTTATTCTCTCTTTTGCAGCGAGGAAAGCTGGATGCTGCAGGCTTTGTGATTGATGCACACCCTGGCTTACCCTGCGAAAGCGATGTCGTTTCTGCTGAGCACGGGGACTAATAAAGAACCGTGCACGATACCAAAGACCAATGGAAATCCGTTCGCTTCGGTGATTTTGCTAGCAAGTGACCATACAGCTTCTCCCCTTGCAGTCATCCTAACTTGAAGGGAACCTGACCCAATCAAAGCTTTGGCACCTGGGATGCTGCTATCAGTGCCCTGTGCAAAAGGACGCCTTTGTGTGGCGCGATGTTTCAGAATGCACACAGCTTCGTTTAGACTTCCCGGCAGCAGCTGCAGAGATCCTGGCTGCCTTGTCTCGGGAACCTTCGGCATTGTGAGAAGCGTCTTTCAGGTTCAGCCAGAGAAGAGGGTTAGACGTACCTCCGGTGTCGCCGAATTTACAGGGCAACCATAAACAACATTCTACAGTAGAATCGAGAGTGAGAAGGAGTCCTACAGGCCGTCTAGTCCCACCCCTTGCTCAATGCAGGATTGGCCTAAAGCAGGGGTAGTCAACCTGTGGTCCTCCAGATGTCCATGGACTACAATTCCCCATGAGCCCCTGCCAGCATTTGCTGGCAGGGGCTCATGGGAATTGTAGTCCATGGACATCTGGAGGACCACAGGTTGACTACCCCTGGCCTAAAGCATCCAGGATAAGGATCTGTCCAGCCGCTGCCTGAAGACTGCCATTGAGGGAGAGCTCCCCACCTCATTAGGCAGCCCATTCCACGGCTGAACTAGACTCATAGAATCCTAGAGTGGGAAAGGGCCATCCATACTACCTAGTCCCACCCCCTGCTCAGTGCAGGATCAGCCTCAAGCATCCAGGATAAGAATCTGTCCATCTGCTGCCTGAAATCCACCAGTGAGTGGGAGCTCTTCACCTCCTTAGGCAGCCCATCCGACTACTCTAATTGTGAAAATTTCCCCCATGATATCTAGCTGGTACCATTCTATGTGTAGCCTAAAGCCATTACTGTGTGTCCTCTCCTCTGCTGCCCACAGGAAACTCTCCCTGCCCTCCTCCCAGTGGCAGCCTGTCAAAGACTTTCAAAGTGTTGCACAGAAAGGAAGCGCATAAATCAACAAGAACAAAAGAGAAGCCATGTTGAATCAGGCCCGCAGCCCACCCAGTCCAACCGTGGCCAAAACCCAGGAGCCTTCAGGAGGTCCACCAGCGGGACCAGAACAGAAGTCCTCTCACTGCCACCCTCCCCTCACCCCATCCCCAAGAATACAGAGCATCACCGCCCCATGATTTTGCACATTTGCGGTCTGCAGATCAATCACATGCTGCAGTCTCCAGACTGTTTATATGCCTATCAAGCATTATCGTAATCAATGCATCGTTAAACTTAGTGGGAAATGCCCTTATTTTGTCACAGCGGAAAACCTTGTGTTCCAACAGCTGCAGATTTTCTCATTTCTGTTGACCCCCAGGCATGAATCGAATGTGCCCTTCCAAATCTATGAAAACTGATGGGCCCAGAAGCTTATAGCTCTTCTTAGGACTGCAACTGTGCTGTGACAATTGAAAGGATCTCTCAGGCCCCCCTTGGCTTCCAGTTCAGTCATGGGCACCATGTCGGGGGTTGCAGCTGTGGTTTATAGCTACGTGGTCTGCTTGTCAGAGTTTCAACTCTGGGTTGGAGAATCCCTGGAGATTTTGGGGTGAAGCCTAGGAATGCGAGGTTTGGGGAGGGGAAGGACCTTGGCAGTGTCTAACACCATAACATCACCCTCCAAAGTAGGCATTTTCTCCAGGGGAACTGATCTTCAATATCTGGAGATTGGCTGCAATAGCAGGAGATCTCCAGGCCCTGCCTGGAGGTTGGCAAGTGGTATAGCACAAGAGGCACTAGGATAAACAGAGTGGGATGATGGCTGTTCTTCCCTGGGGAAGAACTACAGAGCTAGAAACAGGCCAGAGGGAGATGACCAGGAGGACTGGGGTGGGGGTTGGATCACCTTCCCTGTGAAGAAAGGATGAAGAGTCTTGGACTAAAGGGGAGCATGAGGGAAGTTTATAAAATGATGCATGGGGTGGAGAGAGTGGATCAAACAGAATTGTTCTCCCTCCCCCAAAGGACAAGAGCTTGAGGGCACCCAAGGAAGCCGATGGGCCGTAGGCTCAGGATGGACAAAAGGAATCAGTACTTTACAAAGAGAGTGATTAAAACACGGAATGGATTGCCAGAGGATGTAATGATGGACACAGGAATAAATCGGTCTAAAAGAGGATTAAACTGATTCAGGCAGGATGTGTCTAACCATGACTACTAGCCATGGTGGCTAAGGGGAATCTCCGCATTCAAAGGCACTAACCCTCTGAAACCCAGTGCCAGGACACAATATTAGGGAAGGTGTCGGCCTCTCTGCCCTGTGGTTTACCCTGCAAAGGATCTGGTTGGCCCCTGTGTGAGACAGGATGCTGGACAAGATGGACCACTGGTGTGATCCAACAGAGCTCTTCTTATTATGAGGGGAAGGCTTTGACCACTAGGTCCTGTTGTTTGCCCTGCAGAGGAGCTGGTTGGCCTTGGTGTGAGACAAGATGCTGGACAAGATGGACTATGGGTCTGAACCAGCAGGGCTTCACTTATGATCTTATGAAGGGAAGGCCTCAGCCTCGATTCCCCATTGTTGGCCCTCCAGAGGAATTGGTTGGCCACAGTGCCTTATGTTTAAGACTAGGCTGATTTCTGCAAAAGAAAAATACCTGTGAAATAGGGGGACTCCCTATCTACTATGGAGTGCTGTCCCTTTTGGCCACTAATGTGCTTGAGGGAGTGGTGTTTAAGGAAATGAGTACAACCTTCTAATTGATCGTTACGGTATTGGAAATTGGCTTTAGTTTACATCCTTGATGGAACAAGGCCTGATGTGGGCAGGTGCCAGAGTTCTTTAGAGCAGGGGTAGTCAACCTGTGGTCCTCCAGATGTCCATGGACTGCAATTCCCATGAGCCCCTGCCAGCAAACGCTGGCAGGGACTCGTGGGAATCTTAGTCCATGGATATCTGGAGGACCACAGGTTGACTACCCCTGCTTTAGAGAACATGCTTTGTTTCTTGGAAGCTTGATGAGTGCTGACCCAGTGAACCCACATCATGTCAGGGGCTCCAGGGCTGGCCTGGAGACTTTGGGGGGCGGTCCTGGAAATCACTCAGAAGGAGTGGCATGACTGCATTGGTCCAGGCATCTGAGCCAGCCCTACGAGGTAGACATGAGGTTGATGTATCAAACCCCACGGGGCCCTCTATTCTTCGCACAGGTTTCTGATGAACAAGAGTTCCCTGTGACTTTTTTCTTCTGGCTGCAGCTAAAATCAAAACTCCTAAAAAGGTTTTCCAGTCTGGCGTGCATTTGGATAACTCACGCTAGGCAAGAACTCTTGGCTCAGGGCCAACATGCTGGGGATGGGAAACAAACAAATGAACAAGCAAGGAGGTGGGGGGGGAGCATGCCTGATAATGACACCTTTGAACTATAAATTAATTATTCCACATCAGAGAGAATTTCCAAAAATAAGCACCAGGCTACGGGAGAAGTCAGGGGATCTCGTTCAGCCACCACAACAATGCAAAATGGGATCAACCCTCACAGCAGCCAAGGGGCCCTAACCCCTGAAACGTCACCAGCGGGCTTGGAGATGCTTTTTCTTTCCAGGCCCCTCACCAAACTGTAATGCCCAGATCTCCTTGCTAAGAAATTATGAGAATTGATCCATCCGGATAAAGAAGCCTGAGATAGATGAAGGCAGGAACAGGGTCTGAGATCCCGATCCACAGCTTTCAGGAGCCCAGAAAGATCTGAATTGGACCTTGACCTTGAGGAAGCAAACCAGGCACACCGTAAACACCAGATTGCCCCCAGATAGGTACCTTCCTAGTTTGGACCTTTGCGCAAAGAGTAATACAGCCCTGAAGGTGTGTGTGTGTGGCCGACAGCACCCCGTGAACGGAAGAGAAACACAACCTTTCAAGCAGGGACAAAGGACAAAACAGCCCGACTGAAGGCAGAGGCGGCTCTTACCTGGTCCCGGATCCTCTCCTGCTGGCCTCGGATCGCCAGGGCATGCTGGGGGTACTTGCTCTTCAAGTGATCCATAAAGGCATCCCGCTTCCGCTCCATCTCCGACTTCTGGAGCCCCGTGAGGGCCTCCAAGCTCTGGGCCGCTATGACGGTGTGTCGGCGTTCCGAGGTGTGCACCAGCCCTACGTTGGAGAAACGGCGTGTGCCGTTGCCCAGGGTCCGGTATTCCCGTGGATATTCTGCATCATCTGCCGAGATCATATGGGTGCTAGTCCTGTCGGGATCTACAAGGGATGGGGAGGGAGGGAGAAACGCAGAGGAGAGGTCAGGGCATCTCTCTCTTGGCCTCAGGGCAGGAAGGGGACTGAGGATGCCAGATGTCCTAGTGTGGCCAGGTCTGGGTAGGGAAATACATGGAGATTTGGGGGGTGGAGCCCAGGGAGGGAGGGATTTGGGCCTCAGCAGGGTATAATGCAGTGGAGTCCATCCTCCAAAGCAGCCGTTCTCACCAAGGGGACTGGTCTTGGTTGTCTGGAGAAACACTGAAGAAGAGGAATGAGCCAATCCTGGTTTCTTAGAGAGGGTTGATTGGTCTTTAAGGTTGGGTGGTTGTCCTGTTTTTGTGGTGATGGTCCCCCCCCCCACACAGGAATTTGGCAAAGCCCAATTTCTCTCCCCCAAGGGAAGCAAGCTTTTGTGAGGGCCTTCTCTTCTTGAGTAATCAGACTCAGAACAGGATCGTGCCCTCGCAGTAGTCAAATTTCAGGACTTGGAGCAGGATGACCTCATCAGGCGAGAGGTGAGGTCAGGTGAGGAGGCCCATTAACAAATCACTTTTGGATCCCAAGTGATTTTTGAGGGGAGTGGGGAAGGATGCAGGAGGGGAAAGGGTGTGGGGCAGAGAAGGCCGTTATCCCAGGAGAACGTATCAAGACACAAACGTATCAAGGCAAGGAGAGGGGATGGGGAAGGGGACCACAGAGACACCAGAACTGCCCGCAAAGGAGCCAAAATCAAAATTTAAAACAGTCAAGAGACATCAGAGGGAGGATAACGGACAAAGTGCCCCTTGGCAGACAGCAGGACAAAGACAGACAGATGTTCTGAAACAGTAAATGTGGAAAGAAAAGAAAACTGAAGCGCCAATTGGTTCATAGAGGTGTGTGTGGTGGGGGGGGGGGGAATTCTGCCCTGAAACTTAGCAGTGGCTCATGAAACTCAAAAGAGATGGCCGGGCTTTGCAATGTCTACCCCAAGAAAAGGAAACGGAAACAGCTCAAATGGCTCTGAGCCTATTCAGACATCTTGGCTCATCCACAGAGCAGGACCAAAATATTTCACATCTATCAAAGTGCAAAGCCAATGGTTGAGATTCCCTCACCTAGGGCCATTCATGGCCGCGGAACTGGTGCTACTTCCAGCCACACCAGTGTCCTTACCCTACTGCTATAATGCGTGGGCTGGCTAAGCATTGGGGTTGGATCCCACCAGCTTCTTCACTCCATCTCCCCCAATCCCCCTCCTGGAGAGTCCCTGTCTCTCATGACTTTTGCCCCAGCAGGTTCTGTGATTCCCCAGCCTAGCCTTACTGGGAGATCAAAAAGGACCTCCCTCCATTTTCCACCAGCGACAAAACTGGTTGGATCCAACCGGCTGCCCTGGGCATGTTTTAGAGCAGGGGTAGTCAACCTGTGGTCCTCCAGATGTGCACGGACTACAATTCCCATGAGCCCCTGCCAGCAAACGCTGGCAGGGGCTCATGGGAATTGTTGTCCATGCACATCTGGAGGACCACAGGTTGACTACCCCTGTTTTAGAGTAAAAAGAGACATCCTGTTCTGCAACAAGGAACCCCAAACCCCGTGCTACCTGAGAGGAGAAAACACATCACTCAAACAGAAAGCGATGCAAGATGAGGTCAGATTCACAAAAACCCCTTTCTGCACACGCCAGATAATGCTGAGAGAAAGTAAAGGCACAAAGCTCTCTGGAATTAGTCGGATCACTCATTCATCTAACTTCTTCTGGTGGGAAGAAGTTCATCGACGTCTTTTCCAACACCCATTACCTGACATCTTGTACTGGAGATTCCAGGATGGAATTCGACCACTATGAGAGCCACTACGGGACCCTGCTTCCAGCTGCACAGGCCAATCTGGGTGCGCCCAGCAAACCGCTGCCTGGAGCTCTGCCCCCAGAAGACAGCCACAAGACGTTCTCACAGCCTGGCAGCCAGATGCGGTCCCACGGTGAGAACAGTCCCACAGTGCTCAGCCTAGCTGGCTGATCTGGCCGCCCGCCAGCCTGACTGGCTGGCTGCTGGGAACGTCGCCCACTCTGCCAGCCCTGCAGCCAGGTAAGGCGACAGCATGCCCATCATGGACTCCCGCTGCTAGTGCCCATTGCATCCCTGGGTGCAACGGGCTTTCGGCCTAGTATGAAATAAAAGTAAAAATCAAAACTACGAGGGGAGTGCCACGGCACCCCAGAGACTCCTCATGCTGCCAGAGGTGGGAAACGTGGGAGGCGAGCAGCTTCCCTCCTGGGTCTGTGTCACTGCCAGAGGGGCCCAAAACAAGCCCCTGTGGGAATGGCCCCAGGAGGGGACAGGTGTACCTTGCGGGAGGTGGATGAAATACCTTGAAGCCTTCTTAATGCTGATCACTGCATCAGAGGATTGAAGCTGTCCACCAGTAAGCACAATTCTTGGGCTTAGACTGGAAACCCCCTGCAGGGGACCACAACCTTTCCCAAAGGTTCAGTGCAGACCCCAAAGCTCCCAGGCCCCACTTCTGAGGTTGTAGATGCCACCTCTCCCATGGGCCCGGGCTGCAAGTTCAGGCTCACCGAGAGACAGCTGTTTTGCGATAATGGAGTGCCTCAGCTCAGGCTGTAATAAGCAGCGGAGTGTGAGGACAGCTTCAGAGATTGGCAAAGGAAAGACAAGCATTCGCCACCATAAAAATACTTTATGGGATCTTGTTATGTGGAAGGGGGAGGGGGAGAAACGAGCACCAAGAAAAATTAAAAAGGGGTTTAACAAGGCAGTAAAAAACGGAGCCGAGCGACTAGGACTGCGGCTCTCCGTGGTGTGTGAAGACAGCCGCCCGTTCGGAGAGAAAAGCACCTCCTTGCCACCTGCTCTTCCTTTTGACATGCCGCCTCACAAGATCCAGGACGAAAGGTAACCGCTGGAGAGGCTGGCAGGTGCTGCGCTCACCCCAAGGCAAAGTTAAATGTGCCCCGGCAATCTGCAAAGGATTTGCAAACAGCCTCGGTCTAGCTGCGCATCCTGGAGAGCGGGGAGTGGAAGGAGCAGGCTAGCTTTGCTTCTGGCCGCTTTGGCTTGCGAAAAAGCCTTTCCCTGGATCCAAGAACCATGCAGGTTCCCCAAAGTGATCTTCTCAATCAGAAGTCCCTGGTAAAACTCCGGTTCTGGACCCCAGATCCTGAGTGCAAGAAAAGCAAGGATGAAAATAGTTCAGCAGGCTCCCCCTTCTGACCTCCATGTTTGCTTGCTATGGGGCTTTGTTTTACTGCCTGGCTGCTTTTGCGAGGGCTTGTTGCTCTGATTCCCTTTTCAAGCTGGAGCATGTATATTGTTTTGCCTCCTCATCCACTGTCCCCCCCACCACGTCATCAGAGGACTTTTTAAAAAATGCTGCTGGCAAACCAGCTGGATCCTCCGAATTTCCAGATCGCACTTTTTTTCAAAAAGGAAGCCTCTCCCCTATACTTTACACCAGAGTTGCCAACTCTAGGGTGGGAGATTTAGAGGGTGGAGCTTGGGGAGGGGCTTGAGCAAGGAACAATGCCAGCCAAAGCCAGGGGCTTTTCGGGTTTGGCCCTCAGCCTGGTGGAATGAACGAGATCAGAGTCTTGCAAGTTCTTGAGTTGTTCTGCCAGGCCTCTGGAGGAAGTAGCCAGGCTCCATCAAAATAGCCGGCCTCCCTAACCAAGAATCCACGCAATTAGAACATCACTGAAATGATACCTGTGCTCTCTTTCTTCTGCCCCTGGAACAGGGATGAAGTTTGCAGGGGACGGTTACGTTTATAATTTTAAGGTTATTTATAATTTTAAGGTTTTCATGTGTTAGCAGTTTTAGGAATGGTAATACGATATATTTTAAGGTTTTAATATCTTTAAGCCCGCCCTGAGCCTTTGGGGAAAGGCAGCGTAAAATGGAATAAATCAGGGGTGGGCAACTGTGGCCCTCCAGATGTGTATGGACGACAATGCTGGCAGGGGCTCATGGGAATTGTAGTTCATAGACATCTGGAGGGCCACAGCTGCCCGCCCCTGGAATAAATAATAAAGACTCAATCTTCCAAAGCAGTCATTTTCTCCAGGGGATCGGATCTCTGTTGGCCAAAATTAATTGTAATATTGGGAGATCGCTAGGCTTCACCTGGAGGTTGGCAACCTTATCAGACATACAACATACAAATCCCTTGTGTGTTCTCTCTCTCTCTCTCTCTCTCTCTCTCTGCTAGATGATGATATTAACTCAGTGAAACACACCTGGAATGTTATGCTTATTGTGCGTGTAAAGGGGGGTGTCTAGCAGATGTTGTTGGGTGGGCCGGACTCAAGCAAGTGCCTGGTGGAGGAGCTCCCTTTTGCAGGTTGGGCATGGCTAGAGACATTAGCCTTGTGGCAAGACTCAAAAGCCTCCTGGAACTTGGCCCTGTACCCCGCTGAGGTCCTTCTCCCCAGCTGTGCTCCCCCTCGGTTCCATCCCCTAAGTCTGCAAGCACTTCCCTACCCAGGGCTACAGCACCAAGCCAATGTGGCACACCAGTTTTAGAGTGGCACCATTGAGATGTCTTCATTCCATTGAGGAAGCACTACGGACATATTGTTGGAAACGGTGTGGACAACTCGGTGTTGTCCGAGCACAACTCAGTGACTCACAAGCACAACGAAAGGGCAGAAAATAGGAGAGGACAGTTCCCCACCAAATCTACCCCACTTTCCTAACCCGACACAAGTGGGTTTGTACGAACACGTAAATGAATTCTGCCAGCAGCCAGTTACTAAAACGGGCCTGTCTTGAACGGCAGGAAAAAGACCACTAGGGGCCAGTGACTATAATGGAATAAAAGGGAAGTTGGGAAATCGCCTATTTAAAACCCGTCTTCAATTAAGACTGGAGACAGATGATGGTTTTTAAGAGAGCTGAACGCTGGGCCGCCACCTTTCCGAAGAGGGTCAATTATAAGCCACGCAGTTATCCATCACGTCCACGGCACAAGCAGCACTGGGCATCAAAGGGGCTTTGCTCTGTGCTGACTCACCTTTAAACAGGTCAGGAAAGCCGAATGGTCGCTGTAGCCCCCGGCTGGCTTGTACAGCAATCTCAGCTTTGCCGAGCTGGACTGACAAACGACAGTGCGACACGCCAGATTCTCTTTCTACAAACCACCTTACCCTTGAGTCTTTTACAAAGCGTGCTTACTGTTGCTTTCGTAGGGTCAAAGCTGATGTGGCGAGGGACGACCCAGCGGGCCTGACAGATCGATAGAAGCGCACGCGTTTGCCTTGGGGAGGGGCGGCACGCTTGGGAAGGACCGCATGACATCGGTGGGCGAGAGGATCCGGATCCCTCCTCCCTTTGGTGTTTCTCTCCTTGCTCCAGACTTTGGAGGTTCCTTTCCAGAGAGCCAGTTTGGTGTCGTGGTTAGGAGTGCGGACTTTTAATCTGGCATGCCAGGTTCGATTCTGCGCTCCCCCACATGCAGCCAGCTGGGTGACCTTGGGCTCACCACGGCACTGATAAAACTGTTCTGACCGGGCAGTGATATCAGGGCTCTCTCAGCCTCACCCACCCCACAGGGTGTCTCTTGTGGGGAGAGGAATGGGAAGGCGACTGTAAGCCGCTTTGAGCCTCCTTCGGGTAGGGAAAAGCGGCATATAAGAACCAACTCTTCTTCTTCTTTCTTTCCGTTTGAGGGGACACCCAGGGGAAAAGCAGCCAGAGTGCAGCCATTATAAGGAGGAAAGACCCATGTCGCGTGTGCATGTGTTTGCTATCAAGTCACGGTTTTCAAGGCGAGAGATGCTCAGAGGCGGCTTGCCAGGACCTGGATCCACATCACATCCCTGGTATTCCTTCGAGGTCTCCCATCCATCCAGGGTCAACCCTGCTTAGCTTATGGGATCTGCTGAGATCAGGTGGGCCTGGGCTATACAAGGATCGTACAGATTTGGTACCTGGACAACCGTACAGCACGGAGCTGCTGCTGTTGCATTTTATAAGTTCTTAGCTGCTTTTTTAAAAATAAAAAAGCCTCTTTATTTTCTCAAACAGGGCTTGAGAAAACAAGGTTCTGGGGAAGGGCTCTGGCTCAGTGGCAGAGCATCTGCTGGGCGTGCAGCTAGTTCAACCCCCCTCCTCCCCAGCTTCTCCAGTTAACAAGGTTTGGTAGGAGGTGATGTGAAAGACCTCAGAAGAGCTGCTACCAGTCGGAGTACATAATACTGACCCTGGTGGAGCGATGGTCTGACTTAGTAGAAGGCAGCTTCATGTGTTCAAGTACAATCCTGCCTTCACAAGCAAAAAACCCACCAAGTTGTAGCTCAGAACAGCATTCGGGCTTTCTAAATATGCCCAATCTATAAAATAGACGGATGGGTGACAGTATTAGGTGGGCTGCATCCACAGGAATGTTTTGCTCTGCCTTGGCTTCCAAGCTGAAACACAACTGTGGTTTGGTGTTGAGCATCCACAAAACATCATCCTCCAGTCATCGACTTCCTGCATCTCCCTCTGCTTTGCTGCCATCTTTCCTAAACCAGCTTTGTTGCAATCATTCTTGGAAGAACCCGGTCCGAGTGCATTAAGCAAGCTGTCTGGGCAGGAAGGCACGCACATTTTTGAAGGTCCCATTTTCCTGCTGTGACATGGGAGAGCTATTTTGGGTTTTGAACAAAACGGCTATGGTGCAATAGCGTTATAACTACCTACCAGCACAATACGCAAGTTCTTCTTAGTCCCCAGTTTGTTTGATAGTTATTAAAGATGTATCTAGCTCTTGTTTTGTTGTTCAGATATGAGGGGAAAGGTGCAGGCAGTTTTTGTCCAGATTGCATGGAAAGAAAAGGGGAGGGCAGCTGCAAGACAGTTGGAGGAGGAAATAAATTCACAGTGAATTCTAAATCTCAATATTGTAATAACTCAATCCTCTAATAATGTTTTTTGATTGTTGAACATACCTTAGTCCTTATAATATCTTAGATGTGCAATTCAATCCCAAACTGGTCTCATAAATTAAATTTTGTAGAGGTCTACTAATATTAACTTCACTATATGTAATTCCTCTGTAGCAGTGACCCATGGCATGAAGTTATTACAATATTGATATTTAGAATTCACTGATGAAGAAATCGAAAACGGACATATACCCGGGAATCCGTTTTGAAATTGTTTTGAATATTGTGAATTTGGTTTGAACATTAAATCACTTTGCCATCATCAGCTCGAGACTTTTTTCTTCTACTGTAACCTTTCCTCCTATGGCACCAGGTGGTGCATCCAGCACGGCCAGCAAGCGAGAGGGCAAAGTGTGCCAGTCCTGGGCCTTAGCCACTGCCCTGCCTTTGGGCATGCCAACGCCAGCCCTGCTCCAGTTTTGTCCCTTTTCAGGATTCACGGCTGTTTTCCCTTTCTCAGTCAAACTGGCATCATTAAGACAAACAAAATCTTACACATGAGCAGCTAGGTCAGGCTTGCTGCCAGGTTCTGGGGTGAAGCTGGGGCGTGGGGTGGGGGTAGGGGGGAGGAGCTCGGGGCCACTTGTCCCCCTATGTGTCTGTAAGCATTTTCCGGCCGGTGCTGGGAAAGAAAGACGAGGCAAGCCGCTTTGTCTAGCGTGGTCTACCATTGGCCCAGCTGGCTCTGAAGCTGGCGTCCAGCTGCTTGGGAGAGAAAGACTCGGAAACAGCAGCAACACTGGCATCCGGGGTGGCGAAAGGTGGGTGGGAATGAACAGCCCTGGAAAGCAGAGAGGCACCCAGCAGGTGGGTGTCTGAGGCACAAGCTGCTTACCGGCCCCTCGATGCCAGAGAAGCCAGCTGGAATTTGAACCCCAGGGCCAGGAAAGACTGCTTGGCACATCTGGCGCCTGTCCCCATGCCCAAAAAGAATGACCACTGATCCGCAATAGCTGCATTGTTGGGGCCAGAGCGCAGAATGCCAAGGGCAGAGGGCAAGCACAAAGGGCTCTCAGGGCAAACAGGTACAAACGATCCGTGAAACTTGTGCCAAGCTACAGGGATAGAGGGGGGAAAGGGAGCTGCACCCAGCAATATGTCGAAACAAAAGGGAAAAAATGCCAGGTGATGAGTAACTGGTTTATTATACGACCTCCGAAAGCAATTCCCCATGCAGGCCTCGCCTGCAGGGATTCTATAAAACCACAATTTATTTAAATGCAAACCATAGAAAGACCCCGTAATAAAAAGCATACCCAAATTAGTAAAAACTGTATTTAAAAGAAAGGAACTAATTACAAAAACAGATTCATATTTGTTAATATACCATGTTAGAGAAAGGCACGACATGAAAACAAGGGACGTCTGTAGTTTGTATGAAGTGAAATACCAACCAGAATTTTCCCCTGGTGCTGGAAGTGTTCACAGACATCAAATTCTGTTACAGACACAGCAGGGTTTTTTTTTACGCGCAACAATTAACTGAGCAAGTTCTGAGGTGCCAAAACAGAGTTTAAGCCCCAAGGGCTCAAAGTCTGTAGCCTTAAGATTTGCTTGATTTCCTTTTCTAATGAGACTATCTCATTATGCTGGGAAGAGTTGCATAAACCCCCAAATTTGAAATCAGTCGGTCCATGTTGTACCAAAGGTGCCCCCAACTATTCTGCCCCTATGTTCTGTTTTCTAGAGGTCGTTCCTACATATATCTTATTGCAAGGTCACCTAATGGCCTATGCAACATTTCCGAACTTTACATCGTCAAGTTATTCAGGACAAGGGACTGATAACTTTTTCCATATTTTGGGAGAGGTTACAGTACTTGCAGTGTCCACATTTCAAATGGCCTTTATTCTAAACCTGCTCCTGAGATAGTTCTTTGGAGGTTCGTGAGAACAAAGGTGCTACTGTGGACCAATTCGCCTTTTAAAAGCGATGGTTGTTTTTTAAATCGCAAATCAGATAGCACATTCCAATTTTATATATATGCCATTTTTTCCATTTACTAATCTGGCGATAAAGGTAAAGGTATCCCCTGTGCAAGCACCGAGTCATGTCTGACCCTTGGGGTGACGCCCTCCAGCGTTTTCATGGCAGACTCAATACGGGGTGGTTTGCCAGTGCCTTCCCCAGTCATTACCGTTTACCCCCCAGCAGCAAGCTGGGTACTCATTTTACTGACCTCGGAAGGATGGAAGGCTGAGTCAACCTTGAGCCGGCTGCTGGGATTGAACTCCCAGCCTCATGGGCAAAGCTTTCAGACGGCTGCCTTACCACTCTGCACCACAAGAGGCTCCTTAATCTGGCGATAGGTCAAGCGTATTGTTATTCTCTCATTCTGTGACTTGCTTTTGTTGTTTATGCAATTCACCTTCCCTTCTGTGAGCTGTAGTCTTATCAAAGGCTGTTTTTAAGATATGATCCGGGTAACCCCTGGTGGCCAGATTCTGGTCTAGGGTTCTTGCCTCCCTCTGGAAATCGCCAACATTACTGCAATTCCTTTTGACTCTCAAGAATTGGCTGGATGGTAAATTGTTTTTTATTCGCATTGGATGACGACGATGAAACCTTAAAAAGGAATCGCCATTTGCAGAAAAAAGGAGAGGGAGTGGATCTGAAGGTTACAGAGTTTGGCGCCTCGGGGGTTAAACTATGATCTGGAATTTTGGTCCTTGCTCAGTGACACACTGACAGGGTGACCCACACTGGCACTGTGAACCTCTCGATTTGTTTTATTTATGCAGTATCTTTATTTATTAAAACATTTGTACCCCGCCTTTTCCTCTAGGCTCAAGGAGATTGTGTAGGTGCAAAAGGGCCCTTAAGCCAGAAACATGCCGTGGGAAAGGGATCTGGAAACCATCCGGTAAGTAGCCAAGGTATCGTTAACAATGCAAAGGGTAAATTATTCATGCTTGAGCCCAATACCGGCTAAATAACTAACCTCTGTGAACCCCACTGTAGACCGCACATCATAATATGGCCATCTTGTAATATGTATACTACTGAAGGATTGCATATATCATTTAATTGCACTCTTCTGGCTCTACTATTTTATTCTTTATTTTTTATTATGCCCATAAAGGTATTCTCTCTCTCTCTCTCTCTCTCTCTCTCTCTCTCTCTCTCTCTCTGAGGGACACAGTGGGATTATTCCACGAACAAGAGAGAAGAGACAGGAATGGCAGAAGGCGAGAAAAGCACTCCTGGCCACAAATGAGTTTGTGCAGAAGAGAATGAACACAAATGCCTAAGATGGATGGCCCAGCCCGAGTTTGACCACCGCTCCCCGCCCCCCAGTTTTGCTTGGAATTAGATCCCCTACCATGAGAAGCTGACTAATGTCCCACTTCATTTTCAGAACCAAAAGAGGGAAATGGAAAGGCTGAGCTCCTTTCTAAACACCACCCTCACTTTCCAAGCAGTTAGGTGGCCCTCCCAGAGCACATGAGCCAGGTTGGGCTGTTTTGCAGCCTTTCCATTGCAAACAGGGAAGGGATTCAGTAGGAAGGAATTCTGCACAGGGGATAAACATGCACAAGAGAGAAGCAGGTACTGGATCATGTCCTGGTGAAAACCAGAAATGGTCACTCTTGGTGTGAGAGAATACAAATTTCCCCTAACTGATGGGGAGCTTGGAGAGGTGTCCGTAGGATAGTTGTAGTAAGACCCCAGTAGTCTGACAGCACATGTGAGCAGCAAGGTAGGAATTGCTCAGGACACAGAAGCAACCAGGTCCCAGAAGGCTTACGAGCATTGTAAGACAGGCAAGATGTAAGCTTCCACTGACTGGCTGTGGCAAGAGAATCCTGGAAGAATCCTGCTTTGGCATGCAGAAGGTCCCAAGTTCAATCCCCAGCACCTCCAGGTAAAGGAGCCAGCAGTAGGTGATGTGAGAAACCTCAGCCTGAGCCCCTGGAGAGCCATGGATAGGGACTGTGGCTCAGTGGCAGAGCTTCTCTTCAGTGTGCAGAAAGTTCCAGGTTCAATTCCCCAGAACCTCCCATTCAAAGAGGAAGTAGGGGACATGAAAGATCATAGCTTGAGACTCTGGAGAGCCATGGAGAAGGGATATAACTCAGTGGCTTCGCCATTTAGAAAGGATCGGGCACTAGGTGATGTGAAAGACCTCCGCCTGAGACCCTGGACAGCCATGGAGTGGAGCTGTGGCTCAGTGGGAGAGCCTCTGCTTGGCATGCAGAAGGACCCAAGTTCAATCCCTGGCATCTCTAGTTACAGCTCAGGCTGTAGGTGATGTGAAAGCCTCTAAGACCCCCCCCCCCCAAGAGCTGTTTGCAATTTGAGTAGGCAATACTGATCTTGGTGGGTTGATGGTTTAGCTGAGCATAAGGCAGCTTCACGGGGGCTCACATGAAACAAGATGGCCTCTAAGGGGGGGGGGGACTCAGTTAATGAGCAGAGAGACTGACAGATTCCCATGTACCCATGCTCCTCTCGGTGCCAGCATCCCGGATAAACCGATCACTGCTTTTGCTGACGCCGGAGAACAATTCTGTCCACAATCAGATATCATTTGCATAATGGAGAACATCTGCACCATTTTATTCGGCTCACTTGCCAGGGCTGGTTTTCGGGACTGCAGCATCTGCATAGACTGATGAATCCGCGTAGACTTGCAAGGCACAAGCAAAAATATTCCGTGAAGAGGTGCAATCAGGGCCTTGATCCATGCATGCGAGATGCGTGGCACTTCTTCAGCAGGGCAACAACCAGCAGACTTGGATGGGATTCATGCGCCCCCCTCTGCTTCCAAAGATATATTTGGCCAGCTCAATGAGCATGGATGAGCATCACGAGGTGCACTGCATCCCTGTCAGTTGCGCTGGCAGAAATCTGCCTCCGCTCATGGCTTTCGATTGCTGGATTGGGGAGCATGCTGAGATTTCCCAAGCAGAAGCTGTTGAGCTGTATGATGCTGTCTCCACAAAGGTCAACCCAGAAAGATGTCCACAAACAACGGAGCATAGACTTTCCCTTGATGTGGATGCTCTTTGTTTAATAGGCTTCCTCGGGAGGTGGTGAGTTCTCCATCTTTGGAGGTTTTTAAGCAGAGGCTGGAGAGCCATCGGACGGAGAGGCTGATTCTGTGAAGGCTCAAGGGGGTGGCAGGTGACAGTGGATGAGCGAGAGGGTTGTGAGTGTCCTGCATAGATGACCCAGGAGGACTAGGTGACCCATGAGGTCCCTTCCAACTCTATGACTCTACGATGATTCTAAGTCACTCCAACGCACATGACACACTGCTTCCATGTGGACATTTGTTGGGTCCAACTGGACCCAAGGACTCCGGTATCACAGGCACTGAATCCTCCCCCGGGGATTGCATAACGGGGAACATCTGCACCATTTTATTCGCCTCACTGGCCAGAACTGGTTTTGACGACTGCAGCATCTGCATAGACTGATGAATCCGCATAGACTTGCCAGGCACTAGCAAAAACATTCAGTGAAGAGTAGCAATCAGGGCCTTGATCCATCCTACTGTGCCTTGGGAACGTGCTGAGTGAACTGATGCTAGTCACAGTCCCTCAACCAAACCAAGAGGTCCTCAGTGTGGTGCTCAGGGGAGGGGCAATATGGCGATGGCAACACATTTCCTGGTGCCCATTCAGAAGGTAGATGGGGCCAGGGAAGCTGATGCCCAGGATGGCTTCTGATTGCCCAGCTGAGATCTGATCGGCTGCAAAGATGAAAATAACATTTCAGCTCCGGGGGCCACCGCAGTCTCGGTTTTATTCTCACTCTCCGACTCTTCGTTCCCGGCCCATCTTAAAACATTTTTTTACCCCTCTCACCCTTGCACTTGGGTTCCCCAGGTGACCCTTTTGTGGCTGAGCCCACGACGCCGTGTCAGAATTCAAAATGTGCTGGCAGGCTTGAAATGTTTGGGGATACCTGGCCCAAGGTATCTCCCCAGGCTGCTGCGAGGATTAAACAGAGAAGGGAAGAATGATGCGAATGAACAAATTGGGAGGGAAAACGGCAGCTAATTTGACAAGCAGCAGAGTGCAGCGGGGGGAGGACAGTGAGGGGGGAAGGACTGTCTGACAAGCTCCCCCCGCTCTGCCCACACACACACACACACACACACACTATGCTGCATGTCAAATTAGCAGCTGATACACCTGACAACGTGAATGACTAGCCCAACAGTCTGAAGTGAAGTGACACCCATTGAAGCCCTGTGCATTTAGGAGCAGGTCACTCAGGCCAGGACCTCACTGTTCACGCTTCTAAAACCTGAGCAGTGGCAGGGAGGGGGCAGAGGAGAGCAAACACATCTGCAGTCCTTCTCCCTGGGGAAGCCTGCCCCTGCACCAGGACAAAGACATTCACAGTCAAGAGTAGTCCAGCAGTGGAATGGGCTGCCTAAGGAGGTGGGGAGCTCTCACTGGCTGTTTTCAAGCAGCAGCTGGACAGATACTTATCCTGGATGCTTGAGGCTGATCCTGCATTGAGCAGGAGGTTGGACTAGATGGCCTGGATGGCCTCTTCCAACTCTAGGATTCTATGAGTCTAGTTCAGCAGTGGGATGGGCTGCCAAAGGAGGTGAGGAGCTCCCCCTCACTGGCGATCTTCAAGCAGCAGCTGGACAGATCCTTCTCCTGGATGCTTTGCTGATCCAGAATTGAGAAGAGGGCTGGATTAGATGGCCTGTAGAGCCCCTTCCAACTCTATGACCGGGGCAGGCAGGCTCTCCCCCTGCTGCGACACTCCTCCGGGGCAGGCACGTGGGGAGAAACTGCTCTCAGAGCTCCCATTCCTCCTTTGCCTCTTGCCTCAGCCGCCAAGCCATCAGCATGCCGTTCGCTTCCCTCTAATTACATGCTCCGGTGGCGGAACAAGCCGGCTCTCCTGGCTGCTAAAGAGAATGCTTTTTAAAGGCCTTCTGTGGAAGCGGCAAGAGAACGGAGCGGCCGCCGTGCAGCTCCTAGATTGCTTTTTCCTTCCCGTGAGTCTCCCCCCAATGGCAGCCCAGCTGGTCTCTCAAAAGACGAGGACGGGAGGAGCAATTAGCAGCCCCGTCACTAGGGGGAGCTGAGAGCCGGAGCAATGGCCAGCAGGTGCCGAAGGGGAGATGGACGGGTGGCCGAGAGGAGCACAGGAAGGTGTGGCCGAGAGAGTTTGCAGCGAAAGATCCTGCAAAGAGGAGAATCCAAGAGAGGCCACCACTTAAAAAAAAAAAAAAGTAGATTTAAATTGTGGGCCATTTGAGTGCCATGAAGGGAAGAAAAAAGAAGAGAGAGAGTTCTGACTCTCTGGTATGCTGGGATAAAGCTATTGCCGAATCCCCATTAAAAGGAATAGGAGATGCGAAATGTTCCCATTAATTACAATGGGATAAAGTCGGAATCCAGTGGCTCCTTTAAGACCAACAATGTTTCATTCAAGGTATACACTTTTGTGTGCCCATACTTCTTCAGCCATATTTATTTACTCACTTACTTATTTATTTATGTTTAGATTTCTAGACCGCTGCTCCTAGCATGCTATCTCGCAGCGGTTTACAAAGAAAAAAATATCACACTCCCCATAAAAATATACACAATAACAGCAATTTAAATCCAAGCCCACACAAGATGGCGGTTCCAATATGAAACACCCCCTCCCCTCCCCCCCCAAATCCCTCTTATGCTCCAGGCATCGGTCTCGGTGCAGAAGACATACAAGTGGGTTGGCAACTGAATTCGCACACAGCTCCCAGTACGGTCTAACACCATACCCAGAAGCGTGCGTGCGGGAGGGGGGGATGACCTGAAAATCCTTCGCCTGTATGGGAATGATGGCGCACCTGCCCCATTACCCCCCAATGGTTTCCAGCAGGTTCAACGTGGGATTGCCTGGAAGGCATTCCTCAGAGCAACCCCATGCCAGTTTGTGGGAAAGAGGTGGTTGGGCAGGTGCCATCTGGATTTCCCATCTCTGTCACCAAACCCTCACAGGCCAGCCTCGGACCAAAACAGGCTCCCCACTCCCAAGCAAGAGGCTGCTTGCCGGAAGAGTTCCATACCACCTATCCTAATTGATCATGACAGAAGTGGGGAGGGGGATCATAATCCACATTCTTGCCAAATGGCTTTTTAAAAAGGAAATTGGATGAGCCCCTGTCAGGAGTGCGTGACTTTTAAGTCTCTGGGAAGGTGGGGACTGGACTGGATGGCCGTCTGTGTGTCAGAGTTCAGCCGATTGCTGCCAATAATCAGACCTTGTTGAAGAAAATCTCTTTATTGAGGATATGCCAATGCTAACATCTCTAAACCTTTGCTAAGACTAACCACCTAGGAACTGTTGCCTCTTCTTAATCTCCAGTCCCCTGGCTCCTGCCCATTTGGGTGTAAAACACTCCAGATGCCAACCTCCATAGACAGGCCAGAAAGACACAACTGTTGCCTCTGGATCCAGGGTCAAGGAGTGATATCACATTCTCACACATCAAACAACTTTACAGCTGGAATCCTTGGTGCAAACAACAACACCCTAAGCCAGCTACTTTCACACCAATGACAATTAATTATAGAATGAAAGGTAGATTAAAAAACAAATGGCAGAAGTATGGATACAAAACAGCTCTGTAATTCTGGTCAAATCAGCAGGGCGATCCCCAGAACCTCCATTCCTCAAGATCAGGGGTGGCCAAACTATGGCTCTCCAGATGTCTACGGACTACAAATCCCATGAGCCCCTGCCAGCGAATGCTCTGTGTGATTCTGATCAAATTGGCAGGGTGATCCCCAGAACCTCCATTCTTCAAGGGCAGGGGTGGCCAAACTGTGGCTCTCCAGGACTACAATTCCTATGAGCCCCTGCCAGCATATGCTCTGTGTGATTCTGGCCAAATCCTCAATCAAGAACATTCCTTGTTGGAATTGCCAGGAATGAACCCCTGACCATCTGCATGCTGAGCAGATGAACACACCCAAGCACATGCAGTGAATCAGACCATCGGCCCATCATGCAGGGTGGGGGCTACTTAGGTCCAGGACTGGCCTAGGAGGCTTTGATGCCAGAGATGGGAAATCCAGACAGCATCCCCCCCCAAACACACACACACCTTTCATTACTCTTGAAAGGTTCAGGGCAGGAACAGGGCAGGCTCCTGAAATCCTAACCCCCCCCCTCTTTTCTCCCCCTGGACCTCCGGACCCTCCCACTCTCACCTCTCATGTGCCACGGTCCACCTTGGCCAACTTCTCCTCCCTGCCCATCACACACACACACACACACACCCCAATGGCAGGCTGCCCAAGGCTCTGCCCAGCCTACAAGCCCCCCCCCCCTTTGCCAGGCTCAGCGGCTCTCGCAGCGGCTAATGGCCGAGGTTCTATGCGCAGTGCCAGAAGCAATTTCAGCAAGAAAGAGATGGATGTTTCTTTCGTCTACAGTGCAACGGCAGCAAAGAGAGGGAGAGAGAGAAACTAATTCTGCCAGCCTACCCCCCCCCCACCTCCTTCCATCCCCTCCCACCATAGCGCACTTAACCTTTTTAATGCCAGGGTGGTGACTCTGGCTGCTATGGTCTCTGGCGCACAGGGTCGGCTTTGAGCATTACGTTTTGCACACCCACCTGTTTTCCAAAAATGATAAGCAACAAGCCTACGGATATGAAAAGCGAATTTGCTATGTAGGCTGCTCCTGCTGCACCAGAAGCCTTGCAGGTGTCCCTGTAAAAGATGCATGCTTCCCCACCTAAGTATTTCTACAGGACTTAAAAATATATATTGTTTCTGGTCTCTAGGGGGTGCACTGCAGGCAGGTGTGGCACAACTGACTATGCTCCAAACTGGGGCTGCCTTTGAATAGGTGAACCTGCTTCCTATTGAATCAGGCCTTCTTCCCATCAAGGTTATTAAGGGTCTGCTCTGACTGGTAGCAACACTCCAAAACTCATGTAGCTGAATTCCACACCAACTTCCACCCAATCTTCCTTTTTTTTCCCCACTGGAAATGCCAGGGACTTGACTTGGGACCTTCTGTGTGCCAAACAGATTAACAGCCTCAAAACACGCATGAAGCTGCCTTACGCTGAACCAGGCCCCTGGTCACCCACAAACTGGTCCTTTAAAGCAGGGATAGTCAACCTGTGGTCCTCCAGATGTCCATGGACTACAATTCCCATGAGCCCCTGCCAGCGTTTGCCAGCAGGGGCTCATGGGGATTGTAGTCCATGGACATCTGGAGGACCACAGCTTGACTACCCCCTGCTTTAAACTGGTGATGCATGCAAAGCAGAGGCTCTTCCACGGGGCCACCGCCCCTCCCCAAACGCTTTGCCACGGAGACACAGCCCCTCCCCCTTCCCACCCTGCCAATCTGCGAGCCCCAGATGTGGCCATCTTGTTCCACGAGAAACATCTCAAGCATCTTTGGGGAAGGCCGCGTGCGGCAGCCTGGGGGGTCCGGGGAAAGCATCCATTTGTCCAGAGGGCCAAAACAGCTAAGGAAAAGGTCTCCGTTCCCCTTACCCTTTGGATGATTCCGGAAGTGCTCCAAAGCAGCTGGAACGAGGCCAGTCTGGCGGGGTCAACCGTTTCCCAGTTGCAACCTGAGCCCGGGAAGACCCGCCTTGCCTTGAGGGGCGCACCGTCTCTCCGAGACAAAATCAGAAGGGAAGCAAGAGTAAAATCCTTCTTGGACGAGAGTCGACCCGGAGTACTTCACTGAAGCGGGTGACGGATTCAAACCGCTCTGGAATTCCGTGCTGATTCATTCATTCATTCCATTTCCCCCCTTGGCTGCAGTGAAAGCGCTTGCCTGTTTTTCGGAGGACAGTCGCGTGCCTCAGGACGCTACAGGGGAGAGAAGGATGCTACAGGATCCCTGCCCCCTTGCCTTGAGAGGATCGGGGCCAGCCAGGGGCCAGCCTGGTCTCTGCAAAAAAAGGGGGAATTGCGCACAGCTTTGGAAGCCAGCCTCGCCTTCCTCCCTTCCCCAGACGACCGTGGAAAACCCCTCGCTAGTTCCGTACCTCTGCCAACGCCTCGCCAGCTGCCGACACCACGGCGGGGAGGGTCCCCGGGCTGGACATGATCGCCCTCAGCTCAGAGCACGCCCACCCTGTTCGGGCGCTCGCCTGAGGATTATCGAAAAAGAGGATCGCTCAAACACAGTTTATTACTGCAGTTCCATAAATCTTCATGAGGCACGGCAAAGCGAGACAGGCAGCCGGGGGCCGGGAGAGGAAGCAGCGGCACTCAGCAGAGCATGAAAAATAGTCAGGGAAAGCGATCATCTAGAAATGGACCAGAAAAAGAGAGGAGGGGGGAGAGAGGGAGAGAGAGAGAGATTGCATCGGTGGGAGTGGTGGGCAGGCAAGGAGAGGAAAGGCACGGAAAGTCCTCCCGGCGACGAGAACTGTCAATGTCCAGCCATTAAGGAGAGGAGGGAGAGGACGAGGCCCCCCTCCTCTCAAGAACTGCTGCAGCTGCCAGGATGGGAGTCCTTCCACTCCGCATGCACAGTGCCTGAGGAAGGGGCAAGCACATTGGCTTGCTGGAGTTTCCCTGACGTGGAGATAACCCCTTCCACTCCATGCTGCAGAGAGACGGCCTCCCTTCCCCACCTCGGCCCCCAAAGAGCACCATCACCACTGCTCGAACCGGCATTGCTTCACAGCCCAGGGGTCAGCCCCAGAGCTTATTTCCACTAACCAGAGAGAGGGCTCAGCCTTGGGATGCCCAGAGGCAGGTGGTCAAGGGCCCGAACGCAACTTTCCTGAGAGGCTAGGCCAAAATGGACAGAGAGGTTTATCTCGACAACAAAAACGAAAAATACCGCTAAGGTTGAGGAGTCCCCATGGTCCTGTGGTAGAGCACTTGCTTGGCATGCGGAAGGTCCCAGGTTCGAGACCCGGCACCTCCAGTTGGTCAAGTAGCGGGTGATGGGGAAGACCTCTACCAGAGATGATCACTACCAGCCAGAGTAGGTGATACTGAGGCTTGCAGACAAATGGTCTTGTTCAGTATGGGGCAGTTTCCTCTACTGAGGCATTGGTTCAATCTTACAGAATTTACATGGCACACAGAAGGTCACAGGTTCAATTCCTGGCCCAGGTAAAAGGATTAGTAAACAGCTGATGAGAGGAACCTCTACTGGAGTCCCGGCAGTGCTGCTGCTGGTCAGAGGAGGCAACCCTAATGTGGAGAGACTAAAGGTCTGGGTGAATAAAAGGCAGCATCTTCAGTGCTCGCAATTATGGCCTCTGCACTGTCCTCAGCTATGTGAGATATTGGAGTGGGAACAAGCCAAGAGATCTGATCACCCTATTGCTTCCAGTTGGACGTTCCCATGGGCAGTTGGCAGCCAAGCTCACACTGGCTAAAAGGGCAGTCATGACCTAAGTGGAGTTTCAGGGCAGATCTACAGAATGGTCCTATTCCAAGACCCAGGATTAGGATCCGTCAGGGTGAGAAGGCAGAAGGACAGCAGGATCCAAAGTCAGGAGAAGGGTCCAGCCGGGCTTTCTGAATAAAGCGATCTATCCCACTGTCAAGGAGAGCTGAGGTCAGTAGAAGGCTTATCCCAAAAGCCAAAAGTGCAAATGGGGAAGGAGGAAACAGAGCAGGACCTTAAACTCAGTGTCAAGAAGACTGCAAGTCAGGCAACTGTCCCAGGAGGCTTCCTAGACTGTTATGTGGAGCCATCTAAGGATAAATGAGAACAGTGCTACCCCTTCACTCCAGAGATCTGAGCATAGAATCATAGAAGAGTTGGAAGGCGCCATGCAGGCCATCTAGTCCAACCCCCTGCTCTACGCAGGATCAGCCAAGATGAGAAGTATCTGTCCAGCTGTTGCTTGAAGATCGCCAGTGAGGGGGAGCTCACCACCTCCTTAGGCAGCCAACTCCACGGTGGAACTACTCTGTCTGTGAACTATTTTTCCTGATATGTAGCTGGTATCATTCTAACTGTAGTTTAAAGCCATCCTCTGCTGCCAACAGGAATTGCTTCCTACTTTCCTCCAAGTGACAACCTTTCAAATACTTAAAGACAGCAATCATGTCCCCTCTCAGCCTCCTCTTCTCCAGGCTGAACATTCCCAAGTCCTTTCTTCACAGGGGTCGCTCCCCAGGCCCCAGATCATCCTCATCACTCTCCTCTGTACCCTCTCCATTTTGTCCACAGCTTTTTAAAAGTCAGGTCTCCAGAACTGCACCCAGGACTCCAGGTGGGGTCTGACCAATGTGATATTCAGAGGGACTATGACATCTTGTGATTTTGATGTGATGCCTCTGTTGATGCAGCCCAAGACTGCATTCTCCTTTTTTTCCAGCCGCATCACACTGCCTGCTCATGTTTCGCTTACAGTCCACAAGGACCCCAAGATTTCGATATGTCAAGTCTTAGACAGTTTCATTCCCTTAGACAGTTTTTGCCTGCTGCCCTGACAGCTCCATTACCTTCAATGGTTTGATTTTCCTGTTCTGTGATCCGAAGCCCACGGTATTGTTTTGTTCATTATGCATCTTTGCTTTTTGATTAAGAGGGGTTTTTTGTTCGTATTTTGCAAACCCCCCTCCCTGCGTTGCAAAAGTGAGAAAAGTGATTATTAATATCAAACAATAATAATAAATATAGGGGATGCAAGGGATTAATCACCTGGCTTCTGATGCACTGAGATCTCCAGGTTTTTTTTCTGAGAAAATCAAGTTTCTAGCCCTTTTGTTTAGGAAACAAACTGATTGCATATGCATGGGAACTACACACACACACAGCAAAACTTGGTGCAACTTCAGCAGTCAGAGAAGGAACACAACCAGAACTATTTCAGCACCACGGTCAGCTCCTCCCTCCCAAGGCACTGCTATTCTGTTTGCTTCCCATCAACCAAGAAACACCTTCTCTCTCTCTCCTTTCCTTCCAGCCTGGCCCAAGAAAAATCCCATTCCTTCACAAACCTGTTTCATATTTTTGCCAGGCAGCACACGATTCACTGACAGCACTCCTCCAAAACGTCCCTGTTACAATATCGGATATGAAAGGCTCTCGGGTCACAAATCCTGATAAATCTTGGCCTGAGATTCTGTACCACCCCTGCCAAGCAGAGCAGACTGACCTGAACTGGATGACTCTGTATCAAGTGGCTTGAGACAATCTCATTTCTTGATTAAAATACTTATATCTCATCCCTCTTGCTAACCACAGTGGCTCATGAAGGCATTTAAGAACGACTGGCTTTTTTCAGTTTGGTTGCCTGAACCTCAAATAGAAAGCAAATCTGTGTACATTGCATAATTTCGTCCCCAACTCCTAAGCAGAGAGTGTGGGGCAGTAGTTACAGTGTCAGACAAGGATCTGGAAGGTCCAGGTTTGAATCCCCCCATTCTGGGTGGGGGGAGACTACAAGAAATTATGCCTTAATACCAAGCTGCATGCCCTGACCACGTGGCTGCACAACCACCCAGCTTTGGGTTGCCTTCAGCCAGCCACACACAGGCCACACTCAGTCCCTGCTCCTCATTTCCCATTTGCTGTGAGGGAAAGGTCAGCCCCCCCCCAAGGCAGTGTGGTGGTGGTGGGGGGGGAGGTTTCGACTTGCTCCGAGGGAGACCTGTCATCTCTCTGTGCCTTCCTCCACATGACAGGCACAAGCAGGGAGAGAAGGGGGGAGGGCGGGGGCGGAGAAGTCAGCCCAGCCACCCCAAACCAATAATAGCTAAGCATGCAGTCCCAGAGGCCTTGCTTTAAGTCACTTCAGCTTTTGCTCAAGGATCTGCAGGTGGAAAGAAAAAGAGTCCCTGCTGAGGGCCAGGGTGGGAAGTGCAACACGCTGGAAGGGTGAGGGGAACCCAGGCTGTAGAAAGGATTTGAAGCACAGGAAGAGCTGAGCCAACCATGCAAGAATCTAAGATGAGCCTTGCAGAATCAGGCCAGTGGTCCTTCTTGTCCAGCATCCTGGTGCACACCTTGGCTGACCACTTGCCCTGGGAAGGGGGAGGCGGGCAGCAATCAAGACACAGAAGCCAAGATGCCCCCCCCCCATGTCATGTCCTAGCAGTGGCAGTCCAAGGTTTGCTACTTCTGGAGGTTCTCTTTTGTCCCTTGACAAAAGGACCCCTCCCCCTTGAATCTGTCCACTCCCATTTCAAAGACATCCATGCTGGAGACCAACAGTATGTTCACCAGCTGTGTTTCCTCCAATTGGATTGCTCAATGAGTAAAGAAATTGTCCTGTTGTCTGGCTAACAAAATCTTATACCCATCAGCTGTGTGGAGCACCCCGAGGTCTAATATCTGTCCACATTGAAGAAGAAGAGAAGAATCTCTCCCCAAAGGAGTCTCAAAGCGGCTTAGAGTCGCCTTCCCTTTCCTCTCCCCACAACAGACACCCTGTGAGGGTTATGGGTCTGAGAGAGCCCTGATATCCCTGCTTGGTCAAAACAGCTTTATCAGTGCCATGGCAAGCCCAAGGGCACTCAGCTGGCTGCATGTGGGGGAGCGGGGAATCAAACCCGGCTTGCCAGATTAGAAGTCCTAACCACTACATCAAACTGGCTCTCCACTCCATGCAACATTTTATAAACCTTTACATCATGTCATCCCAGCCACTAACGGGGTGCTTCATAGATGCTCCAATGACATGGATAACATTTCTGGAAATTTGCAGCCACAGAGGAAAATGCATGGAAGGGACTCCACCAATCTCCACTGCTCTGTAAAATGGGACAACAGACCCCAAAGAGCAGTGTAAAGGGCAGCTGGAGATCTGCAGCTGGAGGGGGGATCAGCAAAAAACCCCAAACAGTTGGCCTCTTCCCGTCCATGGATGTCGTCCCCTGGAGCCAACCCTCTGCTTATATATTTTTGTTGCAGAACTTTTTGCCATTGCACCTAAGGAATAGACACCCACTGTGAAATCCTAGACACAAACAAATAGGGGTATTTTGCTGCAAGCTTTATGACCCAGCCTGGGGGAGGGGAATCCAAGAGAAGCTAGCTGTGCCTACTGTGTGCCGAACACAATGCTCGATGTCGCTGACTCTGACAGCATTGATCATGTGTCGAGGGCAAGAAAGACAAGGGAGGGCGCTCAGGCCCAGCCGGTGATCCGAGCAAAGGTAATCCGGAGATGGTGAGGTCGGGCCTCCTGCTGGGTTCAATGGGGACTTCTCCCCTGGTAAGTGTTTTGAGAACTGCCACCCAAGCTGTTCAGACGAGCGAGCAGAATCGAATCCGACGCTTGCAAATGGGCTGTGATCTGGCCCTCTCTGACCTACTTGGGCAAGGAAGCGTCCTTTATTTATTCTGCCTGTATCCCTCCCTTCCTTCCAGCACTCAGTTCAGGGTGGCCTGCATCAAAGTCCCCTCCCAAGCTTCACCTGCACAATAACCCTGGAAGGAACGGCTAGCCTGGGAGGATGTGCCTGGCCCAAGGTCACCCAGTGTACCATGAACCACTGCATCATGTTGGCTCTTTGGCTGGTGTGGTCAGTCTCCTTTTCTTCCCCCATCGAGCAAGGAAGAAGAAGAAGAAGACTCACAAAGCAGCTTACAATTGCCTTCCCTTCCTCTCCCCACAACAGACACCTGTGAAGTAGGTAGAGCTGAGAGAGCTCTAACTGAACGGCTCTGGGAGAACAGCTCTAACAGGACTGTGACTAGCCCAAGGTCACCCAGCAGGTCTCATGTGTCTGGAAGTTACTTACAGTCACCTTCCCTTCCTCTCCCCACAACAGACACCCTGTGAGGCAAGTGGGGCTGAGAGAGCTCTGAGAGAACCGTGACTGGTTCAAGGCAACACCAGTTGACCGTGTGCAGAGAAATCCAACCTGGTTCTCCAGATTTGAGTCTACCACTCTTAACCATTGCACCAGACTCAGTTCACTGGGTAGAGGATGGATACCCCCTGGACTCTTGACATCTCCCTGATGCAACGAGATGCAACCAAGATGGTGAAGAAGGTTGGAACACCTTCTCTGTGAGGAAAGACTGAAGAGTCTGGGACATTTCAGATTAGGCGGGGCATGAGAGGGGTTTATAAAATTATGCATGGGGTGGAGAAACATGACCAAGAAAACTTGGCCATCTCCACCCCATGAGGAAGGCCTCAGCCCCTATAACCTACGATTATGCCTCCAGAGGAACTGGTTGGCCCTTGCATGAGACAGAATGCTGGACTAGATGGATCATGGGTCTGATCCAGCCAGGCTCTTCTGATGTTCTTATGAAGGCCTTGGCCTCTCTGCCCTGTTGTTGGCTTCCAGTGGAACTGGCTGGCCACTGTGTGAGACAGTAAGCGAGGCAAGACGGACCATTGGTCTGACCCTGCAGGGCTCTTCTTAAGTGGCCAGTGTATTGATTAGAGAGTCAGACTACGATCTGGGAAACCCTGGTTCAAATCTCTACTTTGCCATGGAAGCTTGCTGGGTGGTTGACCTTGTGCTTACAACACATTGTCAGCCTTACCAAGCTTTCTTGCATTGCCGTGAAGATAAAACGGAAGAGAGGAGAGCAACGTATGTCTCCTTGGGTCTCTGTTGGGGAGGAAAACGGGGTGAAAAGGAAGAAGGGGAAGAACGAAACATCTTGGTTGGAGCTGCTCTCACAGTTGCTGAGCCCATGATGAGATCAGGGCACACAGTCTGACGCGCAACTGTCCAGGAGGCGCCCAGAGCGAGCAGAGGTTTGCGAATCCACAGCCTATGGCTGAGACGCTTACAAAAAGCAGAGGGACTGGAAGAAGAAAACGAGGTGAAACGAGGACAACATTTGTAGCAAGCTGTCAGGTGCAGAAGCAGAGATGATGAGCTGATGGGACAGGAAGACGCCTTCCGAGGCCGGGGCGAGGGGCATCCCAGCTTTTCTTCACTGCAGATCAGAAATACTGAGCTAGAAATTAGCCTGTGTGATTCTGAAAAGAAGAGGATCCACACCCTACCTTCAGACTCCACTAAGCTTACCAAAAATGGCGGAGGAGGAAACAAGGAGGAGTTCGTGCCTTGCATATTAAGCGTGGAAGAAACTAAGAGAAAGTCTCCCATAGAAATTGACTCTCCCCAAGGGGACTCAACCCATCATTCAAATAAGAATCTCCCTACTGCAAGGGATGTAAGTGCTTGAACATTCCCCCTATGTACAAAAAAGGGCAGAAATCCACACACAAGGAAAACCAGCCTCTCAGGGTTTTTGGTCTCATCTCCCCTGACAAGCTAATGCTCTATTTGCAGGGAGGGTTTCTTTTTCAAGAAATTATTTGGGTTTTTTTGGGGGGGGGTTAAATAAAAGAAATCAGATTGTCATTTCAATGTCTCAAAAAATTCAGACAGCCCCTCGCCTGCCTTTACTTGTGATCCAAGCAAAGGGGCTTTCAAGGCAAGTGAGAGGCAGAGGGGGTTGGCCATGGCCTTCCTCTGCAGCGCCTTCCTTGGTGGTCTCTCTTCCAAATACTGTCCCTGCCTATCGAGGGGCATTTCAAAGCAAGTGAGAGGCAGAGGGGGTTGGCCATGGCCTTCCTCTGCAGATCCTTCCTTGGTGGTATCCCATTCAAGAATTATTGGCCACCCCTGCCAGGGGCTTTCAAGGCCAGTGAGAAGCAGAGGTAGTTTGCCATGGCCTTCCTCTGCAGAGCCTTCCTTGGTGTTCTCCCATTCAAGAATTATTGGCCACCCCTGCCAGGGGCTTTCAAGGCCAGTGAGAAGCAGAGGGGGTTGGCCATGGCCTTCCCCTGCAGAGCCTTCCTTGGTGGTCTCTCTTCCAAATACTGTCCCTGCCTATCGAGGGGCTTTCAAGGCCAGTGAGAAGCAGAGGGGGTTGGCCATGGCCTTCCCCTGCAGAGCCTTCCTTGGTAGTCTCTCTTCCAAGTACTCTCCCTGCCTAGCAAGGGGCTTTCAAGGCCAGTGAGAAGCAGAGGGGGTTGGTCATGGCCTTCCTCTGCAGCGCCTTCCTTGGTGGTCTCTCTTCCAAGTACTCTCCCTGCCTATCGAGGGGCTTTCAAGGCCAGTGAGAAGCAGAGGGGGTTGGCCATGGCCTTCCCCTGCAGAGCCTTCCTTGGTGGTCTCTCTTCCAAGTACTCTCTCTGCCTAGCAAGGGGCTTTCAAGGCCAGTGAGAAGCAGAGGGGGTTGGTCATGGCCTTCCTCTGCAGCGCCTTCCTTGGTGGTCTCTCTTCCAAGTACTCTCCCTGTCTAGCAAGGGGCTTTCAAGGCAAGTGAGAAGCAGAGGGGGTTGGTCATGGCCTTCCTCTGCAGCGCCTTCCTTGGTGGTCTCTCTTCCAAATACTGTCCCTGCCTATCGAGGGGCATTTCAAAGCGAGTGAGAGGCAGAGGGGGTTGGCCATGGCCTTCCTCTGCAGATCCTTCCTTGGTGGTCTCCCTTCCTGCTTAGCTTCCGAGATGTTACAGGATCCACCATTCCACCTTCCCTCTTGGCCACTAGGCCATCCTGGCTCAGAATTCATCTTCATCTCAAGATGCTCAGCTATTTAGCCATAAGTTAGGCCCTGAGCAGCGTTTTGTGAATCAGGTCGCAGGGGGGTGTTGCAAGGAGAGAATGACGGCTGCAAGGGCAGGCATTAGCAGCAGGACGGTGTGTGCGATTGCGCGTGTGCTGTAGATCAGTGTATTTGCAACTGCCTGCAGCTGCGATCCCATCAGAGTGCTAGCACACTAGCGCATGTCACCGTTGAGCTGACGATGTGCTGAGGGCTGCAGATTTAGAAGGCACTGAGTGACTCCTCTTGAGCGCCAGTTTCGGCTTTTTTTTTGCCCATCAAGCTTCTAACCTGGTGCGGAAAACTAATGTCTCCCCACAAAGTGGGGATGCGCATGGAAGTCTAAAGTGCAACGGTGCCCTGGGGAAGATTTCTCCAGCCATGCGTGCAGAAAGCGCTCTGGATTTCCATGAGCAATGACTTTTTGTTCTCCTCCTTCGAGGCCTTCTTTGCAGTACAGCGAAGCACAGGCCTTTCGAACTGAATTCCCCGACATTCCTAAAACTGACTTTCCACCCAGCTGGTGATTCTATGTTTCTTCCTGGAGCCCAGGTGGATTTAGGGTTCATGGCAGGGCTCAGCTTCGGGAGACAGAAAGTAACAAATGAAGGAAGAGGTTTTCAGCCTGAGCGTTTGCGAACGGCACGCAGACGTCAAACGGAGAGGATGTATCCGCGTGGAAGTTTTCCTCCACTTTGGCGTCCAAAATACCACATGAGGTCCTCTTTGTCCATTTCCAGGATTTCCCCACCCTGGTTTGGTTCGGTCTTTTCGGAATGAATACGGAGCTTGTAGGTTTTCCATGACACCGGATGTCTTTTTTTAAATGTCTATTGCACCATATTGTAGAACCATAGAAGAGTTGGAAGGTACCATCCAGGCCAGCAAGTACAACCCGCTGCTCAATGCTGGATCAGCCTAAAGCATCTGGGATAAGGATCTGTCCAGCTGCTGCTTGAAGACGGCCAGTGAGGGGGAGCTCCCCACCTCCTTAGGCAGCCCATTCCACTGCTGAACTACTCAGACTGTGAATTCCTCTGATATTATTATTATTATTATTATTATTATTATTATTATTATTATTATTATTATTATTATTATTATTATTATTATTATTATTATTATTATTATTAGGCTTGTATCCCATTGCTTTCCAAAGACTCATGATGGCTTACAAGATAAAACCCCCATAAAATCCCGATATAAAACCCATTATACCCAGGAGCTCTATAACGTCCCCCAACCACAAAGATTGGCAGCTGAAAAATTCCCTACCCCCCCCCCAGCAGACCTCCCTAGAGGTGAGGGGTGTAGATGTAATGAGCCTGAGGAGGGGCCGTGATGTTCCTAGCACCGTTACTGGCCTCCACCAAAGACCTGGCGGGAGAGCTCCAATTTGCAGGACCTGTGGAACTGTGACAGCTCTGGCCCTGGTATCTCGCTGGCCCCATTCTACATGTAGTTTAAAGCCATTCCTGTGGGTCCTCTCCTCTGCTGCCAACAGGAACCGTTCCCTGCCCTCCTCCAAGTGACAACCTTTCAAACACTCAAGGAAAGCAATCATATCTCCTGTCAACCTCCTCTTCTCCAGGGCGGAACATTCCCAAGTCCCCCAGACTTTCCTCATATAATAATCTATCGCCAGCACCTACTGCTGCCTCTGAATTCCCAACTTCCGCCCTCTTTTTTTTAAAGCAAGGCTAGAGACTAATTTTTAAAAGAAAGTCTGGGGAGTCAGAGGCAGTTGATCTTATAAAGTTCTTGCACAATAGCACAAAGAGAAATTATGTTTGTTTTTTTTAAGCCACTCCTGCGGCATTCGGCGTTCCGCAGGGCCTGCAAAATGGAGCTCTTCCGCCAGGTCTTTGGTTGAGGCCAGGCAGCAAGGAAGATCTGACCCCCCACCCGAATTAGGAGCATGCACTCACTTGGTGATTTGCACTCCCCTCCTCCTGCTCCTGTATTAGTTTTCCTTTGAGGGGTTAGTAGGGTGCAGCCCGCCATGGTCTGTTATATATACTTATACATCTGGTATGGTTTTAAATGGTTTTTTTAATAGGGTTTTATTTCGGACAAACTGTAACCCGCCATGAGTCAGTTATGAGAGTGGTGGGCAATAAGTCTACTAACAACAACAACACTTTCAGCGTTCTGCAGGGCCTGCAAAACAGAGCTCTTCCACCAGGTCTATGTTTGAGGCTGGGCGGCAATGAATGAATGAATGAATGAATGAATGAATGAATGAATGAATGAATGAATGAATGAATGAATGAATGAATGAATGAATGAAATTCAGGGGAAACTGCAGCTGATGATGAAAGTGTGCCAGAAATTTCAGTATGGATACTCTATTGCCGGTGCATTCCCAGCAGTGGTTGTGAGGATACGCACACCACAGGCGTGCAGCAAGGACTGTAGACGAGGCTTTCTCCTTGTATATCCGAGAAAGGACAATCAGGGTGAAAGAATCCCTCCTGGGAACATTCTATCATCACCTCTCTTATCTATAGATTGAGGAGCCATTCCTCTCGCCTTCTGCTCAACCCCGTGGAATTATTTGGCTTTGGCAACGGGCCTGGAAAAAGCCGCTTGACTATGTGGCTGAATATTTATTTAACTTTGCAATTCAATATGACGTTTCGTATGTTTTTACTTGAACGAATACTGCAGTCATGCACCATGCTTGAAGGGTGTTTGTGTGTGTGTGTATGTGTGAAAGAGAGAGAGAGAGAGAGAGAGAAAGAGAGACACAGACAGACAGACAGACACACAGAGTGCCTGCTGAGAAGGGGGACATGAGTCACATGAAATCAGCCGCCCGGGCTGTGCAATATAGATGATTTCTGTGCACTTTAGTATGACACGGAGAGAGATGTAAACAAATGCATCTATTAAGCCCACATTTTGCAGGCACTAACAAGAGGAGGGGGGGTACAAAAAGCCCATTTCAATGAGTCAAGCCAACAATTTGACAGGCAGGAGAGAATTCTGAGTGCATCTCTAATTGAAAATGTTTGCTTTTTTAAAAAATCTGTGCTTTCTCTGGTGTGCGCATGATTTGTTTTTGCCTCCGGACAAGGTTTTGCCGGCTCTACGAACCAGTACAAAAACCCGCCAAACCTGTTACCAGAGACGAGGGTGGAGTCGACGTCCAATCGGAGTCGTGCGCAGCTGGCTTTTGGTGCTTCTCTGAACAGAATGCCCGCTTCTCCAGAAGGTTCAGCATGGAAATCATGTTCATCTACACCCATCGTCTGTACCGTGCCAGATCCGAGTTGGGAAACGCCTGGAGAATAGGTGGGCGGAGCCTGAAGTGGGTGGGTTTGGGGGAAGGGCCCTCAGCAAGGTATAATGCCACTGAGTCCACCCTCCAGAGCGGCCATCTTGTCCAGGGGAACTTATCTTTGTCACCTGGAGGTTGGCAATGCTAATCATTGGGGGGGGGGGGGACACTGTTATCTGACTCCAGACATGGCCTTGGATCCCACAAACAATTTCATTCGGTGAGAGCTACGCACCTCCCCCTAAAGGAAGGTATTCCACCACACTTTAACCGTGGTGGTCAGCAGTTCTCCCCTAGTCCCTAGCCGGGGTAGGTGGGGGGTTGGGTTTGTCGCCACGCTTGTCATTGGACTCCGTATTTTCGTTATTTGTTGTGATTTTAGAGGGGTTTTCAGGGGACCTTGCATTTTTATTTTTGTCTTGTAACCCGCCCCAAGCCGACTCCGCTGAGAATGGCGGGAAATAAATTCAAATAATAAATAAATAATAAATAAAGCGTTCTCCTGCTTGGGTTGCCTCTTCCGTTGCCACTGGCTTCCTGAAAACCACTGGCCTCGCCCGAACGGGAGTGTGAAAGCAAGAAGAAACATGGTCTGTTGCAGCAGCAAGGAAGCCAAAGGTTAGGGGTCCACAAAATATAAATATTTGCCTCCCTCCATGCACAGGAGCTACGGACGCACACCAGCATTTTTTAGCAGCCGTGGAGAAGGAGCCTTCCTTTTGATAAATAGGCATCTTCTATCAGTTCCATTTGTACGGAGCTTGTTATTCATAGAGAATAAATTGAATTCTTTTTTTAATCTCACTGCCTGCTTGTTCCGCTGTATCACAGAGAGCCAGCTTGGTTAAAGGCAGTGGCGCCTAATGTGGCACGCCGGGTTTGATTTCCCGCTCCTCCGTATGCAGCCACCTGGGTGACCTTGAGCTCATCGCAGCCCTGATAGTGCCGTTCTCACAGAAGAGTAACATCACTCTCTCAGCCTCACCGGACTCACGGGGTGTCTGTTATGGGGAGAGCAAGGTAACTGTAAGCTGCTTTGAAATTCCTTCTGGTAGAGAAAAGTGAGGAACAGCAACAACAACAACAACAACAACAACTCCTCCTCCTCCTCTTCTTCTTCTTTTTTATTATTAGATTAGATTATTATTAAATTTGTTTCTTCTTCTCCTTCTTCTTTATTATTAGATTAGATTATTATTAGATTTGTTTCTTCTTCTTTTCCTCCTCCTCCTCCTCCTTCTTCTTGTGGGTTCACCATTGTATAGTGCGCATTTTGTTATTTCAAAGATTAGCCTACGGTCCATGCCTATGTTTTAAATTCTTCCTTAACTCTCTAAATTGCACACAATAAATGTCAATTTAATGTGTCTGTTTACATTTTGTAGATGCCTCACCTTTGGCTTCCGAACTACTGGCTGGTTAGGGTTAGGCCTGTTGTTTTCTTGTATCGCTCTCCCCTTTGGGGTTTTTCTCCTCCTGCAGCAGCGACCCAGCCTGCACGGAACTTGAGGTCAAGGGATCCAAGCCTTGGAAATTGATCCTACTTTGCTGAAGCGATTGTTCCTGATGGATTCACCACCGGATGTGTGTGCGCTGGGTGCCGCCAGGTCGCTTCCAACCCATGGCGACTCTATGAATCAATGTCCTCTCAAGCATCCAATCATTAACAGCCTTGCTCAGGTCTTGCCGAGGCTTCTTTGACAGAGTCGATCCGTCTCACCTTGTTTCTTCCTCTTCCCCCCTGGCTGCTCTCAGTTCCAGAAGGCGTACAGCGTAGAGGATACACTGAACTAATTGCCTTACCTGGGAGAAGCAGGATGTCTTTGCTCGGGCCTCGTTATTTTTAATCGCTATGATTTATCTTCCATTCCTGCCTCTTTCGTCTGCCAGCCTCAAGCCAGGCTGCAGAATGCCCTCTGGCCTCGGGGCTATCCTGTGTACCCGCTGGTTGTTCTCCGTGACATCAGCATCTCTGCTGCTTCACGTTTCACTTGCCCTCCTCCTAAAGGAAGGCTTATCCATGTTCCATTGGCAGCATGATCCTCAGCTCTTTTAAACCATGGGCTCCAATGGGGTCAGAAGGGGGGGACTCTACCGAGGGTCGTGCTATCGGTAACTCAGACAAAGGCAACAGACAACCTGCGGTACACTTTGATGGATGCCGCAAAGCCATCAGACACTGGGGGGGGGGTGAACTGGGGGGACCAGGTTTCTAGTCCTCGTGGCTGTAAATGGGGCCATTAAGAAGGCAAAAACACTGATACAAGCCAGAACTGTAAAAAAGGAGTATGTTTGTAATAGCGGTTCAACTCTTGTGATTCTTAAATATTTCTCACTCCCCCCCCCAAAAAAAAAAATTGATTATAATCTCTCCCCTGGCATAGTTCTAAATATAACTGTTTATTATTTGTATGTCTAGTCTGTCTGGTGCTAAGGATTCTGGGTATGTAGCAAGAAATACAAGCACGTTGAAAGAAAGGTGGAGCACAACTTAAGAACATAAAAAAGGGGAAAGAAAGGGGAAGCACGACATAAGAATTGGATCAGACCTGTGGTCCATCTAGTCCACCATCTCATTTCACACAGTGACCAACCAGTACCTCTGGAGAGCCAACAACAGGGCAGAGAGGCAGAGGCCTTCCCCTGATAAGATCATAAGGAGAGCCCTGCTGAATTAGACCAACGGTCCATTTAATCCAGCATCCTATCTCACCTAGTGGCCAACCAGTCCGTCTGGCAAGCCAACAACAAGGCTTAGAGGCTGAGGCCTTCTCCTGATAAGAATGCAAGAAGAGCCCTGCTGGATCAGACCAGCCTCCCCCTGATGCCTCCCCCTGATGTTGTCTCCTGACACTGGGATTCAGAGGGTTAGTGCCTCTGAAAGGGGAGGTTCCCTTCAGTCACCAAGGCTAAACTTGTCTGCTAGTTACAAGAGGCAGTATGCAGCAGTGGTTAGAGAGTCAGACTAAGACCTGGGAAATTCGTGTTCGAATTGTGACTCTGCCACAAAAGCTTGTTGGGGGACCTAGAACCAGTCACTCTGCCTCAGCCTAACCCACTCCACAGGGCTGCTGTGAGGCTAAAACGAAGGAGAGGAAGATAAGAACAATCACTTTGGGTTTCCCATGCATAGAGAGGTGAGGCATAAATGAAATAAGTAAGCAGTTAAAAGCCCATTCCTGACTCTACACGACAAAATGCAACACAAATCAGTGTTAATTACATCGGTGTGGCATTCTGGGGCAACTTTCTGGCTTGTGACAGGTTTCCAGCCAGGACGCTTGCTTCGGAACAAACTGCCTTTGCCTGCAGCTGGAGATTTGCTTCCGCCACGTTCCGTGTACCTTCAGTAATTAGGGCTGATCGTTTATGCAGCACTGTGACTTTATCGAGAGCTTTAGAGTCTTGCTGCTGTTTGCTTGGCCCGGAGCCAGATTTTGGGCTAAGGAAAATAGCTGATGATGACCTCACAATGTGCAGGTGTGGGGTAACAGACAGGTGCTCTAGTGGCGGGCTGGCATTGCCCGCTTTCCAAAGCCATCGACAAGACCGGCCCCCAACGCCATCTCCGTTCCTGGCCAAAGCCAGCCCCATGGAAAGAGGGGTACAGTGAGGCATTCCCCTGAGACTGACCAACCCAATAACATCGACAGGTCCCCCTCAGACACCTCCTCCATGGCCTACACCAGACTGGCCTCTCTTCGCTAAGTTACCATTCCTGTTACATTGTAGTTGTTAAGATCACTGAAATTGTGTTATTTAGAACCACTGTTAGATTATTGTTGTTGTAGTTGACATATGTTAGGTCATTCCATGTATCCCCTTTGTGGTGTTATATGTAAACTGCCCTGAGCCATATGGAAGGGCAGTATAAAAAATCTAAGGGAGGGAGGGAGGGAGGGAGGGAGGGAGAGAAAGAGAGAGAGAGAGAGAGAGAGAGAGAGAAAGAAAGAAAGAAAGAAAGAAAGAAAGAAAGAAAGAAAGAAAGAGGAAGGAAGGAAGGAAGGAAGGAAGGAAGGAAGGAAGGAAGGAAGGAAGGAAGGAAGGAAGGAAGGAAGGAAGGAAGGAAGGGAGAAAGGGAGAAAGGGAGAAAGGGAGAAAGGGAGAAAGGGAGAAAGAAAGAAAGAAATCCTCTAGCTAGTTTCCATGGCATGGTGGAGATCTGGAGGTGGGTTCTCCCAGATCCTACTCTACATAGAAACAAAGCCAGCATAGAGTGGCTAGGGATGCCATCCTCCAGGTGGGACCTGGGGCTCCCACAGAATTACAGCTCATCCCCAGACTCCAGAGATCAGTTCCCCTGGAGAACATGGCTGCTTTGGAAGTAAACGCAGTGGCATTGTGCCCCACTGAGATCTGTTCTCCCCAGGCTCCACCCCCACATCTCCTGGAGTTTCCCAGTCTGGAGCTGGCAGACTTACCCCCCCCCCCTGCAATCCCCTGCCGGTGGCCAGCAGGGACCTGGTAACCTTAAAAGCAGCTAGAGTACTGGATTAAACACTATGCTGGAGAACTTATTGGTTTGCAAGCCCATAACATCCATCATCCTGCTTCCCACTGTGGGCTGCATTTATTTCTACCTTTTTTCCCTGCAGAACTTAGCACAGCATATATAAGCAGTCACCCCAGCCAGATTTCACCTAGGTTTGCTCACAGGGGTTGGTATCACACCCCGGTCTCCTTTGGTATTACAATGCAAAAAAGCTGATGGAACAGGAGGATGTCGAATGATTCACAGCAGTAGGGGGAGAACCCTCCCTGAACCCGTTATCCGTTTCAATGGGCATTTTTCATGAGATATTTTGTACGCAGGCTTCAGAATACAAAAGATACGCCTGGTCTGTCAGCGGCCCAGGAGACTTGCCCCCTAAAAGGTAGATTAAAAAAAATAAACCTTTTTCTTTCACAGGGTGGAATGTCTCTCCCCAGCTGGAATTTTGAAAAATCCCACACAGAGGGGCTTGCACGGTACTGGGGCCTGCACGGTATCACAGAGGGGCCTACACGGTACTGCGTGGTATCTTGGTACTGTGGTTGGGAAACCCTGCCCTGCAGGATCGCTGTAAGTGAGCTGCGACTTCACGGCAGAAACAAACAAAAAATCCCACCATGCCTTGCTGAAAGATAAGACAGCCTGGGTCTGTATCTGTACCCAGGACTCCTGATGGGAGAAAAGAGGGATATAAATGTAAGAAGTAATTAGCCAGGTCTATTCTTGAAAAAGCCAGTGTTCTGACTTTATACCAAGCTGTCTTGCTCTGCTCTTCTTCAAGACTATCATATGTGGATGAACTGTAAGTAGCATATGTCCAAGAGCAGTAAGTGACCCATCTACTGTGATCTAAATACCCACAATGGGGGGGGGGGCAGACTTAGGGGAACTGACTATAAAAACAAAGTGAGAGAATTAAATAACTCCCCAAATCTAGCTGATATATTGCATAGGGTTGCCAGCCTCCACTTGGGGCCTGGAGAGCTCCCAGAATGACAACTGATTTCTGGGCAATAGAGATGGAGAAAATTCCCCAAGACTGTGTGAAGCCTCTCTCATCTGGAAACAAAACCCCCTTCTTCTTCCACCCCCACTCCCTGCCTGCCAGAAGCACTTTACAAGTCAGACACACGGAAGCATCATTTCTACCTGCCGTCAGAGGGCAGGGGACGGGCCAGCCAAATAGCAGATGTTCAACAAGGCCCAGACAACACTTTAGGGCAGAAAAGAGCAAGATGCAGCATCAAGATTAATACTCCTACAGAATCCTAAACAGACAGACCTTCCACAGTGCGCCGGGTGAGTGCTGCCTTGCTTCACAAGAACTGGTGTCGCAGACGTTATCTTTTTTTATCGGGAGTAACGGACCCTGAGGATGTGAAAGTCTACTCTTTCGAAGGAAAGGGGGGAAAGAAATAGGGCTTTGTGATTTGATTTTATGATCTGGTGGACAAGAATCCTTTCAAAGAGCAGCTCCTTAGTTCATCCTTCAACCGCCCCACAATCAGATCCTCTTTGTTCATTTGTTTAAATTGCACTTGGGGTTGGATCCAGTCAGTCTTTTTGGCTAAATCTTGCCCAGTTCCTCTGGTTATTAACAGTCCTGATGACAGCAACAACAACTTTCATCCCTAAACTCAGGGTAGATAACATCAAATAATAAAATGCACATATTAATTTAAATTAATTTTTTTATCTAGAAAAAGAAGAAGAGTTGGTTATTCTATACCGCTTTTCTCTTCCAGAATGAGTCTCAAAGTGGCTTCCAGTCCTCTTCCCTTTCCTCTCCCCACAACAGACACCCTGTGAGGGAGGGGAGGCTGAGAGAACCCTGATATTAGTGCTCTGTTGGAACAGCTTTGATGAGCCCAAGGTCACCCAGCTGGCTGCATATGGGGGAGTGGGGAATCAAACCCAGTTTGCCAGATTAGAAATCTGCACTCCTAACCACTACACCTTTTACCACACACCTGCCTGATTAGATTTAAATGTCTAAAGGGTTTCGCTCTTAGGTGGATGGAGCTTCCTTTTATATTCCCACAGATGTTTCCCGAGGGAGGCCAGCCAATCTGGTGTCATCGGTGTTAGATACGCTGGTCCCAGACTAGGGTTGCCAATCTCCACGTGATGTCTGAATCTCTCCTGGGATTACAATTTATCTCCAAATGACAGTGATCAGTTCCCCTGTAGAAAATGGCTGCTTTGGAAAGGGAAACAACAAAAGAGGGAACAAAGTAACCCAACCTGTGTGCTCAAGCTAGGAACCTAAAAGCAGCAGAAGAATAGGTATAAAAACATTAAAATGCAAATGTTCATTACAATGCATGTGCACACATAAAACTTAAAAGCATAGAAGAAGAAGAAGAAGAAAAAGAAGAAGAAGAAGAAGAAGAAGAAGAAGAAGAAGAAGAAGAAGAAGAAGAAGAAGAAGAAGAGTTGGTTCTTATATGTCGCTTTTCCCTACCCGAAGGAGGCTCAAAGCGGCTTACAACTGCCTTCCCTTTCCTTTCCCCACAACAGACACCCTGTGGGGTGGGTGAGGCTGAGAGAGCCCTGATATTCCTGCTTGGTCAAAACAGCTTTATCAGTGCTGTGGCGAGCCCAGGTCACCCAGCTGGTTGCATGTGGGGGAGCGCAGAATCGAACCTGGCATGCCAGATTAGAAGTCCGCATTCCTAACCACTACACCAAACTGGCTCTTTGCGTGATACACGTTGATGTTTTTAAGCTTTATATGTGCGGGTGTATTGTAATAACTATTTGCATTTTAATGCTTTGGAAAGTCGACACGACTGTATTAAAGCGTGCTGAGGACCCTTCCTTACCAAGCCCTGCCCTCCCCAGGCATCACTTCCAAAATTTCCAGGTATCTCTCGCACACAGCCGCCAACTCGGTCCCCAGCATACATGGCTCTTGTACACACAGTCCCCACAACTGCCAGCATGGCCATTTTGGTGGCCTCTGTCCTTTCTCGCCTGTGGAAAAGGCGGAGGGATCGGATCCTTCACCTTCACGAAAGATGCTTGACGACTAAGCAAAACACTCACATACGAGCCTAAAAATATCCCTACAAAAGGAAGTCTGTTACGCGGGCGTGACGTTCCGCACCCGTTCATCCGAGCCACGTGCTCTTAATTCCGAAGCTGGTATTTAGAGTTGTTACAAACAATCAAAATTTAGCACTGAGCGGAAGAAGCATTCTCTAAATTAGTAAATCACATGATATCGGAGTAAGTAAATCTCATTGCCGACAGCGTGGTGCTTGAAATGCCGAGCAGCGTATGATGGGGATGTTTTCATTAAAAAAAAAAAAAAGTCATGCACCTAAGGTGCACCTTGCCAATCTTATACGCAGGTCCCTATTCTCACTAAGAAAGTGGGTCCTTCGGCCCATCATTTAGCTATCTCTTCATTCAGCAAAGAGTGCAGGAAAAGTGAGGTGATATAAGCGTTGAAGTGGACTACAATCCTATTCTACTACAAAGGTGTCCTGCTGCTGTTCCATTCTTCTACGGTTCCAGTCCCTTTTGAACATTTCTGTCCTGCATATGCTGTGGAACAGGAGTAGTCAACTTGTGGTCCTCCAGATGTCCATGGACTACAATTCCCATGAGCCCCTGCCAGCATTTGCCAGGTCTGGGTTGGGAAATCCCTGGAGATCTGGCTGCATATGACAGGGGTAGTCAACCTGTGGTCCTCCAGATGTCCATGGACTACAATTCCCATGAGCCCCTGCCAGCATTTGCCAGGTCTGGGTTGGGAAATCCCTGGAGATCTGGCTGTGTATGACAGGGGTAGTCAACCTGTGGTCCTCCAGATGTCCATGGACTACAATTCCCATGAGCCCCTGCCAGCAAACGCTGGCAGGGGCTCATAGGAATTGTAGTCCATGGACATCTGGAGGACCACAGGTTGACTACCCCTGCTGTGGAACATTAGCAGGGCGTGGGCCTTCCGGAACTCCTCAGGCAGGCTGTTCCATAATTCGGGTTGCCAACCCCCAGGTGGAGCCTGGAGATATATCCCAAATAAACGGGCTGCTTTTGGAGGTGAACTCTATGGCACTGTAGCCTGCTGAAGTCCCTTCCATCCTCAAATCCCACCTGCTTCCAAAATGTCCAGGTATTTCCTCACCCAGAGCTGGCAACCATATCCACAAAGTAGGACCATATCCACCAATGGATGGCGGCAGATCTTACAAATCTGCAATGCACTGAAGCAGGAGGGGCCAAACGGTGGCTCTCCAGATGTAGAGGGACTACAATTCCCATGAGCCCCTACCAGCACAGGCAGGGGCTCATGGGAATTGTAGTCCCACTGCATCTGGAGAGCCACAGTTTGGCTGCCCCTGCTGTAAATGAGTCCCGCTGAAATCTATCTTACTTCTAAGTCAAGGGTTTTACAGCTCAGGAGAAGTAGCAATGTGAGCTGGTTGCAGCAAAATAAATAGGGGTCTGGCAGCATCTTAATACGGCAAGGTTTCGTTTCAGCAGTATCTGTCTTGAGCTAGCGACAAGCATCTGACAGAGAGGAGTCCAGTCCATGAGAACATACTCCGGAATAAAATCCTGCTTATTCTTCAAGTGTCACAAGACTCCTGTTTCAATTTTATGAATAGACTGAATTAAAGAACAAAACAAAACGCACATCTACCTGCAGCCGTGGTTGAGATGGGAACCTATAAAGCAGGGGTAGTCAACCTGTGGTCCTCCAGATGTCCACGGACTACAATCCCCATGAGCCCCTGCCAGCGTTTGCTGGCATTTTTGATATATTTTTAAACTACGTTAAATGTTTATCAGGTGATAAGACCATACACGGTCATGTCGACCCATCCAGCCCAAAATGGCCAATGATGGGCCTGGAGCGGGAGGGGAGGGGAGGGGCTATGGGTGGGAGGGGAAGGGCTTCTGGCGGATGTCCACAGCTCTGCTTCCCAACCATATTCTGCGCTTACTTCTGGAGTTTCTGAAGAATGTTTCAGGGGTTTCTTAACAGTAAAAAAAAGTCAGAAAAGGCTGCTACAAAGCAGTTCTCAACACACAGAGAGGAAAACACAAACATACCAGAACCTCGTTGCTATGAAGATTTGCTTGGCACAGCTATTAAAAACCCGGAGGCAAACCCTCCCAAAGCCTCCATCCTCCAATTCGGAATTGTTCCCCCACCAACTTGTCCACCAAGACTCAAAACTCACAAAAGGACATTTGGACGGTCGTTTGCAACACAGAAGCCAATTGAGTGGTTTCCTTTGAGGAGAACCCATTTTAGTCACCTTCTGGGGGGTGATGGGCCAGGAACTGTATTGTTTGAAATGAGCACCTGTGATTCAATTTGACTCCTCTTCCATACCCACATGGGAGCAAACCAGAAAGTGGCTGTGTTGTGTCCCGAGTGGGATTGTGCCGAATTTCTTTCAAGCAAGAAGGGTGGGAAGAGGAGGAGCTGAATCCATCCCATTCTTGTGCTTCCCCTCAAATGAAAATAGCCCTCTGTCTGCTTTCCATCTGTCTCACCTCTGAAGGTGGGGACAGAGGCCTTGGGAAGAAGACATACTTTCGGGACTTTTCTTCCCTAGGCAGGATTATATATGCTGGGCAGCAACAGGTCATAGAATCATAGAATCATAGAGTTGGAAGGGGACATACAGGCCATCTAGTCCAACCCCCTGCTTAATGCAGGATTAGCCCTAAGCATCCTAAAGCATCCAAGAAAAGTGTGCATCCAACCTTTGCTTGAAGACTTACGAAGTTACCTGCGTGGGACCAAGTCCTCCCCACCTGCATGTAGGATTACCACCTGGAGATCTCCCATCCTCAGATGACCCCGGGAGAAAATGACTGCTTAGGAGGGTAAACATTTATGCCATTATACCCCCCAGTATTCCCCCACCCCACCCCAAAAAAAATTTCCAGGCCTGGAAACTAAAGTCATGCCTAACTCTCAGGGCTAGCCCCAGACCTCATCTGTGGCCTAGAACTTTTATATTTCTGCAGTAGAAAAATAGTTGCCACTTAGAAAAGTGAGCATTAGGCTTAATTTACTCTCCAAGCTTAAGAGGGAGAATTGGCTTTTCACGCATTTGACAAGTCCATTCCTGTAGAAGGGCCAAATATGTGAACTTTGCATGGAATGTGCGCCTCTCTCCCTTGATCGTAGCAATGCATGATGACTGTTTCTCTGCAGAACCATAAATGTGTAGTGAAATGTGAGCTGGCAATCCTACACATCTGCCGTAACTAAGTACCTGTCCTCCTCACCAAGTGCTTGTACAATTCCAGGTCACATCAGCAATGTGCCGGACCTAAACAGTTCATTGACAGATCGCTGATCTAGCTATAGATTACATTTTCGTTTCCTGTGTTTCCTTCAAAGAGGGAGCTCTGGCATGCAAAGAAGATGCTCTTGCAATGGACCTTGCTCTTCCCTTGACCCGCCACCCCTTGCCAGAGTGGATTTTTCATGCCGTTACAACACTCGAAGGGGTTGCAGTGGGTCAGAGTCCAGATTTCTGTCGGAACTAGGAAGCGAACGACGGAAGTGGCCTTAGAAGCAGCACAAGACATACCCTACCCAGGGCGATTATGTCAACATTGATTTTCTTTGGTATGTGGGGGGCAGGGTTCGGGAGAGAAGGAAGTGTGAAAGGGGACCTGGGAAGTGTGAAAAGGGACCCAGGAGCTGCTAAAACTAAAAGCAAAGATGACACATGGATCAGAGACTTGGTGCTGTGTGCTCCTTGGGAGAAAAAACACAGTAGACAGAAGGACGGGTGAGGGGGAGTTGGTTGTATCACAGGGAAGATATTCTATTTCGGGTTTGCAAGATTTCTGTTTAAGGGGAAGAGAATTTCAGTGTTCAGAGGGAGAAACTCAGCATGCCTTGACAGGGGTGGGTGGGGGGACGTTGCATCGCTCTGAGTTAGTATAAGAGTTATCTGTTTGAATGGGATGTCCCTCCCTTTGTCTTAACTTGGGGCCTGCCCTCTGGCCCTCCTCTCTTTGTGTGTTCCATGTCCTCCTCACCCTCTCCCCACATGGCTTTGCATGGAGTCACACATCTCTCCTGCAGAAACAGTGCCCTCATGAGGCTGCTTCCGCAGTTGCAAAAAATGCCGCTGTAGCCGAATGCAATCCCTGTTTGCTGTGTGGTCTGAGACTCCTCAGAAACTGCAGTTTCTCCCCCTGCCCCCGGAAGGTGATTCACAGTTATTCAGTGAGGACCCTCTGGATTCGAGTCTGATTCCTCTTCCATCCCTGCCTCAAGTGATGGTGTATCAAGTCCACCTACTATCTGCCTCTCCTCCCACCTCCTCCTTCTCCCCCCCATTAAAAAAAATTGAACATGATCACGTTACAATGCAAATTTGCAATACAACAAAGTTTGGATGGCCGCTGACATCACCAGATGTCACTGGAGCCCACTTCCCCTATTGCTCTACAGACCGGATCTCTTTCTCCACAATGGATATGATAAATGATCGATCAATTGATTGATTGGCTGGCTCCCACATCTTACTTCCTGCCCACTTATCTGAAGGGACGTATCATCATTTCATAGAATCATAGAATCATAGAGTTGGAAGGGGCCATGCAGGCCATCTAGTCCAACCCCCTGCTCTACACAGGATCAGCCCTAAGCATCCTAAAGCATCCAAGAAAAGTGTGTATCCAACCTTTGCTTGAAGACTGCCAGTGAGGCGGAGCTCACCACCTCCTTAGGCAGCCTATTCCACTGCTGAACTACTGTGAAAATTTTTTTCCTGATATCTAGCCTATATCTTTGTACTTGAAGTTTAAACCCATTACTGCGCGTCCTCTCCTCTGCAGCCAACGGAAACAGCATCCTGCCCTCCTCCAAGTGACAACCTTTCAAATACTTAAAGAGGGCTATCATGTCCCCTCTCAGCCTCCTTTTCTCCAGGCTGAACATTCCCAAGTCCCTGGTCCCTTTGTCACACATTTCCTGTGTTCAGGAGTTCCTCCGAAATCCAAAGTTGAAAAATGACTCCCCTACACCACTGCAATCTACCATGAGTTTCAGTGGAATATAATATAAATAGCATAAATACACAGAGGCATGTGTGTATTCAGTAGTTAACAGAGATTAATCCAGAGGGAAAGTACCAGCAACGGTCAGCGTATGCAATCTGTGTTGGTTTTTTTTTTTAAAGAGTTTGCAATGCTCCCCAGAACGCCTGCTTCTCCTGTTTCTGTAATCCAAGCAGGACTCAGCAAAAATGAGCACACGAAGCCCCCGCTGTGAGGCCAAAATAGCTCTTCGAATACAGAGCCATGTGAACCTGCACATCTGGAATACCAAACAGAGACATGCACCGGAGTAAGAGATACTTCTGAAAATCTAGCAATCAGGTGGAAGATGAATATCTCTTCTGGAGAGGGCTCTGTTTCTGTGGCACAGAGTGTGTGATGCCACTGATCAGAGAGAGAGAGAGAGAGAGAGAGAGAGAGAGAAAGAGAGGGGGAGGGAGGGAAAGAGAGGGAGGGAGAGAGGGAGAGAGAGAGACCTGCTCAAAGGCCACACCAAATCCTGCCGCGGCCTGCCAAGGACTGCTTTGTGGGGTTGTGCTAGCAGGGGGAGCAGCTGAATTTCACAAGCACAAATTAAAAGGGAAAAAAAACAGGCACGCTGGCCAGACAGGCAGCTGATGGGCAGAAGGGCAGGGTTGGCTGTTCCAGAGCCAGTCAGAGCCTCGGCTCCTGTGGCCGCCCTCTCTCTCTCAGACCCGAAGAATAAGGTTTTGGGAGCTTGCTGAAAGGGAGGGAAGGGCCCTAATCCCTTCAGGGGAACTGGCCCCTGGACCACCAATACTGCTGTCATCGCAACCACGGAGCGAGAAACCTCATCGCCGGAATGCTAGGGGGATAACATCCTATGCACCGGAACATTTTTAAAAACTCTTTTACCCTTGGGGTCAATTCTAAAGACCATTTTTTAAAAAGTGATAGGAAATCAATCTGTATTTTCCAGAGAGATTTTTGTCATCCTCAGCAGGTTTCAGGAAGGCCCTAGTAGCACTTTCTGGTTAACAACAGATCCAAGTAAAAATCATTTGCGGGGGGAAAAGTAATTATGGTTATACTAGGGGACAAGCCAGCTGCATTCAGGAATACAATGGTGCTAGATTGCAGGGGTGTGTGTGTGGAAGAACTTTGGGGACAGCCTCTGCCTCCCCCCAGGACCTGGAAAGGCTGCAGGCTGGAGGCCCCCCGGGAAGGGAACTCACCGGCAGGGGCAGATCCCATGCAGCAGGGATCTGCAGCCTCCAAGCCTCAGAGGGAAGTGGAAGAAGGAGGGGGTGGTCAAGGATGGGGGACGGAAGGTGATTGGCTGGCCGCTGGACAGACAGGCAAGCCGGTTGGAGGAGGAGGCAATCAGGGGCGGGACAGCCGCCCTGAGTGGGTGTTAAGCGCTGACTGGCACTTAAGCCATGAGACCAGCTCCTCCTCCAGAAACCATTTTTGCAGTGGTTCTCCTGCGGCTTCGGCATGGTTGTTCAACGATCAACAACTAGACGCATGACACCCGTTTGCGAAGAGCACCCCCCCACACACACACACACACACAAGTATATTGCAACAGGATGGCCCAATGAGTTATCAATCTATTTCTTTGGGAACAGTTAAGGTTGCGAGGAAGCAGAACCATGAATTATGCACTCTCCACACCCCACCCTGCTCCCACAGAAGTACAGTCTCCACGCAGCATGAGCAGCGAACGTGTTACACCTGACCCTCCGCCCCACACCTTCCATCATTCCGCAATTGGGACACGGATACCAAGCCACAGGCAACTCAGGTGGTTCTGTTCTAAATTACTGCTGTTCTTGCCCCGGGACTGCACAGATCTTTGGGCCAGGATAACCCCCGTGCCCGATAACAACAGAAGAGGTGTGAGATTAATTACGGGCAGCAGATGCTCCGAGCTGCACAGGATTTTTTGACACTAATCTGCTAAGGATATAATTAAGCTATGTATATAAATCTCTAACGCTCCTCTGCGGTGAGATTTGCTCCAGCCATCTGATGTGGAAATAAATTTCCAAGTGCATCGTGTATTAAATTCGATCCGTGGGACGCCAGAGATGATGGCAGAGCCTCTCTCTGGGCTTTGCACAAGGAGGAGGAAGCCGTGGAGAGGCAGCCACGGAGTTAAAGAACAACACTCAGCCGTTTTAATCTGGCAGTGTTAAAAAGGGAAGAATTTCAAGGAGCTTGTTCAACATAACAAGCGCTGCCAGGCTCTCGAGCTCAAGGTTGACGCCTTGGGCAAGCAGGGAGGCCAAGAAACGAAGCAATGCCCCCCAGCAGCCTGGCAGTGCCAAGGGAGATGCAAGATGCCTTCCTGACAAGAACGTAAAGAGAAGTCATGCCGGTTCAGGCCAATGGCCCATCCAGTCCAACACTCCATGTCAGTGGCCAAAACTCAGGTGCCGTCAGGAGATCCACCAATGAGGGCCAGATCCCTCCAGCTTGGTGTAGTGCACGGGTGGCCAAACTGTGGCTCTCTGGATGTCCATGGACTACAATTGCCCTCTCTCTGGGCTTTGTGTGTGGAAGAGGCAGTGGAGAAGCAGAGAACATTGAGGTAAACATATCGGGGTATCCTCTGTGTGCCAAATTTGCAGTCTGTTCTTTGGCCTGGTGTCTGTCTTGTTGGGCTGTTGCAGCTCTGCAGGTATCGCCTCACTCCCATGCCTTGCACGGGCTTTTATACCTGCGCAGCAGGTGAGATGGTTAGACCCGTGGTCATGGATGGTCAGGCCACGTAACTAAATGATGTGAGGATGGATGTATGCATGTGCAAAAATGCCCAAGCCCAATATATTGTGGCTAACAGAAAGCCAAGTGAATCACAGAATCCTAGAGTTGGAAGGGCCCATACAGGCCATCTAATCCAACCCCCTGCTCAAGGCACCACCAGCCTAAATGGGAGATGGGAGTTGGGGGGTGGAAGGGTTTTTTGATTAATGTTTTATGGATGTTTTATTGGATTGGATTTTTAACGATTGTTGTTAGCCACCACAAGTTATCTGGCTAGAAGGGGGAGATTAGAAGTCAAACGAATAAAAAATCAAAGTGGCCCCCCACCCTCAGGCTAGATCATGCACACCATTGCTCCCCACCCTGGTTGGTCTGCTCGGGAGTTAGAGGGTGTTTTTTGGGGCTGCCATTCTTGGAGGGCTAGTTGAGGATTTTAAGGTAAAGGTAAAGGTATCCCCTGTGCAAGCACCGAGTCATGTCTGACCCTTGGGGTGACGCCCTCCAGCGTTTTCATGGCAGACTCAATACGGGGTGGTTTGCCAGTGACTTCCCCAGTCATTACCGTTTACCCCCCAGCAGCAAGCTGGGTACTCATTTTACCGACCTCGGAAGGATGGAAGGCTGAGTCAACCTGGAGCCGGCTGCTGGGATTGAACTCCCAGCCTCATGGACAGACAGCTTCAGACAGCATTTCTGGTGTCTTACCACCCTGCGCCACAAGAGGTTCTTAGTTGGGGATTTTATTGGGATTTTATTAATTTATAAGTGTTTTTATTATAAACCACCATGTGTCCTTAGAGAAGTTGCGGGTTATAAATCCAACAATGAATGGATGGATGGATGGATGGATGGATGGATGGATGGATGGATGGATGGATGGATGGATGGATGGATGGATGGACGGAAGCAGGAGTGGCTCTCCATGTGTCCATAAGACAACAATTGCCATGAGCCACTGCCAGCGCATGCAGGCCAGGGGCTCATGGTAATTGTAGTTTATGAACATCTGGAAAACCCATTTGGCCACTCCTGGCCTCAAGGATCCATGATAAGGATCTGTCCAGCTGCTGCTGGAAGACCACCAGTGAGGGGGAGCTCCCCACCTCCTTAGGCAGTTGATTCCATTATGGAACTATTCTGACTGTGAAAAAAAAAATCTGGATATCTAGCTGATATCTAACCATTCTCCATGTAGTTTAAAGCCATTACTGTGGGGCCCTATCCTCTGCTGCCAGCAGGAACTGCTCCCTGCCCTCCTTTAAAAGTAAAAGTCAGTATTTTGAATCACTGGCTGATGGATTGATTTGCACATCATTTATTTATGCAACTGGCTGTGGCGTGGCATGCTGAGACCACAGGTTTGTGGAGGAGGGAGGAAACCAGAGCCCTTATTGGGCTTGCAAGAATGGACACCAGTGAAGGGCTGCTGAGTCCGTCATACTAATCAAACCCATGAAAAGTAATCTTGCAAACAGGCTCAAGCTGCTCACAAACAGCCCAATTGGCTGATTAAAAACAAGAATCCGTCTGCAACGAGAAAACAGGCCGAGAGCCCAGTTGGTAGGGGGGGATGTTCGGATATCCCTGCCTAGAATAAAGCCAAACAGCGGCCTTCTCTGCAGATCTGGGGAAAGCTGGTTTCAGACCCTCACTCGGAGAAATGCGTGTGATTTGGGGACTCTTGAGGCAAGAGTTTCGGTGCTTCGTGGAGTGAAACCATGGTTGGCTTGATCAGGGACCTCCAAAGGATGTTCAAACAAGGATTATCTTCGATGCCTAGCATTCCACGGTGTAAGCCCACGGCGGGATCTGTTTTCCGTTACCTGCCGTTTGAGCTCCAGCCTACACCAGGCGGGGAAGAGATAAGCGTTGCCGTGAACGGAGAAAAGCCAGGCCGTATCAGCCAAGGATGTGCGCAGATCTTGACGGCCCTTCGAAATGAGAAAACCACTGAGGTGTGTGAGGGAGAGATGCTAAAAGGAATAGATCGCGGGGAAGGAAATTGCTCTCTGACAGCCCACCACGCCCTCTCTTCCCCAAGCGACTGCGCTGGCAGCTTAAAATCCAGAACCAAACCCACCCCCACACCCCCCCAGCAACACTCTTCCAAGAACGGGTGTCCTTTACCCGTGAAGACGGAAACAGCTTATGCAAGGCAGAAAGGTTACAAAATGATTGCAATCAAACAGATAGCGTTGGGGGATAAATTAAAAATACACGGAATTCGACAAAGGAAGAAACCCGGCCCAAACATCGCTGATATTTAAGGCAGGTTTTTGTGTGCCGCTTGAGGGAGGGTAAGGTGGCTTCAACAAAGGTGGAGGGGAAACTCCCATCAAGTCACAGCTAACTTATGGTGATATCGTAGGGCAGGGGCAGTCAACCTGTGGTCCTCCAGATGTCCATGGACTACAATTCCCATGAGCCCCTGCCAGCAAACCCAAGAGGCAAATCTCTACTGAGAGAAGTTAGGGCTTCCCCTTTAAGGCAAGCTTGCAGCCTGGGAACGAGGAACTGAAGCTTGGCAATCAGGGCTTCTCTGCCATGGAGCTCAGCAGCAAATTTGGAACAGGCAGAGCTCTTTCCCACACCAATTTTCAAATATTGAGGGTTATATCCACTCTAGGATATTGCAGGGAAAAGGTAGGGTCACTGCGGAACAATCATGTTTGTTGCAGAGGGAAAATTTAAATCGGACAAATTCAAAATGGAAATCGCATTCAGTGGAGATGGCAGGGACTGAATCGACCTGGGATTGGAATAAAAGCTCCGTGCAGATTCAGCCCAGGTCAGGGTTTGGCTAAGGCGATACGTTTTAAACAGAGAATTCCACCAGGCAGAAGCCACGAATTACAAGGCCTTCCTGCATCCCGCAGACATTTCATTCCTCTGACAGTGAGCGATGACTTTCAGCAGGTCAGTCCTTCCAACAGTGAGAGCTACACCACCTGTGAGGCTGAGGATTTATGACTGCAACTCCTAATGGGCACTTTAGCTGTCCTTAAGAGCTAGACAAGGAAGAGCAGCGAAGCCCTCAGTGCGGCTCAGGGACAAGCAGCCAGCTGGCCGAAGAGACATCCTGCCTGGGGCCATAACATGCGTGGGGCTGAATAAACAAAAAGACATCAGGCACAAGGACACAGAGCAGTGTCTCCCAACCAGGGTTATACGTAACCCCAGGTTTATGCCGGAACTGTGGAGGGGTTACGCTGGTTGGTGGGGGAGCCCTGGAGGGGATTTTGGTCCCAGCAGTGGGCAGAGCAGGTCGCTGGGCTGCTTTGGGACGTGGGCGTGGGGGTGGGAACAGAGGCCTAGCCTGCGAGGCTGAGAGAGCCCTGATATCACTGCTCGGTCAGAACAGCTTTATCAGGGCTGTGGCGAGGTCAAGGTCACCCAGCTGGCTGCACGTAGAGGACTGGGGAATCAAACCCGGCTCGCCAGATTAGGAGTCTGCACTCCTAACCACTACACCAAGGCACCACTGAACATGTGCAGAGTGCACTTCCACAACAACTACCACTCACTCCCATACATATTAAGGGCAAGCATTGGACCGAGACGATTTCTCGCAATTAGCCACAGCCTTCCAGGATAAACACGGGGATTCAAGGAAAGACACACAAAAAAATCCGAATCCCACCTTGAAAAACACAAAGGCGTGAACCAACCTTATGCTTCCCCCCCCCCCCGTCTTCCGTTACCTGAGGGACTCTCCCTCCCACACAGATCTTTCTGTAAAGAGTTTCCTGATTTATTCTGCTTTAAATCAGGGTTGTGTTAGCAACACACTATTGCCGTTGCCAGAAAGAAAGAAAAAAAGGTAACAAAAAGCTGTTCTCCCCCCACGGCTCCCCTTTCAATTTCACTGCTCTTTACCCATTTGCGAGCCATGGGAGGGAGTCCTTTAAGGCTTCTGAGAGAGACGCGTAAATTAACGATGTACAAATAGCTTAATTGAGGTCCTGCTCTCTCTCTTTCCTAAACAGAAGCCACTAAACGGCCCCGAATCTCTTCCTCCAACCTTCCCCCCTTATGCTAGTTCTGTAGCGATGTGAATTGCCAACCTCAGGCTTACGATCCTGGCTTCAAGACCATCTCCTGGGGTTGGAGACAGTGGGCTGACATTGTTTAAGTCTGGCGACAGGGAACTCATTCATTTTGGGGAGGAGCTGGAGGCCCAGTTCTCAAAACAGGACCTGGATTGTCAAAGGAAGGACAAAAAGGCATCCAAACAGACACGGCAAAGCTGGAATAAAGGACTGAATTGTGCAGCTGGTATTATTGGGAGAAGAGGTGGCTGATTCTGCCACGAGGAGACAAAGTTCAGAGTGTGCAGCCTGATGCAGATGTTGTCGCCATGCATGCTCATGACATTTTTTCTCCCCATAATGTTTAAGCTGCATATACAGTGAGGATTCTCTGTTCTGCAGTCTATGGCACTGCAGATACAGAGGCCTTTGCATTGGCAACTGAGCATCCAGATGGGAGTTTTCTGTTTACTTTTCTCTGCCGACTGCTGTTTTCCTCCTGGGGCTTTCCCACATTCTCATTTTCTTTGCTTCTGTTGTTGCCAGAGGCGTTAGGAGGCGCTTTTGTTCTGCACGTTTTGCTCCCTCTAGTGGTCACTTCGATATTACATTGTTGTATGTCCAGAATAAGAGCCTCTTGTGGCGCAGAGTGGGAAGGCAGCAGACATGCAGTCTGAAAGCTCTGCCCATGAGGCTGGGAGTTCAATCCCAGCAGCCGGCTCAAGGTCGACTCAGCCTTCCATCCTTCCGATGTCGGTAAAATCAGCACCCAGCTTGCTGCTGGGGGGTAAACGGTAATGACTGGGGAAGGCACTGGCAAACCACCCCGCATTGAGTCTGCCATGAAAACGCTGGAGGGCGTCACCCCAAGGGTCAGACATGACCCGGTGCTTGCACAGGGGATACCTTAACTTTTACCAGAATAAAAACCTGCCGTTTAAATCTGCCGAGAGATACGTGGGGCTTATAAAGTAATATAATATTGAATTGCACAGAACATGATGCACCCCGCCCTCCCAAGCAACAGGAACACACAAGGAATGAAAATAAGAGTGATAGAAAGCCCCACAGTGCCCCCAGAGAGGTATTCCCACCCCCCACCCCCCCCGATAGTACTGATTCTTTTTAAAGTGATGGTGAAAGGGGCTGATGGAAGGAAACAGAAGCTGATGTGAGCAGGACATTCAAAAACAAATTCTGAACCTTCCCTTCCAGATGGTGTGCTAACCTGCTTGGATTCTGTTATTTTAGGAAAAACCTGTAGTAAACTAGGTTTGAGAAACAGCATGGCACAGATGGGGGAAAGCTGGAAAGGAGACAATTGGAAGACAATGTCTTGTAAGTGCTCCAGAGCACAGTGCTCTAGTTTGGAAGGAAAGGTAGAGCAAAACATCCTTGAGGCTCCCGTTTGGTAAGGGAAGGGTGTGATATCCATGATGTAATTGTGGTGTGCATCTCCTACATGCGTGCATGCACAGGCGCACGCACATATATGCAGATCAGCCGCCGCCATTAATCTCCCAAATTTCCTTACTAAATGTTCCAGGGAGAAGGGAAAAATTCGTGGCACAGTTGTTTACTTGGGGCGGAAACTCTGCACATGAAATCACATCGCGTTCCACCGTCAACGAGACACTAATTGCCCTCTAAAATTCATTGACTTTCAAAAGCTGAAGAAGAACCTTGAAATCTTTTCAAGTTTTTGCTGTAGGCAAAAATCGAGTGACAACTTCGGGAGGTACAGAAGCCCTCTTGAGATTGCAGGAGCCTTATTGCAAAACGCTTTTGGTTTCTTTGCAGATGTCTTCACGGTTTCCCCCGAGAAACAACATTCATACTCATTCGGAATCCCTTTTAGCTGAAATGTCAGTGATAAATCAGCAATGGAGCCAGCGGGGCGTCGTGGTTAAGGGTGCTGGCCGCTAATCTGAAGAGCCAGGTTAGATTCCCCACTCCTCCACGTGCAGCCAGCAGGGTGACCTTGGGCTCCTCACAGGTCTCTTAGGGCTGTTCTCTCAGAGCAGTTCTGTTAGAGCTCTCTCAGGTGTCTGCTGCAGGGAGAGGAAGCGAAAGCTGTATGCTGCTTTGGGAGTCCTTCGGGTATTGAAAAGCGAGTTATAATAAACCAGCTTTTCTTCTTCTCCATTAACTCGATGGTCACTGCAACAGCTGTGATGATGATGATGTCATCCGTTCAGTCGTGTCCGACCTTTGGCGATTCTATAGGAAAGTCTTCTCCATGGGCCCCTATCTCTGACTGCTTCTTTTAGTTGGTTCATGGTCATCCCTGGATCAGCTTTGATCGTGTCGAGCCAGCGGATCCTTTGGTGGCCACGTTTCCTTTTGCCACTGACCACTAATGATTTTTCTAGTGAGTTTGATCCCATGATGTGTCCAAAGTAAGTGAGCCTTGGCTGTAATATCTTCCCTTCCAATGACATAGTTGGTTTGCTCCTCTCTAAAACCATCTTGTTGGTAACTTTGGCTGTCCATGGGATTCGCAGCATTCGTCTCCGACACCATAATTCGAAAGCATCTATTCTCCTCCCGTCTTCCTTCTTCAGGGTCCAGCTTTCGCATCTATAGGTTGTTTTGGGGAAGACAACGGCGTTGACTGTAGGCAAATCCAAACAGCTGTAGGCAAATTCAAAAGGCTGCAGACAGGTTCAGGGGTAGCGTGAGGAATCAGGGGCTTCCGAGGTAAACCAAAGACAGGGGGACAAGTTTGAACCAAGGATCTCCCCGCAATCCACGCTCTTGATAGGCCACACGGAAGCCACGTGAGAAACCCATCTTGAATCCTGAACAGTTTTCAAACGCTATCCAAAGTCTAATTCATTTGCCTGTTCTTTTTTAAATATCTGCTCATCGCAAATTATGCTTCCGATGAAATGTGCCACTGAATGTTTTGGCAGGAGCACAAGCTATCATCTGCGCGTCACCTTTGCCGTTCAAAGGCAGTGGCGTGCGAAATTGTGACATACGATTGTAGAGGAGGACTCTGACGGTGTCATTTGCCTTCAAGAGCGTCATCTGCCACAAACTCGGTGCGGGAGGGGACAGAAGGGGCTGCGCACAATCAAAGCCAGTATGGCAGCTGGCCCCAGAGGGAGATCACAGGAGCCAATCAGAGCTGATTTCCGAACCTGGGGTTTAATGCTCTGAAAACATGCCCGCTTCCTGCTTGATTGAGGAACTCGTGCGTCTTATTCCTCTTCAGACCAGTGAACTGCAATGTTCTGAGTTGCCGCTCAGCAATTCACAAGCTCGAGATGAAGCCAGTTGAGTGTTTCCTTCAGCCACTCGGAGGAGATGGTTGTACAAGCAGAAATGACAAGCAGAAATAGCAGTGGATGTTAGCCCGACACCTAGCCGATGTGGGGGTTCCGGATGCCGCCCTTAAAGGGCTGACAGCTTTCCTTCAAGGTCGGGGACAGAGGGTGGCGATAGGGACGGGAACCTATATGTGCGGTACACAGAGAGTTACCCTCTCCCCAGTGCTGTTTAAGCTGCATGTGCATCCCTGTGCCCAACTGGATCCATGTAATGCAGGTGACCTTACCGCTTGAGAGCTATAATTTTTGTCCGTGCTGATGTAATATGCTGTGAAGAAGCAAAAGTGAAACAAGGTGTTCAATTCCGGAACCTTGTTGCATATTGGGATGAAAAAGAAAACAACTTCTATATGCACCTTTGAATTTTGGGGTTTGTTTTGCCAGGTACACCACAGTGACTCTGGATGCCTCATAATCTATGGAGGCTGAGGTCACAAATGTGGTGCATCAGGCTTTTATTATCTTTGCCAGGCATGACAACTGGCATCCTATCTGCCAACATCCAGCCTAGCCAATGTGATCCATGCAATAGTCACCTCCAGATTAGATGACTGCAACTTGGGCTCATCACAGTCCTGATCGTGCTGTTTTCACACAGCCGTTCTGTCAGAAGCTCCCTCAGCCCCACCTACCTCCCAGGATGCCTGTTGTGGGGAGATGAAAGGGAAGATGATTGTAAGCTGCTTTGAGACTCCTGGTAGAGAAAAGTAGCATATAAAAATGAAATCTTCATCATCTTCATTCTTCTTCTTCTTCATGGTCCTCAGTTATTTTCATTGTCCCAGTGGGTGTCATAATTAATAGGCACCTGGTGCCCCAAACCTTTTAGACTGGCCGTGGCCCAGCCAGTAAAGACACGTTCCCTGGGAGTTTTGGAGAGCTCAGTTATGCACAGTCCAGATGATAGCAAAAGAGTTTAGTCAGAGTAGGGTGGCTAATCTCCCAGTGTGGGCTGAAGCTCTCCTGGAATTACAACTGTTCTCCAAACTACAGATACAGAAGCCTTTATTGGCATAATGAGCAATACAAGTAGGGAGATATCAAGTCATAAAATTAAAAATCAAGCAGAGTTACTCAGTTTTGTTAAAAACAAAGAATACATTCTAAAAACCTTGCCTAAAATGCTGCAATACAGGCGATTCAAGCAGGATCCTTACTATCAAGTAATTTATTAACTATTCCTTCCTTCCTTCCTTCCTTCCTTCCTTCCTTCCATCCTTTGCCACTTCCAATCTCTTTCCTTCCTTCCCCCTTTCCCTCCCTCCCTCCCTCCCTCAATATTTTTCTCCAGTCTGAGAGGTTTTGACTTGGCCCCAGGTCACCCAGCACCTTTCCATGGCACAAGTCAAGATTGGCACGTGGCTTTCTGAGATCCCAGCCTGGCACTTCCGCCTCTATACCACCCTGGCTCTCTTGCAGCCCTTCAAGGCCCCTCACCCATCCCTATATAAGCCCTTCGTGACAAAAAGGACATCTGGAGAAAAGTCAGCAAAATATAAAGTCAAACGTACATTTCCCCCACACAGCCTCTGTTTAACCGTCATGTACGACAGAGAATCCTGTGAGAGGTACATCAGTTTCAAAACCCATTTGCGCCTCTCTCTTTCCTCTTTTTTTTTTAAAAAAGGTCACCCTTCTGCTCTCTGAGTCTCTTCAAAGAGGGCACACGGGAGGTCAAATTCTCCACCACCAGCATGTCACAGCAATAGGGATGTAGAATCCCCTGACAAGCACCTCGCCTTCATGTTCTGCGGCGTTGGGGCCGCACATGGGCCGTGTGCTGACGTCTTTCCCACACGCCTGTTCCTTAATGGAGGTCAAAAGTCTCCCACGGCCACAGAGGGCACCAATCCTGCGCAACCCGCCCACGCTCTGCAATCCCCTTGCAGCAGCCTCCAAGGACGTCCCTTTCTGCACCAGGCGACTCTGCTCTCGTTCCGATTCCGGCACATCAGACAGTAATTATAGGTGTATCAACAGGACTGACGGATTGGAAGCTCATAATCGCCACACCTGTCAGTGTTCAAATTGCAGGCACCTCGGGAGACGGAGGGGGGAGGGGGGAAGCCGGGCTTCACTTCCTACATCCTTTCTCATTTGGAGGAGGAAGGGGGAGATGCTCCTTCCACTCAGTCTACCTGTGGCGGATGTCTTGGAGAACGCTCTCCCCAAAAAAAGGTGGAGGAAGCAAAATCACTTCACCCCCCAAGCAATGCTCTCTGAAGGCACACCGTTCCTCCTCCAGCTAGTTTGTGACGTTTAATATCACGCCACTCTGGCCGTTCAGATGCTGCGCCATCCCTTTTCTTGAGCTGACAATCGAGGACAGGGTCAAATAAGCAAATGTGCACCGGCGTTACTGATTCGCAGAACCATCAAGGTCTACTTTAGAGGTAGTCAACCTGTGGTCTTCCAGATGTTCATGGACTACAATTCCCATGAGTCCCTGCCAGCATGATACTAGAAAGCATTTTTGGGTGGTGAGAGAGAGCCGTTCACAGATGGAATACACTACCTTGGAAAGTGGTGGAGTCTCCTTTGTTGGATGTTTTTAGGAGATTGGATGACCACCTGTTAGGGGTATGTGTTTTTAAATCCTTGAGAAGGGGGGGGGGGGGCTGGACTGAACTACAAAATTTTGGAAACTGGCCATCCTAGTTTTAGTTGGGAGGCTGGTGGCATTACTGAGAGAGTCAGTGTGACAGAGTGTCAAATTAGGAGCCAGATTCAAATGTCTGCTCTTCTGTGGAAGCTTCTTGGGTGACCTCAGACCTATCTCGTTCTCTCAGCCTAACCTACATTACAAGGTGGTTGTTTTTGAGGATGAGGTGGCAGAGGAGGGAACAATGTGAGAAGCTGTTTAGAGTCCAAATTAGGAGGGAAAGAGGGATAAATAATAAACAAAGATGGCCATGCAAAGTAAGCTTCTCTTCCTCTCTGGATTTTTAGACAGCTAAGGAGGCTTCTCTAATGGGCAGTGAGAATTGGGAGATTTTTTAAAAAATGAGCTTTAGTGGCTTATGGCTTCTAGCTATGAAACACCCCATTTGCTTGCGGGGCAGCTGGACTGCAGCTAGTGAAGACTGAAATTCTGCAGGTGGTTCCCACAAAGAAAGCTGGGTGAGGGAGGTGCTGGGGCAGGCTTGTAGATTTGGGATACCTGATGGGACTTTAAAATCTAGCACCATCAGTCTGGGTATCTGCTATATCTCCCCCCCCCCCCTCCAAGCTCATAGTGTTCATGTAAAGCCGGCATTTCAAAAAACAGTGTAGTGGTGCAAAATTCTCTGCTTACTAGGAAATGAGCCCTGTAAGCAGCTGTCCCTGGACCTTCCCACCACTTAAGTTTGTTTCCATGTCTGCTCTGAAGCCTGTCAAAACAGACATGTGCAGAAATTTTAAGCCTCCTCCTTAATGGGTCTAGTGGAAAGAAATACAATTTGCCTTGGAAGCCCAGAAACTTTATGTAGTATGCCCAATCCTTCACATTTCCCAGTCAAAGGAAAAATGGCGTTCAAACAAATTACAAAGATGATCTGACTCCAGTGGTAACAAGAGAAAGAAATTTTACGTACAAAAATAGAAGCACATCCTACACGAGACATTCACGTAGGTACATTTAACTGATTGTGAACAGATTAACTTTAAAAAGGTTAACTTGCTGCAGCCCAGGTAAGAGAGAAGAATTCAGGGCTGAGAGAGAGAGAAAGAGAGAGAGAGCGGGGGGGGGGGGTGTTCTCTTAACCCTTTCCCTCCCAGATCTTTTTGCATGCAGACCTGAAATACTCCCCCCAACCCAGGCACCACCATTTTCCTTGCTAGATATATGTAGGTCATCAGTATAGATTCCCCAGTGGAGAAAACAACAACTCCCTGGGATTGTTTCAGGTTGGGGTGGTAATGGTGCAGTAGGAAAGTTTATATCCCCTCTGCGCCTGAAAATCACTGAAAATCCCATGTTTAGAAGAACATGTAGTATAAAATAAGGCTGCCATTTCCCAGGGAGTGGCTAGAGATCTCCTGGAATTGCAACCGCCCTCTAGCTTACAGAGATCAATTCCCCTGGAGAAAATGACTGCTTTGGATGGCATTATACCCCACTGAGGTCCCTCTCCAACTCCAAACCCAGCCCCCCCCCCCCAAATCTTTGGGTAATTCCCTACCCAGAGCTGGCAACCTTAGGTTTAAAAGAGCACAGAGCTGCAGGGACAGACCCTGCCAAGAACTAGTGAGCACAAAAGCTCACCTTCTCTATGTCAACTTGATGGAAAACAGGTCTGGCAGACCCCCCCCCCCCCTCTGCCAAGGTGCAGGGAGTAGCTTTAAAGGTCAGAGATGTCCTAGAATGCAAGCATCTCTCTCTCTCTCTCTCTCCCTCTCTCCCCCGCCCCTTGACTTCTGTTTGGGTTTCAGAGGGACACAGTCAGGAACAGAGCAATCGTGGACCTCTCTGGCCCGACAAACCCAGATGCTCACACACGCATAGACCCAAGCCAACCTTTCCACGTACCCAAGTTTAAAACTGGTAATGATGCCAGAAAACAGAAGAGCGAGCCCCATGCCCTGTTCCAGGACTGTCAGGCCTGATGACAGAGCCTCAGGACATATTTATTTCCCCCCAAGCTTTCGCAAGGTACAGGCTCTTTGCCACCCGGGGGACGGTACAGCTGCCACTCGGAACAAATGCCTCCTTTCTCCTTGGGATCAGAAGGGGAAATGCTGTGTCTCTCTCTGCCCAGGCATGTGGAAAGGCGGGCTGCTCTGCACTCTGCTCTGAAAAGCATTTCTTGCTAAGATGGATCACTGCAAACCTACTTTGCCTTGGGGGGGGGGGTCCCCCAGCCAGAGAGAAGGAGAAGAGAAGCAAACCATCTAGGTAGGGCTCAAGGCCACTAGCTCGCCACCAGGAATTCATGGCTGTGATAGGGCTGCAAGTCCCTGAGGTGAACATGTGAAAGGCAATGTGCACTTTGGTCTTTAAGCTATGGGGATTCAACCAATTCATGGAGGACAAGTGTACATTAGTCAGGGTAGCAGAATGCAACCACCTTGCACAGAGGCCATGCACCTCTGAGCACCAGATGCTAAAGACAAAAGCTAGGGGGAAATACTTAACTTATGAAATCACAGACTCATCTGAAGAAGAAGAGTTGGTTCTTATATGCCGCTTTTCTCTACCCGAAGGAGCCACAGAGCAGATGACTATCACCTTCCCTTTCCTCTCCCCACAACAGACACCCAGTGAGGTGGGTGAGGCTGAAAGAGCCCTGATATCACTGCTTGGTCAGAACAGTTTTATCAGTGCTTTGGCGAACCCAAGGTCACCCAGCTGGCTGCATGTGGGGGAGGAGTGGGGAATCAATCCTCTCCCCGCCCCCCCCCTTCAAGAAAAGAAAGAAAGAGCCTCCTGCTGCATTTGCCTCCCCGTTCTGAGCTTTAAAGGGAGGGGTGGGATAGAGAAAGACCCGAGTTCAAATCGGATCTGAATTCAGCAGGATCCACACCAGAATAAACACAGTAAGAGCAGAATCAGCCCAGGTCAGTCAGTTTCCCATTCATTTGGAGAGCTGAACCTCCCCCCCCCCCCCACACAGCATCACCTCAGAGGGCTGCTGGGGCCAAAAGGAAATGAGGGAGCACAAATTCCCTTTGCGCAGAGCACAGCCCCAATCCAAAGCGCTGAGGCCATCTGTTCAGCCATGTCAGAAACAGGGCAGAGGAAAGCGCGCTGGGTGGATGTTTATGTCTTTCCCCCCCTCCCTGGGCTTCCCCGCCACCCCCACCCCTACCCCCTTCTTGTTGTTAAGAAAAATGGTAATTTTAATTAAAAGGCAAAATGGAAATTGACTTGAAGCGCAGAGTTATTAAAAAGCCGTTGAGGCTGTGAATTATTCCTCTCTGGGCTGCCTGTGGAGGGAGGGCGATTATTCTGCCGCTGGGAGCATTGATGGCTGGGCCTCCCACGGAGGTGCTAAGCAGGAGGCCGGGGAGAGGCTCCCAAAGGAAGCAGCCCAGAAGGGCAAAAGCCCCTTTGCTTGGCTGTTGCTGCCACAGATTCTCCTCCTGCCTGTCCTGATTCTCCCTGCTAGCCTCCCTTGCCTCCAGCCTGGCAGAAACCCAGTGGTGTAAGTTGCCGTCAGCCCCACGGGAACCCGTTGGAGCCCAATGGCACCTTTAAGACCAGCAAAGTTCAAAAACACAAAAGCTTATATCCAGAATGAAACTTGGTTGGTCTTAAAGGTGCCAGTGGACCCCAACTGTGTTCTGGGGCTTCAGGCCAACATGACGACCCATCTGAATTTGTTCTTCTCATCTTACGGATAAGGAATCGTAACTGAGGCTGATTCCGCACCAGTGGCACCACGCAGCGCCGCTGCTGGTGTGGTGTGGAAGGGCACCATGCTTTGCTGTTTTTTGTGTTCCCATGGGCCAACCACTGAAATGTGTCCATGTTTTGGAGGCGTTGCATTGCAGGAAGGTAGGATTGTATGAGAATACAACAAAACAAAAAATGCCCCAGTCCGCCCATCAGCACCACAAGGTCAACGGGGGGATTTTTTTGTCCCCTCTCAGCCTCCGTAGGCATGGGAGGAACCAGGCTCTTCCCAATCACGTGGGCCTCCACTGGGCTAAGGAAATGATGATTCTTCTGCATTCCCTTCTCGGGGGCAACTGAGGGCCTGATCTGCACCAGGCCCAGGAGGGGGCAAGCCCGACGACAACATCACGTGGAAGCAGGGATTAGCCCTGCTTCCATATGAGCACCCTCCCAGCCTTTTCTGCCCGTGCGGAATTGGCCTGATGCACGTCCTGTTTACTGCACCAGTTTGAATAGAAGGTATGTATGAATTTCCTCTGCTAAGCTGCCTCAAGACACAATTTGCCTGAGAGTGGAGCACATAAATGTTTTAATAATCGTGTTAGCAATTTAAAAACATACACATAGAAAATGAACACACCATAAAGAAATCTAGACAATGTGCAAGGTCCCGTCCCTCCCCATACAGAAGAATTCAAATACGCAATCGGGATAGACGCAGTCCAGGAATGAATGAGTCATGTGGTCTCCTGTTCGGGTAGGCTAGGGATGAAAGAGAGGGATGAAGAGCGGACATCACTCACAGCAAAAGAAGGACAGAGAAGGATAAAGATTCGGAAAGGATCTTGGTCTTGAGACAGCTTATACCAGCCGTTTTCAACCTTTCAACCATGGAGGAGCCCCTGAAATACTTTTCAGACTTTGAGGAATTAAAGACTTGTAGCAGTACTCTCTTTCTTTTTAAAAAAAAAACAGCAGTTGCTATGGCATTGCAGGACCTCCAAGAACTGGCTCAGTTTCAGAGGGCCTGTAAGATGGAGCTCTTCCTCCAGGCATTTGGTTGGGGCCAATGAACATCATGATGACTTGAATTATAACACTGACGGGCTCCGTCTATACAGTTGTTCCCCCACCCCAAAACCAGAAATTAAAGGCAGTGATGTTGGCAAATCAGCTGGCATGTTTCTTTTAGGATTTGAAGGATGTTGAAGTTTTAATGTTTAACTGTTTATGGATAACCTTGTATATAATTGTTATGTTATTTTAAAACAATGTACGCTGCCCTGAGCCAGTATGCTGAGAGGGGTAGGGGATAAATCTCTAGGTAGGTAGGTAGGTAGGTAGGTAGGTAGGTAGGTAGGTAGGTAGGTAGGTAGGTAGATAGATAGATAGATAGATAGATAGATGCATATAGCAGTACTTATTTTTTCTTTTTTTAAAAATCAGCAATTGCTATAGCACAGTAAAGCTATAACAATTACTGATTTTTAAAATTAAAAAGACCTATAAAATCTTCCAGGGTCAGATAGGGTAAATTGGCTGATGTAGGAAAGTAGGCACAAGACTCCCCACATGGACACTCCCATGGCAATGCACTGCAGCAGAATGCCTAAAAACAGAGAATCCTTGCCATGTTGACGGAGCCAAGGAAAGATGCAATGGGCAGTAGGCCATCAAGGTAGAAGAGGACATGGGGAAAGATGCAATATTGTATATGACCCAAGCCATTGGGAAGTTATAATCCAATATTGAAAGTATCTTCTGCCCTACTTCTTGTCCCCTCCAAAAAAAATCTGATGGATTGAGCCCTCAACCAAAATCATATAAAAGAAAGGATGCAGGAGCAGCAGAAGTAATAAGTTTGCACAGGGGTCTATGTCTCCACCAGCTTTCTTTATCTGCCAGTGTAGCTTCCCTGCTTTGAATTCAGCTGCATTCTTAATAAGGGGCAATCAGCTGTTGGCGGTTTTCATTCATTTCCAGACAATTACCCAACCTAGCCAAAAGAGGCCCATTGAGCAAAATGTGAGCGGTGTTTTTCTTTCCTTAATGGCAAGAAATGCAGAGTTTTCCCCACAACGACAGAGTGGAAGATTCAGGGCTGCCTAAGCCCAGGGCAATCGTTACGTGTTGCAGCAATTAATTTCACACATTAATTATGTGCAGCTTGAAGGAATGCTTCGTTTTGTCTGCCGTCAACTCACTAGAGTGTCTCAAAGTTGTACGGCATGAGACCAACGATCGGTCAAAAGCAATGTCTCTCCGAGTCTGAGTCCAGACCCCAAAATGGGCTGTGAACCATTGCAGGTGGTTGTTGTTTATTCCATTGGTCATGAGGTCATGAGTATGAAACAAAGGGTGAGATGGGAGAAGAAGCGTGCTTGGTGGCAAATTTGGGTTCACTTCTGTGAAATAGCCAGACAAAGGAAGCACATTTATTGCGTCTGATTCCATGCCAGTGCAAGAAAAGCGACCTCCAATTTGGAAACAACAAGAAGCAGGATAGAGGCACATGAGGATGTCATCCACATGCCCTGTCCCAGGGCCACTCACTTTCCTTGTCATGGCAAGGCAGAAGTGGCACTGCCATTCTGAAGGCTGCATCAAGTCCTGCACAACTCCGTCAACTGGCTGTAGCCATAGCTTTCATACGGAGCCACTCCGCCATTTCCCCTTTGTCATATGCCCTGGCATAAAGGTGAAACCCCTGGGAGCCCCACAAATCATGCTCAAAATGAGCACAACATCATGTGCAGGCTTTCCCCCCCCCCAAAAAAAAAGCAGGACCATGCTATCTTCCATGAGAGAGGAAATTGCCATATTTCCCCCCATATTTCATTTCCCTCACTTGTATGTTTCAGTTCTGTCTGTATTTTGCTCCCTCTAGTGGTCGATGCAATATTATACTGTTGTATGCCTGACATATGATTTAATCTGCAAGGAGATCTCTTGGTCATAACATTATGTAATATCAAATCAACCAGTAGAGGGTGCAATAAACATGTGGAAGAGACACTCTCCCCCTCCCAGAAGCAACCGGAACACACAAGCCAGGAGTAGGCAGAAAACCCCGTGGAAACAGCCAGTGAAAATCAAGAAGAAGAAGAAGAAGAGTTGGTTCTTATATGCCGCTTTTCCCTACCCGAAGGAGGCTCAAAGCGGTTTACAGTAGCCTTCCCATTCCCCAAGACAGAGCAACAATATTTTGGACAGTAGGAAATGTCTGTCCATTCACCCTTTTCATTTCATATGAATGTCTCACTCAACCTAAGTGGCTTGCATCTGCCATCGCAGTTGTGAGATTTTTCAGTGGGGTGACTTGGGACTTCCTGTGAACTTTCACTGAGAAATGTATGTGTGTGGGCTTGTCTTCTGAAACAGAGAGAGAGAGTGTGTGTGTGTATATATTTCAGTCTCTGGGGTTTGGAAATCTGCTCCTCCCCATCCATGTTGTCCACAGTCCTGTCCAGGCCCAAACTTGCATACGTTTATGTGACGGAGCGTTCCCTAAAACTCTTTCATGCTTTGTTCAATGGACTGGGTCAAGCAGGTCTGGAGAGATGGCAAATGCATTTTCTCAACTAATAAATAAATATCAAGATTAATGGAGCCATTAAGGAGAGCAAGGTCGGTTCCACTGGCGATTGAATCTAGAGTGGGTATTAATTTTTTGGTCCTTAATCCAATTCCTTCCGGAGCAAATCTGAGTAGACCTGCTCATAATTAAAAATCACTTACCACGCCAGCCTAGCTTAAGTTTCCTTTTTTCATCCCTGAAAGGAGACTAACTTTATTAGTGCCTAATGACTTTTGCAGTAGCAGCCACTTGGATTGGCAGACAGATATGGATATCAAATTGTGGCCAGATCCCATATCTGTCCTGGCCTCTCTGGTCACAGTCTGGCAAACTGGTAAACATCAGCAATCCATTCCCACTTCAGTGCCCTTTCTACATAAGGGGAATAATATGTGTCCAGAGGAGGACAACAAAGATAATGAGGGATTTGGAGACCAAGACATATGAAAAAAGGTTGGGGGAGCTTGGTCTGTTTAGCCTAGAGAGGAGACGACTGAGAGGGGATCTGATAATCATCTTCAAGTATTTAAAAGGGTGCCATATGGAGGATGGAGCAGAATTGTTCTCTCTTGCCCCAGAGGGACAGATCAGAATGAATGGGGTGAAATTAATTCAAAAGAAATTCAGAAGAAGTTCCTAACAGTTAGAGCAGTTTCGCAGTGGAACAGGCTTCCTCGGGAGGTGGTGGGTTCTCCATCTTTGAAAAATTTTAAACAGAGGCTGGATAGCCACCTGATGGAGAGGCTGATTCTGTGAAGGTTCAAGGGGGTGGCAGGTGACAGTGGATGAGCGATTGGGATGTGAGTGTCCTGCATAGTGCAGGGGGTTGGACTAGATGACCCATGAGATCCCTTCCAACTCTATTATTCTATGATTCTATGAATATGTGCCTATCTCACAGGGTCATTGTGAATTTCTAAATAGGGATGATTTACAATGCCTGCTGTTTTGGCCTGGCCATTCCAGTTTCAGTTTCACTTCTCCTTGTGTGAATCAAAGCTGTGATTCTTTATTTACACGCCACTTCGGTGGGGGGTCCTCACACTGAATTTTTTTGCAAGGTTATCTGTGCATTAATAAATGAGCATTGTATGTATATTATGTGTGAAAATTACATACATTTTAACTATTATTTCTATGCTGCTCTCCCCATCAAAGCTGCTTGAGACGATTTAATATTTTCAAAACCGTCTTTAAAAATAAATTTTAAAAAACCATATGCAACACAAAACATGAATAAATTCCGACATACAAAACATGAATAAATTCCGACATATAATTCACCATCTAAAACTGAATCTGAAACCTGTACCCCAGGCCAGCCTTTCCGAACCTTTTGACCATTGAGAAACCCCTGAAACCTTCTTCAGGCCTTGAGAAACCCCAGAAGTGATGTCATCAGGCCACACCTCCCAGCCACGCCCCTGGGAGTCACATGGCACCAGAAGTGACATCACCCAGACACACCCACCAGATGTTCTGCTCCGCCCCCCCCCCCCCGCAGTTAAGTTACAATGTATTTATTTATTTGTTATATTTTTATACTGCCTTTCCAAGGAGTGGAGGGTGGTTTACATCACAGTAAAATGTCACAGATTCATATGAGTTAACTATTCCATAATAAGATACAGAAGGCTAAACATAATAAATCATTAATATCGTTCTTACTTATTGTCTATCACTTACTGCACAGGAGCGGCCCTCTTCTTCAATAGGTGGGGGGAAGTCAGATGTTTAAATTAGTTGTGGCATTACAAATGTATAAGCAATGCTCAGGAAGGCCAGTTCGCAGATGGATTTTGGGGGCTCAACCATAGTTCTCCAGTTGCTACCATGTGTGATGGGCTGAGGACAGCAAAGATTTGTACAGCTGGGCTTCCTCCTTCCCACCCCATCCAGGCCCATCACTGGCCATTCTGGGAGGGTGAGAGGGTCAACATGATCATGTATGGCAGGGGTAGTCATGGACTACAATTGTTCATGGACTACAATTGCTGGCAGGGGCTCATGGGAATTGTAGTCCATGCACATCTGGAGGACCACAGGCTGACTACCCCTGATGTATGGTCCTATCACCCCATCTTATATATATATAACTAATTTCCACCCAATGGGTGAAACCGTTCTGGGGCCGTTGCAAGACCCAGTTGAGAAAGCCTGCCATCGGCATACACGACACCCACAAAATCTATAAAACCGACATCTAATGGGAGAGCTAAGACGTGATATAAAAACAATCTCAGCAGATAAACTGACGCATTTTTAATTCTAAAGCCCTTCACAGTTCAACAGAACCATCCCCGAGAGAGTGACATGCTTCCAAGTCCGTTGAAGTCAAGAAGCCAAGAAGGAAGCAACTCTGTTTAGGGTTCCTCTGTTGAATTATCTTCCATATTTAAAAATAGCAAGTTTCATTTTAAAGGACTGCCATTCAATGGACATCCTTTTTCTTTTCCTTCCTTCTTTCCCTGAACGAATAGTGCAGGAATCAAAGAACCACAAGGCCCCTTATGATGATATAGACTACACAGAGGTCAACACAACACAGCCAGACTTTAATGAATTCCTTAGCACCATTGTGCCTTTGATAGAAGCAGTCCTCATGGCCCGCTAATCCTGCTCTTACGAAAGCAACAGGTCTCTATAATTCTTCTTTGCATAGCATTGATGTGAGCGCAGAATGCTTCTCATAGATTATTGGGATACAATCTTTCCAGGAAGACTGTAAGACAGTCATATTATTATCCCTGAACCAGAGATTTGGGGAGAGAGGCTGGAGCAAGCTGGCTGGCTTGACTTAAGGTCGCCTGCTCAATACAAGATCAGCCTAAAGCATCCATGAGAAGTAGCTGTCCAGCCGCTGCTTGAAGACTGCCAGTGAGAGGGAGATCGCCAACTCCTTAGGTTAGCGATCCCCAACCTGTGGGCTGCGGACCACATGTGGTCCTTCGACTAATTGGAGGTGGGCCCCAAAGGATGCCTCCCCCCCCGACCCTTTACTTCATCCCCCCTGGCCCTTTACAACACACTTCGGGTGTCCTTGTCTCCCATCACTCCCAGATGGGACTATCTCGTTGCAGAGAAACAAGCTCAGGGTTCCCATTGATTTGTCATTGTCATGAGTTAAAATTTCCATGAAAATAAAATGTTCCTTATGTTCATTGTTGTGGCGTGTCTGTATCTTATTATGAAGGGATGTTTAAACATTACCATCGCAATCAGAGAGCGTTAGGGCAGTGGTTGAGAGTAGAGGAGTAAACTACCCCCCCACACACACACACACACCGGGCCTCAGTAAAATTGTCAAGCGTTGAGTGGTCCCCGGTGATAAAAAGGTTGGGGACCACTGCCTTAGGTAACCTGTTCTATTGCTGAACTGCTCTAACTGTGAAATTTCTTCCTGTTATCTAGCCTGTACCTTTCTACACGGTGCTTAAACCCATTCCTGCAGGTCCTATCCTCTGCGGCCAAAAGGAACCTTTCCCTGACCTCCTCCAAGTGACAACCTTTCAAATAGAGAGAGCCATCATGTCTTCCCTCAATCCAGTCTTCTCCAGGCTGAACATTCCCAAGGCCCTCAGCCTTTATCCATAGGGTTTGGTCCCTAGGCTCTGGATCATCCCCACCCCTCTCCTCAGCAGCCTCTCAATTTTGTCCACATCCTTTTCTCCGAGAGAAGTGAAATCTACGTTTTAAATAAATAAGTGAAATTTCTAGTAGCACCATTAAGACCAACAAAGATTTATTCAAGGCGTGAGCTTTCAAGTGCAAGCACCCTTCGTCAGTCTGACGAAGGGTGCTTGCACTCGAAAGCTCACGCCTTGAATAAATCTTTGTTGGTCTCAGAGGTGCTACTGGACTCTGATTTTGTTGTGCTCCTTCAGACCAACACGGAGACCCACTTGAATCTAAAGTTAGAAGTGAATTATGTACTCTGGAGACAAGTTGTAATTCGGGGAGATCTCTACCCTGCACCTGGAAGTTGGCACCTTACAAAGTGGTTTTCTAAATGCTTGAACTGAAAGCTCTAATGGACTCATTTGTAAGACTAACACAAATGGAATAAATAGCAGTAACACAAGTTTGTTCGCCCTGCATTTTCAGCCTGCTTTTACTTCCCCCTCCCCTCCTGCCTCAAAAGGGTTTAAGCTCTTTCCGGCAGCTGCCTTGCTTCACACTGTGGCTCACCCGAAACATTCAAAGTCTGCACATGCCGCAGAAATAAAATCTATTATTGTGACAAGCCCAGCAGGGGCTACTGCTGGAAGGGCCGCAGTGTATTTTGCTTTTCTATTATTATATTTTTATTGTCATTCTCCAAAGCACTCTCTACGAGACAGCCGCGGTAATTTGAGCATAGATAGAGCTCTTTAGCATATCGCCAGCTAGATATGGCAGAAGAGATACGGAGGCTGTGGCAGGCTGCACCTTGACGCTTCTGCCAGCAGGGGCTCATGGTAATTGTAGTCCACGGACATCTGGAGAGCCATAGCTTGGCCACTCCTGCTCTATAGTGACTCAACAACAAGCCATTCTGTTTTTTTAAAAGGAAGATATTTCAAATATGAAGGCACAGGCATGGAAGAAAATAATATAATTTGCAAGGGGATTTTGCCATTTCACACTGTAAAATCCAATTTGCAAAGTGCATTGAAAGGAGATGTGTGGAAGCTTCCATATCCTTAAACCTTCACACACACCTCTTTTCTCAGTGCCCATAAGCAAACACTGGCACTTTCCCACACACTAAATAGTGCACCTCCAATGCACTTTACAACTGAACTTGACTGTGTGAAATGGCAAAATCCACTTGCGAGCCATCTCTAAAGTGCATTCAAAGTGGATTGAAAGTGCATCATATGGGGCGTGTGAAAGTGCCTTAAAGGCTCCGTTCAGACATCATACGAAGCCGCGGAGGACAAACCAGCCCTCCTGCAAGCTATAGGGCTACGGAGGAGAGCAGTAGAAAGAGAGGAGGACATGTGGCTTGCCAGATGCCCACAGACTACAATTACCATGAGCTCCTGCCGGAAAGCATGTTGGCAATGGCTCATGGTAATTGTGATCCATGGACATCAGCCAAGCCACAGTTTGGCCACCCCTGCTGTAGAGGGAGCAGAGGGGGTCTGGACCACAAGGATGGTGGTGAGGCACCTGTTACACCTGAGCTTTTTGCACAGGGGTGATGGGGAAAATGAGGAACAGATGTTTGCAGGCACCATTCCCACCTGCTCCCGTATCAATTACATGCTGCCATTCCTATGGCAAAAGCATTGTTTCGTGCTTCCCATCTGGAAGCAGCCACTGTGTTTCTTATATTGGCTTGACAGGCCTTAACCAAGTTTATTTAGTAAGGTGACCCAGATTCAGGCAATCACACTTAACAATTAAGGTTGCCAGTCTCCAGGTGGGATTTGGAGGTCTCCTGGGATGACAGCTGATCTGCAAGCAGTTGGGAGGAAAACTGATCTGTAATCCTGGGATTACCACTGATCGGCAGGCAATTTGGGGCTACAACTCATGTGTAATCCTGGGATTACAACTGATTTGCAGAGGTCAGTTCCCCTGGAGAAAATGGCTGCTTTGGTGAGCAGACTCTATGGCAGGGGTAGTCAAACTGTGACCCTCCAGATGTCTGGAGACATCTGGAGGGCCGCAGTTTGACTACCCCTGCTCTATGGCATTACGCCCCTCTGAAGTCCCTCCCCTCCCTAAACCCTGCTTTTCTCAGGCTCCACCCCCTAATTATCTAGGTATTTCCCAGCCTGGAGTTGGCAACCCCAGGGGGAGACTGTGTCGACCTACAGGAGTGGGGCCGAATCTGCTATCTGCAGCGTGATCCTCCAGCTGGCCCTCTTCCCTTCACCTCAGCCACTGGGTCTACTCATGAACAACAGGATCAAATGGGGGAGGAAAATGATGGACCTCTGATCGGGAATTCCTGCTATACAGGGTGGAACACAATTTTTAAAATATAGTACCAGTATTTTTCAATCAAGTTAAAACCCCAAGTCTTTTCGCATAGCCTCAATAAAATCAATAAATATATACATACTAATGCCTGCACTGATCAGATGTATTTCAGCGTTACCACCTGTATCAATAGTCAGGCACCAGATAAAACTAGCATATGTAAAATATACAATAAATGCAATAATCATTATTGGACTCTATTTCTGTTGTGCTGCTTCAGACCCACACACTGACCCGCTTGAATCTAATAATATAGAGCTTGCCTTTCTTCACACTGTGTTGACACTTCCACTGAGCCATCTGCTACAACCCCAGGAACTTTTCCCCTCTCGCACTCAGTGAGTTTAGACCCCATTAGCTTCTACCTGAAATGGGTATTTCCCCCACCCCTCAATGAGCAGCACCTCACATTTACCAACACTGAATTTGCCACACTGTCGCCCGCCCACTCAGTCTGTGGAGGTCCTCTCTGAGCTCTTCGCAGCCAGGAGGGTCCCTTCCATCAGTGAAACCAGCTCCCAGGTGCCTCTCCCAAATCGAAAGATCCCAGAGACTCCCCCCTCCCCAAGCCTGGAGACATCATCGCCAAGATATGAATCAAAGTTAACACAGCCAGTCAGGGAAAGGGGTCTGGTGCTACATGCGGATACAGATGAAAAGGATGGCAATCAGTTGAGTGTCGTAATGTGGGAGGAACAATCAAGTCATGAAGGATGGAAGGGTAAAGGATCGGACAGGCCCCACCCACTTACACAGCCATCCTTTTTACTAACCTGGTGACTTTAAACAAAGGGAACAGAGTCCAGGTTTCTTCCCTCCTGCAATTCGCCCGACGCCTGGTTAAGGACAGGAAAGGAGGAAATTCAGGAACAAACAAACTCAGAAATTAGGATTTTGGGTGAACAGAGGATGCGGAAGGTAAATATATCTGGTAACTGAATGGGCTGGGTTTTTTTGTTTTTTAAACAAACAACATCAGGAAAGAGGTTTTTTTTTGTTGTTTAAAAACTGAGGATTGAAACAGACACAATGAGAGATGGGGAAGGAGAGAGAAGGTGGTCACTGGTGTGCTGCCATCCGGTGTGGTCTCAGGTCCACAATCAGCAAGATGAAGAAATGGTTGATCCTAGAAGTACAGGCAGCACAGACTGTTTCTGCACTATCGATATAGTTCAGATTTGCATTTTTAAGGGGTCGACTTCTTCAGGCGCAGACCCAAATTGCCCCCTCACTTGCAAAAGAATCCTCAGAAAACTGGATTTCATCTTTTCAAGCGGAGTCTAACGGGGTCTAATTCAGGGCTGCCCAATACAGAAATGCATGCAATTGGGGTTTTCCCCGTAGCCACCATTCTGAGTCACTTGGGAATGCCCCTTTCCTCATGTGGAGGAGTGGGGATACAAATTCAGCTCACCAGATCACAGGCTGCCGCTCCTAACCACTACAACCAGGCTGTCTCCCATATACCCAGCGCTCACATAGCTCCACATACATGCCACTGTATCTGGACACTGTGACAGCACAAGGCTCAGCACAAGGGTCTTTGGGGGGGGGGGGTTTAACCCCTCCCCCCACCCCAAGATTAAATAAAATAAATAATACAAAAAATCTACTCACTGAATTAATGAAAACCTATTAACGATGGTCCGAGGAAGTAATAGGAAGAGAGTTTTAAAATTCAAGAAAAAGTGAGAAAGGACTGACTAAGAAGTTTCACAAAGGTTCAGGGATATATTGTAAACCCCCCCCCCCAAAAAAAAATCCTGTGCCCAGGAATGTTATTCTGTACATTAGGCTTTTTTCTCTCCTTTTGGCTACAACCTGGATGTGTCCTGAATTCACTTGAACAAATGTTTCACTTTTGCAATATGCTTCTGGGGAGATTCATTTCACTACATGTATTATCACGCTTCCATGACTGGGCAAATGCTGCCAAAGGACCCAAATAGAAATTCCCAAGCACAAACATCTTCAGGATTCTCAGCATCAAGTCCGACGCTGCTCGGCCAGAGACGCTGGCCGGAAGCCAGGCTGAAGCAAAAATAATCGAGATGTTTCCCAACAAAGCAATCTACACATTCCAAAACCGCACGTGGATGTCATTCCAGACAGGGCTGCCAGCTCTGGGTGGGGAAATACCAGGAGGTTTGGGGGGTGGAGTCTGGGAGGGCAGGGTGTGGGAAGGGGAGGAGACAATGCCATTAAACCCCACCCTCCCAAGCAACCATTTTCTCCAAGGGTACTCATCTCTGTAGTCTGGAGATCCACTGGAATTGTGAGAGATCTACCACCTGGACTTGGCTGCCCTATTTCCAGAGGAAGAGTTTGTGGCAGCCAAAATAAACAGGAGTCCTGTGGCACCTTAAAGACTAATTTTTTATTCATTTATATCCCAGTTTTCACCCCAGTGGGGAGCCAAAGGCACAAAACAGTGCACAAGCTTTTGAGTTCTCCAGAATACTTCCAGGCTACTCTGACACACCGTCCTGCCTGCCAGAGATTGGGAGAGGATGGTCAGGCCCACTTGGCTGTGTAGCCCACAGTTTTGGCAGAGCTTTCATGTGGCTGTTTTGTTAACCCAGCCTTTCTCGCCTTTTTTTCTACCATTGAGAACATCCTTCAGGCTTTCAGAAACCCCAGAAGTGGCCCAATCATTCAGACTATGGTTGGGAAGCAGAGCTGTGGACTCGCCCACCCACAACCCCTCCCCTTCCCATCCCCCTCCAAGCCCATCATTGGCCATTTGGGGAGGGGGGTAAGCATGACCACATAGGGTCATATCGCCTGATAAATGTTTAACACATTTAAAAAATATATTTTAAAATAATTAACTCCAACCATTCGGGTAACCCTTCCAGGACTGTTAAGAAACCCTAGGGTTTCATGAACTCCTGGTGGAGAAAGCCTGTGTTAACTCTTTAATAAAGAGATTTCTGCAAACAAGAGTCTGCTTCTTGGGGAGTTTGATTCGACCATCACACGAAAGAAATACCCACTAGTCATGAAAACAGTTTCCAGGTCTTGTCCCTCACAGGGAGCTCTATAGGAAGAGATACTACGGTGAGTCTGCCCTTTCCCCAGGGAGTTTTTCATGCCGTTGGGGAAAGGGCACCTTTTTCAACCTCCAATCTTATGCAACACCCTCCATGCAGGCCACGAGGCCTCCAAGCCCTTTGACTGTGTGGCAAAGTACAACATGCAACCGTTGAAAGAAAGACGGGGGGGGGGGAGACCCAGTTCCAGCGCCCATCACCCTTGGCTGTCCTGCCACCCCTCTCAAACGGCTTCCAAAAGTTTAAATACGAGCCTTGGCGCTCAGAAGGCAGCTGACCCACTAGCGGCGCCAGACGCTTTGAAAAACCCAGTCCCCGAGCAGCCTCTTTGATCCTTTGTCTGGTCTGGTCCCCCCCTTTCTTCCCTCGTGGTGTTTTTCACTCAAATCTCCAAGGCCCGGGGTGAGAAAGGGGAAAGGGATGACGCAAGTTTGTTTTACAGCTTGCACAAGGGCTTCGTTCTGAGAGGGTTGGCAAGGAGAGGGAACGGCAGCCAGTTCTGGGAAAGCGACAGGCGCCTTCAGCTGCCTTCCGTCCATCCAGGGCTGCTGCTCTTTCATCCGCCTCCCTGCCTTTCTTGCCTCCCGGACCTCACCCTGGCATCGAGCCTTTCTCTCCGGCTTTAGCCCTGGGAAGGTTTCCAAGAGGGGCGAGTCAAATCTAAATGCTGTCTCCTCATCTCCAGGTATTTCCCTACCCAGGATTGTCATCCTTATTCCTCACCCCAGGTAGAAGTTCAAAGGTCATGGAGTCCACTGGAGTGTTGCATGCTCTCTTCAGTTTCCAGACATGTGTTGCCCAGTCTAGATTGTGCCTGTGGCTATGGGACCATAACACATTCTGAGGATCAGCAGTGGCCAGGGAAATGGTGCTGTGGGGAGGGGCAGGTACAGCTGGGGGACTGCAGCCCCTTCTCTATTGTCCCTGCAGCTATCACCAAATACAGAATCTCACCTTGTTTTGAACTGTTTCGAGCAAGGCAAACCAGAGACAGAAATGAAGCTCCACAATAGGATGCCGGAAACGAAATAAGGACCCCCCCGAGAAAACAAAAATTAGCCATGCCAATCTCTCACAAAACGAGGCTTTTGTTTTAACAATTGTCATTCATGCTGAATTATTTACGCACCCTTCATCTAGGCGCCCACGGCTGGTCCTGCTAAACATGGAATCTGAGCACTGTGCATTCTACGGCATCTGAGCACGATGCATTCCACAGTTTGCTTGCCTGCACAAAGACCTCAAGCTTTTGGGAGCTTAGACACACACACAAACGCACAGGAGTTCTAAGAGGTGACATTAGCACCAGTTACCTGAAGAAAGCTGCAGGCACATGGCGAGAACTCTGTTTGTCATCCCAACTGTGAATGCACAGGCATTTGCAGTCGAGAGTCACAATGACAACAGAGAATCGACAATGGAGTTTTGTGTGCGCTATTATTTGGTCAGTCACCATTTCCCTTGCATCTTCCCTCACAAAATTATCAAGGAACTACCTCCACATGTTCAGGAAGAAATCCTTTCAGTCACGCCAAAAGAACCTCAACAAGGTACCTTTTATCTCCTACCTAAAATCCACAAATCTGGCAACCCAGGACACCCACTGTCTCAGGCATAAACACTATCACAACGGGGATATCTGGCTATATGGACTCTGTTCCAAGACCCTATGCTATCAATGCTCGTAGTTGTGCTCGTGACACCACAAACTTTCTGAGGAAAATACAATCTTTGAACAACCTCCCAGAGCATACTATTTTAGCTACCATGGATGCGGAATCCCTGTATACCAACACCCCACACGAAGATGGATTACAAGCCATTAGGAATACAATTTCTAACAACACCACAGCTGACTCAGCCACCAAACTGTGCCATTTTGTTCTCACCCATAACCAGTTCAGATTTGGTGACAACTTGTTCCTCCAGATCAATGGTACAGCCGTGGGTACCCGCATGGCCCCTCAATATGCCGACATCTTCAAGGCAAACTTGAGCGATGTTTCCTAAATGCCCACCTCTCTTGTACCTGTGATTCATTTATGACATTTTAATTGTCTGGACACATGATAAAGAAATCCTGGATACTTTCCACCAGGCATACAATGACTTTCACCCCACTATCAACCTGACAATGAACCAATCTATGCAAGAAATACATTTTCTGGACACTATTGTAAAAATGAACAATGGATGCCAAAGACCACCTTATACCAAAAACTTACTGACTGACAAACATACCTGCATGCCTCTAGCTACCATCCAAAACATACCAAACAATCCATTGTGTACAGCCAGGCTCTACGTTACAACCACATCTACTCCAACCCAACAGAAAACGATTCCTATCGGAAGGATCTACAACAAACCTTCTTGGAACTAAAGTACCCACTCAATGAGGTCAAGAAACAGATTTACAAAGCCCAGAAGGATGCCGAGAGAAAACCTGTTGGAAGACAGACCCAAAAGAGACAATAATAGAACACCACTTGTGGTTACATATAGCTCTCAACTCGAGACAGTACAGAGCATCATCAGGGACTTAACATCCTCTCTACTGGATAATGACAGTTCTCTTTCCCAAGCACTGGGGGGACAAACCTTTTCTTGTACACAGACAACCCCCCAAACTCAACCAACTCCCCACCCACAACAATGCAACAACTAATTTGAACATGGTCACTGGTACTAGAGCTTGCAACAAACCCAAATGTCAACTTTGCTGCCACATGCACTCCAATGACACAATCACTGGACCTAACAACATCACCTCCTACACCATCAAAGGCTTATTCACTTGCTCATCTACTAACATTGTATATGCCAGGGGTAGTCAACCTGTGGTCCTCCAGATGTTCATAGACTACAATTCCCATGAGCCCCTGCCAGCAAACGCTGGCAGGGGCTCATGGGAATTGAAGTCCATGGACATCTGGAGGACCACAGGTTGACTACCCCTGGTATATGCCATCAAATGCCAACAATGCTCCTCTGTTCTCCGCATAGGGCAAACAGGTCAAACTCTCCACCAAAGGATTAATGGACATAAAAATCACAGGACTGAAAAACCTGTAGGGGAACACTTCAGCCTTCCAGGACAGTCAATAAGGGACCTCAAAGTAGCTGTTTTATTGCCAAGGAACGTCAAGAACAAACTAGAAAGGGAGACTGCAGAAATGCAAGTTATTAAAACACTCAAAACAATGGCATACTGTGGACTCAACAAGGACATAGGTTTTTAAATCTCACTATACATGCTAACCTCATTCAAGTCTTATATCCACATTCCTTACAATTCCCTGTTCTTTTTATTTCATTTTATTTGAGACAATGTGACTGTAATGTGATGTTAGTAATATGCAATGTAAGTCCGAATCTAACTCTCTGTTCTCAGGACAAGATAACTGGCCAGCACGGCTTGTCACTTGCAGGGATTCTTCCATGTTTGGGTGGAGATGGACGGGGCCAACAACTAGTCTCTTTTAATTATTTCTTTCCACAACTGGGAAAGTGCCTGCCATTAAGTACTAACATGGGCAGTTTTATTTCTCCAATGCTTTTGTGAACTACAACTGAACTCAAAAGGACCGATTAGCTGTTTTAGCCAAGATTTATCATAAGGCACAATACGGCTTAATCTGGATATTATGACACAGTTTACTGATTTCCCACTAATTTAACTTTTCTATATCACTGCAGTCTCGTGATCCGTTTTCTGAGGAAGTGTGCCTGCACACGAAAGCTCGGGCTTTGAATAAATCTTTGGTGTGATTGAACACAATCTTTGTTGTGCTACTTCAGACCAACATGGCAACCCACTTGCACTACCAGAGGGCTTTTTTTGGATTTAAAAAAAAATTGGCACTTGCTCTTTCACATTCACATTCACAACAATCGACTCTCACAACCTGCCGGTTCCTTTGAATTTCCACCTTCATCATTTTTACAGCCAGATCCAAGCATAGATGCCACTTTTCTTGTGTAGTCACACCTTTTGTTTCTATCTCCACAACAAAGAGTAATGGGGGGAGGGTGTTTTTTTAAAGGGGGGCTGTGAATTCAGCGGAAATAGTAGATGCTGCCAATAGATTATTGTGATTATTATATCGTAATCATTAGAATTATCTACGGATCACTGATTTTATGTAATTTCTTTTTTAAAAACCCTAAAAAGCCCTTCGGCTACAAGAGGGGAAATGATGCCGACGTGGATGGGATCTTTAAAACTGCTACCTTCCCATCCATATAGCGGGGGTAGATATTCTGCACTGTGATCTCTCCAAAAAGATTAAACCAGATTGGATCAACCTAGGGGGAAATCTGCAAAGCAGATGAGTAGGAAACCCAGATCAGAGCAACATCTTCGGATGGAAGCAACCATAGAGAGACGGAAGTGATAGAAGAGTCGTGCAATGCATAATACTCCCTTTCTGCCCTATCTGAAAGCTACCATGGCAGAATGGCAGAGCCAAAACAAAAACTTAGGATAGCGCACTTGAACTGCAAATGCCAAATTGTCACAATCTTTGGCAATGACTGTCTTTGAACAAAGACAGGACATTATTCTACCTTGATGCCGGCATCATGCAAGACCCTACGTGGTTGGAACCGGCAATCAAAATGGCAACTAAGTTCAACGCATGTACTCCTTTGGATGCTAATAGAAGAAGAAGAAGAAGAAGAAGAAGAAGAAGAAGAAGGAGAAGGAGAAGGAGAAGGAGAAGGAGAAGGAGAAGGAGAAGGAGAAGGAGAAGGAGAAGGAGAAGGAGAAGGAGAAGGAGAAGGAGAAGGAGAAGGAGAAGGAGAAGGAGAAGGAGAAGGAGAAGGAGAAGGAGAAGGAGAAGGAGAAGGAGAAGAAGAAGAGAATTGGTTCTTATATGCGGCTTACAGTCGCCTTCTACTCAAAGCGGCTTACAGTCGCCTTCCCTTCCTCTCCCCACAACAGACACTCTGTGAGGTGGGTGAGGCTGAGAGACCCCTGAGATTACTGCTCGGTCAGAACAGCTTTATCAGTGCTGTGGCGAGCCCAAGGTCACCCACAGGAGAGCTAAGATATCACCTCTTTCTATGGATCATCAAATAGTGGTTTACAGTCACCCAAATAGTCATTTTCCATTGGGAAGTGTACCTTGACAGGTGCTGGAATAGGCATGTCCTTGTCTAATAGTCCTGCCTCTTAATGGGTCTGACTGGCTGGGTAAACTCCCATAACATCCTATTGGTTACTGGGACCATATCAACTCCGGCTGCAAGGAGGAGGATTTTGTCTATTCGAGATCATTGCAGCAGGGTAAGTGGCCTGGAAAATGTAAGAATAAACTCCACGTAATCTGGATTTCTAACTAAAATCTAGGACAGTTGCAGCAGGAGCTCACCAGGGCTAAACCACTCGCACCCCACAATCAATTTCATTACTAATTGCAACCAGCATTACACATCTGAGATTCCGCAAGTCTGGTCTCTCTAGGCCAGAAGAATCTCCAGGCAGGCTTGAACCCTGTAATTTCTCATTTTACAAATTTGGTGAGTTCAAGGGCAAAATGGGACAGAATATTTTTAGTTCCATGTAGGATTCTGCTTTCCGTGTAAATAATTGGCACAAAGGACCCTGCATAGAGAGGTTTTGGTTTGTTTTTTTACAGTCTTCTTCTCCATATCAGTTTCCCTACTGGAAACAGACCCAAAGAATTATTCTTTGCCCTAATGGAGAAAATACAAAAATCTTCACATGGGATTTCGATTTTTTTTGAAGCCCAACAACTGTAAATGAGAGCTTTTAGTACCTTTTTTCCCCCAGCAGGGCCATGTGGCAATTGTAGGTAACGATCATTTCATACAACTATTGTGATTAAACAGCCACCTGAGTAATTGGTCATTGCATACGTGGTTATGTCGTCAGCCCCACTGCTTACGCATTACTAGGGCCACAGCCTAGCAATCAGCAGCCTCTTCTTCAGTTGGATCTCATTACCCTGAATGGCATTGTGCAGAAGTCTTTGTGACGATGTATCCCAACAGATTATACGAAATGCAGAACAGCGGTCGTCATATAATGGTGCGGACAATTACGGCTGCATTTTATAACGCTTTTTAATGCTCGATGCAGAATGCCCCCTGGTGTGGAAAAGGTCACCCTAGCAACACTCTGCCAAAGTGTCTGGGATAATTCAAAAGGTTTCGAAGGTGGGGGTCGCAGGATTGGTATTTGCTGCCTCTGCCATTCCTTTGGGAGTGGTGGGTAGTAAATCTGTAGGGTGGGGGGCTTATCTGTGTATTCTTGGTGCTCAGGCAGAGTCCACTGTGTGTGGAGGCTGGTTATAAGTTTTTCATGGGGGGTATTATCTAAGTTTTTGCCTCTGAAATCAGAACTGAGGGAGAGGGAGTGGGCTTTGAGATGCAGGGACTCTTGGGTAAGCATCCTTTAGTCTTAGCAAGAAACTAGTGAAGCCCTGATGCAGTTGTTCTTTTATAAAGAGATTTCTTACACCAAAAGTATTCTTTTTGGGAATATCAACAAGATCCTCACACTCACTCATTCATCCAGCCATTAACATTTACCGGCATACCTATACTCCCTACTGGAGATGGCATCTTTTTGGGAGGGGGGGGGGACAGGGAGCTCCTATCTACCTTCCGTCCATTTCTATGCTATCCCTCTTCACGGCAGCATTTGTGATTCGCTTCTCTTTTGTCTGATCTTCTCTTTCATTTGACCTTCACAACAGTCTTGTGAGGTAGACTGGGCAGAGCGAGAGTGAATGATCCAACATCATTCCCTGAGCTTTGTAGCTGAGTGGGGATCTGAACCCGGTTCTCTCCCCAAATCCAACATTTTAACTACTGCACATCAGGGGCTTGAGCTCCGACATCTCACCTTTTGTATCCGCTCAACAGCTTTGACTCTGGAGCATGAAATGGAAGGTGTGAATGATTTTCAAGGGCAGAAGGATCTGGGGCACTGTACAGAGAGAATATCTTGCTCGTGGGCAGGAGAAGCTGGAACAGACGATGCATTGTGGTGGGGGGGAACCCTCTCTTCTAATATTAAGATTTGATGATTTAATAACAAAAACAGCTGGGGGACAGGCCAAGCAATATGAAGAAGTAACCAGAGTGGTTTATTTACTTTCTTCCTAAAAAGGAAGATGGGCGGGGGGGTGGGGTGGGCCTTAAGAGCTTTGTCCTTGAGTGTCCTCTGCCAGCTTTCTACACACACTGCAGTGGATGAAGGGCTGAAAAATCCTCAGATGCTCTTTCTGTTGGTTTTATTTCTTTGTCTCTCTGCCCCCCCCCTCCATCTCTCTCTTAAGAGTCAGCTACAGCATGATAGGCAGGATTACGAGAGGGTGGGAGTGGGAAGAAATCCCAGTAGGGATAACAGATGAAAAATGTCTTATTGTGTTCACCCTATAAGGATGCTTGAAAAGGTTTTAAAAGAAGGTGTGGGGGGAACCACCACCACCACTACCGCTCCCCCTGGAAACCAACAAGTATCTCTCCAGGGATTCTCCTCCCTTGGGAATCAAGTGTGTTTAGGACCTCTGTGGTCACGCTATGTATTTATATCCCACCGTTTCCTAACACGTTTGGGAGAGGAATGGGAAGGCGATTGTAAGCCGCTTTGAGCCTCCTTCGGGTAGGGAAAAGCGGCATATAAGAACCAACTCTTCTTCTTCTTCTTCTTCTACTGTGGGAAAGGAAAGCAATCTGATTTCTCTTCTCATAAAAATCCTGCAAGATAGGTTAGGCCAGGGGTAGTCAAACTGCGGCCCTCCAGATGTCCATGGACTTCAGTTTTTAGTCCACGGTCATCTGGAGGGCCGCAGTTTGACTACCCCTGGGTTAGGCAGGGAGTGAGTCAATCAAGGTAACTGGGAAACCCCTGGAGGTTGCAACATGGGAGGTACAAGGCTGTAGTGGCCACCCTCCAAAGCATCCCTTTTCTCCAGGGCAGGGGTGGCCAAAGTGTGGCTCTCCAGATGTCCGTGGACTACAGTTCCCATGAACCCCTGCCAGCAGCAAATAATAATGCCTCCCAAAATGCAAAAATATGTTTATAAGGTATACTCAAGCAACCATGAGCAGTAAACATATAAATCTGTGTACAAAAATTCAATAGGTGTCATACCAAAAAGTCAAAATAAAAATTCAACAGGTGAAGTGCAACAGTTGAGTCAAGTCCATACATGGATCTAGTTAGTACCCCATTTTGCAAGGTGGCTTCTCCAATGGACCTAAATAATTAATATAAAGAGAGCATATACTCTTGAGGAACTGGCTGATATTACCTTACTCCTGTTGGGCAAGAAAAATTCATCTATGTAAATGTTTTCAGTTTTTGTACTTTTTATAAATTGTATTTGAGTCTTTGCACAATTCCATCTTTATATTAATTATTTAGGTCCACCATAGAAGCCACCACTATAGAAATACCATCCCCATTGCATTTGGACTAATTTTTGTTTACTACACCTGTTTAATTTTGGTATACAAATGTATAATGTTTACTGCTTATGGTTGCTTAATTATACTTTCTAAACAATTTTTTGCACATTTGGTGGCATCATGATTTGATCTTTAGGGATCAAATTACACCGTTTCTTTCCTTTCTGAATTCTCCAGGTGGGGGCTGGAGATCTCCTGCTATTGCAACTGACCTCCAGGAAACAGAGATCAGTTCACCTGGAGAACAAAGCTCCTTTGGAAGGTGGATTCAGTGACACTAAATCATAGAATCATAGAGTTGGAAGGGGCCATACAGGCCATCTAGTCCAACCCCCTGCTCAACGCAGGATCAGCCCTAAGCCCTAAGCATCCTACTGAAGTCTCTCCTTCCCCAAACACTGCCTTCCTCAGGCTCCCCCCCAAAAAAAAAAAATTCCTGGTATTTCCAACCATGAGTTGACAGCCCTACCTTTGCAGCACTAGAATTGCTCCAGATTGCTGCTTTCGTTTTATGCAGAGGCTTATCTGCTCCTTAAAAGCAGCTTCTATGAGCAGTGCCGCTGTCTTAGGCTGCCTCTTCTGCTTCCTTTGGCTCCCCTGACATCTCATTATTAACCAAAAAGGGAATGAGTGAGCACAAGCCCTGCACAGCTCTGCAAAGCATCCCATTTTGCCCCTACTTTCGTACTAATTAGCAGGTAAGACTACAGATTTGCTACTGAATTTCTACTGATAAGCCGTTCCAAATCCGGTGCTCGAGAGACTTTCACTGGTATGCAGCCTGAACTCATAAATAAGGGCCACTGTGTTTAATGGGGTAATATGCACAGAATGTGAACATCTATTTATTTTATTTTATTTATTTATTATATTTATATACCGCCCTCCCTGAAGGCTCCCCGAAAACTGCCTTGTTAGACGACCTAGTCTAACAGAAGCTTGCTGGGTGTCCTCTGTCAGCCTAACCTACATCACAGGGTTGCCATGAAGATAAAATGTAAGCAAGGAGAATAAGTGGGGTATAAATGTAGCAACCAAATAAATACTCTGACCGATGTCTTATTTGAGTCCATAAAGAGCTGCCTTGCTGGTCCATGGCTGGATGGGCCAGTCCTTGCTTGTCCACTAACCATAGTTGAAATATAAACCAATGCACTGGTGGTCCTCAACCTTTCATGGCGCTGGAGAAGACTACCCCCCCATACTTTGTTGTGGGGAAAGAGAGGAGCCATCCCCCATGTCCTACTGGTAAGAGATGTGTAAATGGCCCAGTCGCAGAGCTGGCCAAAGCATGGGCCATGAACAAGACAGGATGGTCCCTGAATGGATGGTCATGTGATGGTCATGTGATGGTCATGTGAGCAGCTCCCAGAGGAGGGGTGAAAGCATGAATGCCTGACTCCTGTGGTCTTGAATTAAGACCTTTCCCCGAAGATGGCCATAAAGAGAGAGGAAAGGGGCACAGAGTGGTTATGGCCTGAGGATGTGCAGGTGGGTGGATAATGAGCAACAGGGACGAAGAGGCTGCTGGCCAAGAAGACTCCAAACTCACCAGGTTAGAAATGGAGCCGTCAGATGGGGGAAAAAAAACTCAAGTTCATTCCAGTTTGGGGACACACAGAGCAACTTGGGAGGAGATGAAGCACAGTTCCTCAGTGAAGCCAGAGGTGACTTTGAATGGCGTTCAAATCAAGTGAGGAGCCATTTCTCCTTCTGAGAAATTAAACTCACAAGAAGAGGGTCGTTCGCTAGAAACACAGCCCTGGGGACGGAGAGCGTGCTTGTTCACATCGCACCAAGGATTTCGTTGGTTTGCATTCAAGACTTCTTAGGCGTCATTCGATTAGTTTATTACGATTTTTTTTTAAGGCGAAGAGAAAGGTTTTCCTCTACGATCTGCTCATGCTAACCCCAATCCCACAGTGGCAACAACGACAAGAACTCTACACAGATAACAACATGGAGGGACAGGCATCACTGTAGAGTAAAGCTTATTCGGTCCTCCCTCCTTTCAAATAAAAACAGAGGTTGAGAGGCATACTTCAGGGACGCTTAAAGGAATCACAGATTCTTCAAAAAAACAAATCTGAAAACATTGTCAAGGCATCGCCGTAGAAGTGGGGCTCTCTTTGTTCATGCACATCAGTGGATTTTCATTGCATTTAGTTTTATTACTTTTTAAAGGCTCACACCGGAAAGAAGAGAGATGCTTGAGCTGAAAAGGGCTTCTTACACAATTAAAAAACATGCCAGAAATTGCGAAGGGAATGGAGATCTGAGGGAGTGTGGCGGACTGGCATGCCTCTTGTATATTGTAGGCATGAACACTACCAAACAGGCCTATTGACCTACAAAATGTATATCCTGCCTCCTAGTGCCATCGGGGCCAACAAGGTGGTAACAATGAAAAAATCCATCATGAAACTGATTTAAACGGTATCCCAGTATCCCAAACACATACAAAGATTAAAAAATAGTAGGCGATTTAATATTAGGCTACTATTTAAAAAATAGTAGAAAAAAACACAGGCAGACAGAAGATGCTAGACATACAAATATTGATATTGATAGATACGCACCCACAAATAAAGGGTTTGAATTAAGGTTCCTGGTGCTGTTTGGAGACCTCATAAGATTACAGCTGATCTCCGAGCAACAGAGATCTGCTCACCTGGAGAAACAGCCGCTTTGGCAGGTGAACTCTGTGACATTATGCCCCAATTAAGTCCTTCCCCTCCCCCCAATCCCTGCGCTCCTCAGGCTTCACCCCCAAAATCTCTAGCCCCAAACCCTGAGCTGGTAATCCTATTTATAAGCCACTGTGGATGCCACTGGAGAGGAATACAACAGGATATCATTATGTTTCTAAAACTATTTAGGGGGTCGTACGCTTGAATATTTTCCAGCACCACTCAAAAAAAAAAAAAACCCTGAAAACCATGAATATGGAAATGTAGTCTGCCAAGGTTTTTCTATCAATAACATGCAATTTCTCTACATGCAGGCAGGTTGTTCTTCACAGGAGAGCAAACCAACATGCTCAGCTTCCCACCTATGGCCTCAATTTATACCACTGAGAATCAGCTTTATTTATTTATTTATTTATTATTATTATATTATATTTATTTATTTATTTATTACATTTATATACCACCCTCCCCAGAGGCTCAGGGGGGATTCACATTAAACGTAGAGGAACAGGAACAATGCAGTAAACTCAATGACTATGTCAAACGGATAACAGAATAATGGTAACAAACAGAGAGAACAATTAATAACTTTAATGTTCTAAAAGTCCCATAGTTGATTAGTTGAGGGCGATTGGTTTCCCTTTTGCAAGCTCTGCAGAATTGTTCTGGCTCCACCAAGGCCCTGATCTCTTCTGGGAGCTCATTCCGTCAGGTGAGGGCCAGGACAGAGAAGGCTGTGGCCCTGGTTGAGGTCAAGTGGGCTTCCTTGGGGCCAGGGATCAGCAGCCAGCTGGAGGTGGGGGAGCATAATGCTCTTTGAGGGGTGTAGGCAGAGAGGCAGTCACCCAGTTACGCTGGGCCCAGACTGCGTATGGCCTTCCCACCTGAGTTTGCCGAGTGGCCACTGACAATACTAAGATCAGGACATGACTCATTGGCAAACCCAGCTGCCATCGACACCCCCTCCTGCTGCTTCTCTCACTGGAGACCCTTGCAAAAGGCCATCAGCAGTGCCTCTGAGCTGGCAGACACCACGCAGCTTGGTCCGCCCAATGTCTTTTTAATGAGCCCTATAATGCTCTTCAAATTATGTTGAAATCATTAATTTTTCCAAAACAAGACAGATTTCCCCCCTCGAATCCTGAGGCGCTGCCAAGGAGGCCTGCTATGCTCGCTGTCTCTTTTAGAAATGCGTCAAGGCTCTTTGGCTGGGCTCAAGTCAGCGCCGCTGGTCAGCTTTTGCCCACTCGCACACATGAGACTCCCCTGAAGAGTCCTTTTCCCCCTGCCTGCCCTTTTATTATAAAAGAAAGAGGAAAGAAAAGGAATGGGAAAGGACAATCGGAAAAACACCCCCTGAAAGCATAAGAGCAAAGGATTCTTAACCAAATGGGTCAACCACGGTAACCGGGCCTCAAATGGATGAGCCCGGGAGGAGGAGGAGGAGGAGGAGGAGGAGGAGGAGGAGGAGGAGGAGGAGGAGGAGGAGGAGGAGGAGGAAAGTGCTTAACAAAACTCAAGCGGAGCCAGAAGCAAAGCGGAGGCACAGTGGGAGAGAAGCGCTAGCCCAGGACAGAGGCAAAAAAGGAACATAGCAACAGCCCCTCCCCCTGAAATGCAATGACAACGGCTTTTAAGTGGTAATTATGGGACCACAGTGTGTCAGGCTCTGGACAACCTGTGTTTCTTTCTTTTGTTTTTCTTTTTTGATTTTGCATCTCTTTGAAAACACAGCCAAGGCAGTTTTGCGAACCCTGGAGAGCACGCATACAAATACACACCAAAACCCCTTCAAAAGCTGAGCTTGCCTCATCAGACGCATGGGGTGTCCGATTCATAGCGTGGATATTTACTTGTAAAGTTCCAAGAGTCAAAAGGGCAGAGACTGGAGAAAGGCCAGCTTGAAACAACCACCTCCCCTAAAGAAAACACTCCATTCAGAGCGGGCGAGGGCTACTCTCGGGTGCGGATGGACAGGAGAGCAGGAAAAATGTTCAAGTAGAGCCAGTCAAGGATGGAGGAGACCTGCATCCAGATGCAACTGGGAGCAGTCCTTGACGGCATGGTGTGGTGGTTAGGCACAATGGCCTCTAAGCTGGAGAGCCAGGTTTGATTCCCCGCTCTTCAACATGCAGCCAGCTGGGTGACCTTGGACTAGTCACAGTCCAGATAGAGCTGTTCATGCAAATCTGTTGTGTCAGAGCTCTCTCAGCCCCAACAACCTCACAGGGTGTCTGTTGAGGGGAGAGGAAGGGAAGGCAATTGTAACTCCTTTGGGTACTGAAAATCAGGCTATAAAATCCAGCTCTACTTCTTCTTGCCCAAACTGAATGGAGTGGATTGTCTTATTCTTTCTTCGATGGCATCTCTTTACAACATCGCCCATTCCTCTGTCATTCTGAAATTTGTACAAATATATCTGACATGAATGTGCCCACTCCAGCGAATCTGATTAAGTGAGCTCTGGCTCAAAAGAGTTAAAGGAAAGAAAGGAAAAGAGAAAGCTCTTACGAAAATAAAGTCAGTTACTCTTTAAGCCTGCCGTACTTCTCTTTGACTATCCCCTTCCTACAAATTCTTTGTGTGATCAAGAGCCCCTGACTGGGAGGAAACTTTTAGGCCTTGTTCATCTCTTGTGCTTTTCCTTGAGCTCTTGGAGTACTCAAACCATCCCCGTTCTTTCCTCCTGCTGCCTGACTCTTTGTTCTGGATCTTTACCTTGGTCTTCTACCTATCCAGAGATTCTCATTTTGCTTTGTTTGATCCAGACGCCAGCGTCTCTCACACTTTGCTGGAGGAAACTGTCCTCCCCCCAGCCCAGATTGCGTGATACTGTTTCCACACCCGCAAAAAATGGCACACTGGCCATCTTATTGCTCCACGGAATTACAAGCACTTCACACACAAATCTCGTGATTCAGGCACAGCTGTGAATATGCTCCCTGTTTGCTCCATGGTTTGTGAATGCTAGTAAAACCAGATTCCTCCCAATCCCCCGGGAGGGAATTCGTGGTTACCTAAGTGGAAGTTCAAAGGAGTCAAGTTGGCTTCCTCCTCTGTTTCCTGTCTCAAAGGATGACATTTCAACTCTCACCAATGGTCTGTCTCTCCTCCCACCCTCCCACCCACACCGTATATTTTTTATTCTGAGCATGATCACGTTACAATGCTAATCTTCAGTAGGATAAGAACCACACACACATACCCCGCTCCCCGTCTCCCATTCAAGCACCTAAGATTGAAAGTGCCAAGGGGCACTTTGTAAATTTCATGCAGGAAAACATTTGTGTAATGGCAGCCAATGTGGTTTGTGTTCCTGCAAGGATAGTGACTGAGTGGATATCAGCACAAGAGCCCCACTCCTTTTCCTTGAATGCTTTCAGACATTCTTCTGTTTTGATCATGTTAGGACGTGATTGCGGTATTGCGCATGCTCAGTTCAGTTAAAGGGAAGAGAGGCAGGGCAGGAGATGGGAATGCGCACTCTCCCAACGGAAGATGCAAAACGCAAAACGCAAGCCATGAATAGACTCCTGGCCAGTGCTGGAGAAAACCACAAATGCAAAATACCGGGCACAAATTTGGGGTCTGCATCTAGAATTCAATGCGTTGGGATGGCACCGGCAAATTACAACTGCAGAAATGGCCAGAATGGCAGAGAGCCATGAACCTGACCAAATCCATACCACCATCAACCCTCAAGCCAGAAAAAAACATGAAGCTTCAAAGCACTCAAGAAGCCTTTGGATCATGTCACATCATGTTTTGGATCATGCTTCCTGCACTGCTCAGCCATTGGCATTTGCTCCTGTTATAATAAGGGACCCAGTTCTGGGCAATGCAGTTCAAAAAGGATGTTGAGAAGTTGGAACATGTTCAGAGAAGAGCAACTAGAATGGCTAAGGGTTTGGAATCCATGTATTCCATGTACTCTCAACCTCTCCTTGTGAGAGTTGGTCACTTATTTGGCTCCAGCGAACTCAGAGTACAGCCGTGAAGGTTACACAGAGTTTACTCCAAGAAGCAGACTGTATGCAAGTCCAAAGTTGAACCGCAATGCCCTTTTGTGACATCAGAGGGGGCTCAAGTTTCACAGTTGCATTCTAGCTGGAAGGAAGTGAGCACATTTGCAGGACCAGGATTTACCTGGCACAGGTACCAGATGTAGACAACAGTCTGTGCAAATTGTATAACATGGCTTGTCAACTCTCCATGAGGAAAGAACATACTACACGGTCCAGCTGTTTGTGGTCAGACCTCTCCTTACTTTGAGTGGAAGTTTGCCCACAAACACCCTTCCCTCAAGGTTGCCTGCACCTTGCTATTATATTGCTCTGCAATCCCATTCCTGTGCTGGAAATGTACAAATCTGTATTAGCTTTGCCAAAAGCTGACCAGCAATATCTGCACACATGCAGAAAGCAGGAAACTCTCCAGTCAGATGCCATCCTTACCAGGAGGGAAATTCTGATGACATCATTATGGACCCTCATCTATCTACCCCTATCTAGAAGCAATGGCCATTTACAGGTCAATGGCATACCTGAGAATGTTACTAATCTTAACCCTTATGTGCTTCTTCCTTCCCGTTGCACCTACTGAACTCCATTAGTTATTATTGTCTTTTTGTCTGATTCAACTGATGTAGCTATGTGTTTGTCTTTTACCTGGACAACTCATCAAAGGTCCACCCAGGGCAATCACAGGTGTTATCTCTGCCGTGTTAAGCCTTCAGGACGTCACCCAATGTGCCTTCTAGATTTCTTGCAATTTCATCAAGCCCATTGTTCTGGGGACTATAGCATCAAACCTTAGCCTCCAAATTTGAATCTGGTTACTAAAGACACATGCCAGTGGCCGTGTGTGTGTTCTTAAGATCTGATACCCTTTTTAGAAGCTCTGGCCATTTCTTCTTGGACTTCTGTGTATCATGAAGGTAGCTATAGTTTTTCTTTCCCCTGATATACTCCCCTATCACACCATCTCACCCCTCTCTTTCCTCTTGTATGAATGCTTAGCTTAATTTGTGTGCAAGTTTACCAGTTTGACTTTTAATTTGTTTTTAAATAAATATCATTTTCATTTATTTCAAACTGGTCTCTGTGCAAGTTTCTAAGGAAAGGACCTTGGTATACACAGGTGGAGAATCCCACTACCTCTCTCACAAGCTAAATTCCCTCACTCAGTTCTAATTTGGGTAACACAGCCTGCTTTACTAGGTGGTAGCAGAGAGCCACAGCAAGCAGAGACAATTCGGGGGCCTTAGCTGGAGACAAGGTACAGAACCTTCTCAGGTATTTGGACCTTTAATGGAACTTCATGGAACATTCTAGAAAATGTAATATAGACCCACCCCCTGCCTTGAGTAGGAACTCATGATAATGGAGAGGCAGAATAAAAAATCCACACATTTTGAGTGACAGAGTAATGCCACCTGAAAAGAAATGGGTTGTGGAATTCCCAATGTAGAAGTCCCACAGATCTCCCCACACACAGAGAACTAGCCTGTAAGGGGAAAGGATGCAGCCTAGATTTCCTCATGAAAACAAGCCCAGAGCTCTCCACCAGCCAATGAATAATTCAGAAAAGCTTTCCTCAATTCTCCTGGAATTATTAGACTGGTTCACAGCCTCTCTGGAAGCTTGAGAGCCAGTGTTGCGTAGTAATTAAGAGCCACAGACTTTAATTTGGAGAACTGGGTTGGATTCTCAAAGTATGCCTACTGTGACCTTGGGCCACTCACAGTTTTCTCATAACTCTCTTATCCCCACCTACCTCACCCACCTGTTGTGGGGAGAGAAAGGGAAGGAGATTGTAAGCCGCTTTGCAACTCCTCAAGGTAGAGAAAAGCAAGGTATAAAAACCTACTCTTCTTCTTCAAACTACTTTCCCTTGTCATAGAGATTTTGTTCGGACTCTGTTAAGGCCGTTCCAGAGATAAAAGCCATTTGGCTCCCCCCACTCCTCTACTGTCCCTCTGAACTCCTCTGCCTGGAAAAATCTGTGTAGTTCAAAAACTTGCACCCCACATTCGACGCATGGGCTGGCCGCCTGAAGGCCGCCTGTTTGCCTTCGCGTTCCTGCAGCACGCAAGCAGCTGTAGAGGCTCTGATCCTTTGCACATCTGAGTGCCCCACGCCCCTTCTCCTCTCCAGAGATCACTGGATTCCAATAATAGAAGATGAACCGTGCGGTATTTTTTCATGCGTCGGGATCTATAAAACCCACTCGCCTTCCTCTAACGGAAAGAGGCAGAGGAAACGAGCCGGGCTCATTAACATGAAGCCAATCAGCCAAATAAACACATGACAGCCCTCGCCCGAAATAACAGCGGGGAAAGGGACTGTTTTATTCATCTCCGATTCCTGCCCTTGCCAACAGTAATGGAAGCTAAAAAAAAAAGAATGCCAAGTGACAGGAGGTTGTTTAAGTCCCCATTACTACATCATTCAGTGCGGCCGGGCCAAGCTGCATCCCTTGTTGATGGCATTTCCCGCTTTCCGGGTGGCAGGGGGGTGGGGGAGACGGTTACGAACTAGAAAGTGATTTGGCATTCACACCCCTCGTGCGTTGTGGGGAAAGGGGGGGTGACCTACATGACCTTGGAGCCATCCGTCTGCCTCGGCTTTGTGTCCCTTGATCCAAACTGCAAAGCAGCCCAGATTCTCCGGTTTTAATTGTCTTCCCTTCTTTAGCTCCTTCCAGGGGAAACAGCGCAGCTAAAAGAAGCAGGCTGTTGCCCAACAGGCAAGCACTCTGCGTGGACTGGAGGTGGGGCTCCGGTAAAGGCCAACAGCACTTTGAACCCAGGTCTCAGTTAAACTGGGGTTGGGAGAGATTTGAACCAACAGGAGAGATGGTGCGTAGAGAGGAGGGCAGCATTGATTTCATAGAACATAGAACCATCTGTATCACCACATAATATATTTTGGGTAAGGGCTTGGAGGAGGAGCTGGTCTCATGGCTTAAGTGCCACTCAGTGCTCAATAGCCACTCAGGGCACCCGGCCCACCCCTGAGTGCCTCCTCCTCCAACTGGCTGGCCTGTCTGTCTAGCAGCCAGCCAATTGCCTTCTGTCCCCCACCCTTCATTACCCCCTCCTCCTTCCACTTCCCTCTGAGGCTCGGAGGCTGCAGACCCCAGCCGCATGAGAGCTGCCCCTGCTGGTGAGTTCCCTAACAGCTGTCTGCAGCCTTTACAGTTCCTGAGAGGAGGGAGAGGCCGTCCACAGAGTTCTTCCACTCTCCTCACTTAATCTAGTGCCCGTTATATTCCTGAATTCAATAGGCTTGGTAGAATCATAAAGTTGAAAGGGTCCATACAGGCCATCTAGTCCAAACCCCTCCTCAATTCAGCCTAAAGCATCAGAAGTATCTGTCTAGCGGCTGCTTAAAGACCACCAGTGAGGGGGAACTCTGCACCTTCTTAGGCAACCCTTGCTGATGGCCTTTAAGCAACAACTGGACAGATACATCATGGATGCTTTAAGCTGATCCTACATTGAACAAGGTGTGGGACTAGATGGCCTATATGGACCCTTCAAACTCTATGATTCTATGATTTCTTCACACCCCACCTTTCTTCTCAAAGCACACCCAAAGTGGCAGTGAGGTAGATTGGGCTGAGATTGACTCAAGGTCACCCAATGAGTTTTCATGGCACGGTGGGGATTCAAACCCACCGTGGGTTTGAATCCCAGATCTCTACCAGATCTCATTGGGCAGTTCCTTCCTGGAAGCTCAGTCCTCAGGGCTGAGTTTGTTTATAACAGGGGTGGCCAAATGATGGCTCTCCAGATGTTCATGGACTACAATTCCCACAAGCCCCTGCCAGCACATGCTAGCAGGGGCTTGTGGGCATTGTATGTCCATGGACATTTGGAGAGTGACTGCTCCCCTGCCCCCAGTTTAGAATTATATCTTGTTGTCAACTTCCAGGTGATGCCTGGAGATCTCCCACTATTACAGCTGATCTCCAAGATCAGTGCCCCTGGAGCAAATGGACTGTTTTGGCATTATACCCTACTGAGGTCCCTTCCCAAGGTTCACTCCCCCCCATCCCCGAGCTGGAAATCCTGGGACCACAGCATGTACAGAGAAGGGTTTTCTGTTTTCTTCCCTGTTGGTTTTCAGTCCCAAAGTTCCCACTCACAGAGCACAGCTTACACACTCCCAGCTTGGACCTACACCTAGCATAGATGCAATGGGAGCAGTTGTAGCACAGATGCAGATAACTCGCAGAAGAAGCCACCTATTAAAGCATGAATCAAGACAGGGCCTGAAACAGAAAGGAAGGAAGGAAGGAAGGAAGGAAGGAAGGAAGGAAGGAAGGAAGGAAGGAAGGAAGGAAGGAAGGAAGGAAGGAAGGAAGGAAGGAAGGAAGGAAGGAAGGAGATTGGAAGTGGAGTGAAAAGGAAGGAAGGGAGGATGGAAGGAAGGAAGGAAGGAGGAAAGTGTATGTGTGGATTCTGAAGAATAAGCTTCCCCTCTCTGCAAACCCCATCTTGCCTCGATGAATAGACTGCTAGATGAGTGAACATTGTCAAAAGAACACCAGTCTGGTGCTTGCAATCAGAGGGGTATTCAGGAGAAAAATGCTGCACGCTTAGGGAGGAACAAAACTAAAATGGAAGAGAGCAAATTTAAGAAAAGATGGAAGCAAAATGCTCCAAACCACGTCATGGTACCAGATCCCTCCCCCCCGCCCCTTGGAAGCAGTCAGGAACAGGGAGGAGACAACAGGAGGCAGGAGGAGGCTGGGAATTGGAGAAAACAGTTCTGCTAGTTTCCAAGGAGAAGCAGCAATCTTTGCTGCCTCACTGGCCCCTCTTTTCTGAAGATGCGACAGAAGATTCTGTACCCTTTCCCCCCTCTCTGGCGTCAAGGACTGCTGCAAGCGGAAAGGGCGCTGAATACAACTTCTTTGTGATGTTAATGGAATGGTTTGCTCCAGAGAAAGTTCTGAGCAACCGCCTGTTCGTGTTCAGGAAAGGAACTTGCCCCAAGACTGATGATCTTGACCTCGGTCCGGGCATGTTAAATTTTCCTCTACGGCAGGGGTAGTCAACCTGTGGTCCTCCAGATGTCCATGGACTACAATTCCCATGAGCCCCTGCCAGCGTTTGCTGGCAGGGGCTCATGGGAATTGTAGACCATGGACATCTGGAGGACCACAGGTTGACTACCCCTGCTCTACAGTGTGCAGCTTGTCTCACTTGCCCAACCCCAGAGCTCTTGGCTCACAGAAGGGACCAAGATCAAATTGCATGCTGCAGCTGCTGGATTTCCTGGGAAACTAACAAAGGACCATCTCTACGATTCTACCAGCATGGAGCCCCCAGCATGTGTCCAAGGCGGCTGACCCTACAGCACGCCCACTCTGAACAAGGCCACTCTGCTACAAGGAAGGTTTTAATTATGCAACTCCCATGATGGAACCCCAGGCTTGGGATTTTGCTGGCAGCTACTGGGGGAGAAGCAGCCTTGGCATAGGAAAACTAATCCACTGAATTCCAGAGCCAGGAGCCTTATCCTGGATGCTTTAGGCTGATCCTGCATTGAGCAGGGGGTTGGGTCTTATGCTCTTGTTGTTGTCTGTCCAGAGGAACTGGTTGGCTGCCGTTTGAGACAGGATGTTGGACTAGATGGACCCCTGGTCTGATCCAGCAGGCCTCTTTGGTTTTTATGCTCTTAAAGTTCAGACAGGCTAGCTAGGAAATGCAGCCCTCACACCCTTTTTCCCCTTTTACCTGGACTATTCCAGCCAATACATTTGTTTTGTTTTATTTTATTAACATTATACAGCTTGTTGTAGTGCTTAAGAGTAGCAATTTGTAATATGGCGAGCCGGGTTTTATTCCCTGCTCCTCCACATGCAGCCAGCTGGGTCACCTTGGACTAGTCACAGTCCTGTTAGAAGCTGTTCTCCTAGAGCAGTCTCTCTCAGAGCTCTCTGAGCCCCACCTACCTCACAGAGTGTCTCTTGTGGGGAGAGGAAGGGGATTGTAAGCCACTCTGAGATTCTTGTAGGCAGTGAAAAGTGGGGTATAAAAGCCAACCCTTATAATGATTACTATTTATCGTCCGCTTTTCTCACAAGGACTTAAGCCCAATTACCCAGCATGAGTCAGTACAAGCAACAAAATGGGACATTCCACAACCAACCTGTTAGGATTTTAGACGTCTGGAGCCACCAGAAAGAACTGAGGCAGAAGAAAAAGTATTCATATGACACATTAAGCAATGCACGATTTACATAACAGGATCCTCCGGGCCGTAAGTTATACACAGCAGTGCAGACCAAAATCTCTAATCAGATTATCCAAATAAGGTTGTGAACTTACATCTTCTACAAGGACCGTTGAAAACACACCATGGGTCACCTTGCTTGATGCAGACGGATGGCACAATCTTTGCCCTTCTCTGTCCTCAGATGCTTGAACCACCTTTGTCACTCCTCTTGCGGCAACAGACTCATCCTCTTGTTGGTAAATGGTGCTCTCCACTTGTCCAGCCAGTGCGGCACAGTCCCAGCCTGGGATCTGGGAGACCCATGTTCAAATCCTCACTCTGCTATGGAAGCTCGCTATATGACATCATGCAGTTACTCCTCAGCTGAACCTACCCCACTGGGTTGGTGTTATATAGCTGACATGGAGGAGAGGTGGACAGTGTCGCTAGACTGCGTGGAAATGGAGTGTAAATACCCAAGCAACCCATTTTGCCCTGCATGACGGCATAGCTAAGCCACAAATCAACTCCTGTTGGAAAGTTATTTGCTGAGGACTTCTCCAAAGGATCCTGGGAACAGGACTCGGCAACTCTCTCCACTGGGAGAGACATCTATCCCCTGCTTTCATCATCTCTTAGGTTGTGATTATTGTTTTTATATATAAAAAGAGGAAGAAGACAGTGACTAGGGATCATCAGTGTCATTGTTTGTTGAATGCTGTTCTAGTTGGTATGTTATTGTTATCTGTTACATTGATATTGATCTATGTAAATGTTCGACAGTGTTTTTTGTAAACTGCCCAGAGTCATAGGGAAGGGAGGCGTAGATAGATAGATAGATAGATAGATAGATAGATAGATAGATAGATAGATAGATAGATAGATAGATAGATAGATAGATAGATAGATAATAGAATAGAATAGAATAGAATAGAATAGAATAGAATAGAATAGAATAGAATAGAATAGAATAGAATAGAACTAGTTTAGTGGATGCAGGAAATGCAACAAATATAATATATCTCGATTTAGTAAGCCCTTTGATAAGGTCTCCTACGATATTCTTGTGAGAAAGTTAATAAAAACAGGAATGGATAAGGTCATAATTTGGGTTGGTCTCTTCCAGCACGGCCAGCACCTTACCATGGGGGGGGGGGGAGTGTGGGTGTCAGCACGCCAGCAGGCGCACACACATCATTTGGATTTCTTAGTAATTTAGCTGCAAAAAGTAGCCATGAGTGAGGAAAGCAATCCAGAATCAAAATCACAAACTATCAACCCTTTACATTTTACCTAGTTCATGTTTTCAGGAGCTCATGATTCTCCCCTTCTCCCTCTCACCCTCACAACAACCCTGTATTTGGGTACCAACCTCAACGTGGGGCCTGAATTTGTCAGAGCAACAACTGCCCTCACAGGTACAGAGAGTAGTTCCCCTGGAGAAAGTGGCTCCTTTGGAGAGCAGGCATCACATTGCCACGGAGCTCTCTGTACTCCCCAAGCTCCACCTTGCTCAGGCAAGGCCCCCAAATCTCCCAGAATCCCTCAGGCCACAGTTGGCAACCCTGTGAGGTGTTCGGTTTTGAGAGAGAGTGACACCATGTCACCCACTGAGCTTCATGGGGTCTTTAAACCATGACTCCCAACTCGTAGTACAGGACTCTAACCACTAGCCCACGCTACTTCTCTGATGCTTTGCCTACAAAATGTCTTTACTATTTACTGAGCTGTTTGTTTGTTTGTTTGTTTGTTTTGCAGGGAACTGGTTAAGCCCAACAGAATAAGGTCTATATAGTTTCAAGCTGAATTCAATTGAAAATACTGTGTATGACTATAAAACAGATACAATTATTGACACAAAAGCAGTTTGCATTGTCGATTTATCGCTCGAAGTATCAAAACATGGAACTCGTGGCATTAGCCATGATGCACGTTTGGGCTGAAACCCAATAGGTTATTTGCAACCAAATGGAGGCTTTTTGACAAAACTGATAAAAGCCCAGCACAATAGGGGCCTCCTTGACTTTCCTCCCTGGTGGAGACCTTACCTGCCACCTTGAACGCCTCAGCGCCAAAGTTCATTTTAAAAAGCCATGGTGTGCCTGGGCTGCCAAAGGCAACTGAATCTATCCCCAGGTTTCTGACAGGTGTCGCCTCCCAAGCTGCCACCTGGTGTTTAATATAGATGGCAGGAGTCCATTTAAAAATGAACGCTGCCCTTAAAATGGCTGCCTGGGGGGCCTTATCAGGCTCATTAATATGAATGGTGATGGTTTATTTTTTAAAAACTCGACCCCGTGAGGGGCCTCAGTTAACCAAAGGATAATACTTTGCACTGCTGAAAACTGAGTCTACTTCAGAAGCTGGACTTGCACAAGTTTATTCATTTCTTTTAATAGACGTCACTTATACCCTGCCTTACTCCCCCGCAGGGGACCCGAAGTAGTTTACCTCAGTTTCCTCTCCTCCATTGCATCATAACAGTCCTGTGATGCAGATTAGGCTGAGCATGTGTGACTGGGCCATTCAAACCTGGGTCTTCCTGGGTCTTCCTGATCTTAGTCTGACATTTATTTGTTTGTTGGCTTGTTTAAATGTTTACATCCCGCCACTCAAATTGCGCCTCAGGGCGGCTTGCGGCATTGTTAAAAATACAATACAATACAAACAACAATAAAACAATAAAAACAACTACCGTTAAAAAACAGTGACTTGTCCAGCAAACTAAATCAAACTAACAGACGTACAACTTCAGTGGTCCCAGGGAGTAATTGACAGATCATTTCCACACATTTTTTAAAATAGCGTCACGCCAGCTGAATGGCGTATTGCTACATAAAATCGCGACTCCCGGCCCCTCCTCACCCTTTTTGCTGTCTCCTCTGCCGCCATTTTGCGCTTCTCCCCCTCCACAAGTGCTGCTGGAAATGGCGGAAGAGAACAACGTGATTTATACGGGGCTCTCTTCCGCCTTTCCCCATGCTTTAAAGGGCCTGCGATGCCCACTATTTTTAATTTTAAAAAAAATCAGTACTTCTCTGTTGAAACACCTATGCATCTAATCATAGATGCATAATGCTTCTTTATTGCCACCCTTTGTGGAATGACGAATCTTGCTTCTTTTAAAAATAAATCTCGTTCTTGATTGTGGGGGCAGGGAGCTTAGAGAGGCATGCTTTGTGCTACAACTTTTTTTGGGGGGGATTTTTTCACCTTTGCCTGTACGAATGAACACCTGTACGTTGCTACAGCCAGTTCACTTAAAAAAAAAAAGAAACTCCCATCCCAGAGAGAAGGGAAAGGGAGGTGGGTGCAAGGGCGGGACATTGGAGGCAGAAACAGCGCTTCTTCACCTCCATACATTTTTTTTTGCTGGTAGCCTGCTGGTTACTCTCCAATAGGTAGCACTATATATGTTGGTGAATCCGTTTTTTGGGATTCACCAACTAGCACTTTAAAATGGCGAATACAGCCAGTCAGTTGCTGCTTGGATGCTGGATGTTGGCGACATCATGTGGAGGGGCCGGAATAAAACGACTACTTATGGTAAACGTTATGCTATATTTAAAGGGTGCGGAAATGCTCAAGGTGTTACGATTGAGAGGTGGGGGTAGATTGCCCATAACCCCCAGTCATGTCCATACTTTTGTTCCACTGGGATTCTCAGACTGCTGTGGCTTCCCCCTGCCCCAAGCATCTACACAACAATGACCCTTGATTACCCTCCAGTCATTTATATGATCCTAGGAAGCTGCCTTATATTGTACTGGGCCTTTGGCCCAAGGTCATTATTGTCTACTCATACTGGATGTGGCTTTCCAGGGTCTTGGGCAGGTGTCATTTGCATCACCTGGTACTTCATCTTCTTAACTGGAGATGTCAAGGACTGAACGTTTACCATTGAGCTATAATCATCCCCCTATTTCATGGTTTTCTCCTGATATGCTCTGACCTTTCCCAAACTTGCTTTGGTACCATCTTTGCTGAAAGGTCATCATTCATGCGGGTTTCACCGATCATGTGGATGGGAAGGTGTCGAATTTTGAACCTCCTCATTTGGGCTATCTGCCAGCTTTTAAAAAATAATCTGCAGGAAGTATCTTGTCAAGGCATCTTTATACTACGGAGATAGAGTCAGTACTGATTTCATTTCTAAAAGTCACAAAGTGTCTTCTGGCAGCCTTGGGGCGAATAAAACAGAGAGCACAAGGGGACATGGAGGGCATGTGTGGAGCATGCCCCCGTGCAGATGCTCTCTTGCCGTCATGAACGCCTCTGAATTCATGACGGCAACCAGGCACGAGTGGGAATCATTGCTGTGGGGCAGTGACCCTGTCCCGACATGCTGACCATGACACTGTACATGCTCTCAAGATGCACCAACTGGGAGAAACAAAACCCTACAAGCCAAGGTTTGCAGTGAGGAATTCCAAAGTGCCCCACCCACCCCCTCCAGCCTGGATCACAATAATGTCACAGCAAATTCTGCCGCAAACACTTCACTGAAATGAAGAGCCACAAGAAGCTTAATATCTCTTGTGCCTATATTATTATTTAGAATCAGGCAACAAAGGGAACACCTCCTAAAACCAAGACTATAATCCACCTTTTATCAGGACCAACCAAAATGACACGAAACAACATACACAATCAGTTTATCAGGCACTGAACATTCCTTTGATGTGGCACTGAAATGGGGGACCCCCACCCCCCGGATCACTAAATGGAAATATTTGAAAGCACTCAAAGTGGTCTAATAAGAACATAGGAACATAAGAGGAACCATGTTGGACCAGGGCTACAGCAAATCCAGTCCAATGCGCTGTGTCACTCAGTGGCCTAAAAGAGCTCTACGCTGGCATCACCAGCAATGTAGCAATGTCATTTCTGGCATGTGCTGGACTCCATGGAACTCCTTTATTTGGGCAGAAACTCTATGGTAAAAACGGCTTCTACCATAGAGTTTTTGCTCAAATACCAGGGTCAACACATTACTGGTGCGGTAATGATGTCATTTCCATGCCCTGCTTATGAAGACCTTGGGTTGAATCTCCACTGTTTTGAGTTTCCATTGTGGAAGGAGGAAGAGGAGGAGAGTTGGTTTTTCACGTCACTACCCAAAAGAAACCCAAAGCGGCTTACAATCACCTTCTCTTCCTCTCCCTGTGAGGTAGGTGGAGAAGAGAGACCTCTGACAGAACTGCTCTGTGAGAACAGCTGTAACTGGACTGTGACTAGTTCAAGGTCACCCAGCTGGCTGCATGTGGAGAAGGGAATCAAACACAGCTCTCCAGATTAGAGACCACCGCTCTTAACCACTACACCAAGCTAGAGAATAGTGGGGTAGAAATAAAAAGCATATTTGTCAAATACAAGAATACAGGGAAGCTGAACAGAGTCTGCTTTTACTCCAGCCAGAACCTCATTTGGCATCCTTAGTCAAATCTCTGGTACTGTAACTTCAGCCTCCCAGTCTGTAACTTGAGGCGAACAAAACTTTCCCACCTTACAGGATTGTTGTACGAATTACTGTGGTAATGCTTGATCAAAGTCCTCTGAACACTCAAAAAGCGCTGTCTAATTGCCCCCAAAGGTTATTCTTAGTGCAGCATATGAAATACGTTCAGCACTTCATTGGTAAGCGTGCAATAAAAGGATGGGGAAACGCCAGCCTGGTTTTGAGTTTTGGCTAAGGAACAGCAAGGAGAGTCTTTGTGAGATGCGGGGAACCACACCCAACCCACACTGGAGGGGAAAGAAATATGAGCAACACCTATGAGCAAACCTATGATTAATTTTTGGTGAGACCATGCTCTCTCTCACTCTCTGGCCCAAAATAGCTTCTCCCTGGGTGAATCAGCAAATAGCCCGGGAGCTTCTAAATTCTGCACCACACAGCTCTGCAGCAAGTGGGGAGGACAGGAGGCAGCTGCAGCCTTCCACACCCCTGGGCAGGTTTTCGTTCCTTCGTTGCCACAGTGCCATCCGTGAACTACAACAAAAATATCTTTCATTAAAAACCACTTTGATTGCTACTGTCTGTTGGATTTTTGTTCTTTTAGGGGGTGTTATTGAGGGGTTTTATCTACTGCCACAAGCCAGTTCAGGAGTGGTGGGTTATAAATTAAAGTATAAATATACATAAATAAAAATTAAAATGCCACAATCCCCTTTCATATTAGAGGTATCAGCCCCTTATTTAATTATTATATTTATATACCGCCCTCCCCGGAGGCTCAGGGCAGTTTACATGGAACATAAGAACAGTACATGAAACGGACCATAACATATGAATAACCGTACAATAATATTAATAACTAATCGTAACCATATAACAATATAACCGTATAAACAATATAAACAATGCAACAGTGCAAACAGGTCCAGAGTATTCTGTTGGAGTTCTGAGGCTTGTGGCTTGTTATGTGGCTTGTGGTCCACACACAGCCTCCTTTAGGGATGTGCATGCTCAGTTACTAGCAGAGCCCTTTTTCTTGTTCTTGTGGTCCGCAAGCCACATAAGTATGAAGACCCCCTAACCGTGCAGGAACCACAGGGCCTGTAGTACAAGCTATGTGAGCTACTAGGATAAACCACTTCTGGGCTTTCCCTACAGCAAAAGAGGCAGGTAACTTTGCAAAATGAAAGTAACAATACAGAAGCCTGGTGGATTGTTGCAATAACATGACAAATTGCCAATCAAAAGATTTCTTGGGTCCTCTCTAAGCTTCTGAGCTTCCAAGTCAAAAATTTACATTTAGCTCAATGGTTAGGTGGGAGGCAACATACGAGAGGGCATTTTTTATTGTGGCACCAGAATTCTGTAGCTCTCTGCCCAAAGAAATTCATCTGCCCCCTTTGTTTATAGATTTGTATGACCACCCATCCTGGATACCACCTTGGGGGAATTTACAACATACATTTTTAACATTAGCAATTAACAATTAACAGTCAACATTTAATGTTTACTTCATTCTTTCCCTTCACTATTGTCTTCTGCCAGCAGGTGAAAACTGTTTTGCTTCACTGGGCATTCCCCTCAGTGACCTCTCCTTCCTGCCGTTTTTTCATTGTTGCTTTTTTCTTTTATTGTTTTTTGCCTTTATTGCCTTTTTATTTATTTTTGCCTTTATTGTGTTGCAGACGTGTTTTACCTTGGCTTTAAGTGTCTGAATGAGGGGTCTTGTTTTGGTTTTAACGGTTCTTAAGGCATGTTTTTATTATGCACGCTTGAAAGGTGTTAGCTGCCTGGGGGGCCCTGCTGAAAGCAGAAAGGTAAGGTACATCTCTGGGAAATAAATAAAAGAAAAATGCCGGGGGGGGGGAGAGAATGGCTGCTGTGGGGGGCTCAGCCAGAGGAAGAATGTGGGGCAACCTACCATGAGGACACTCCCCTTCCTGGCATCCGCCAGATCACCAACAAAGAAATAGCAGTCTGTCTCTGTGCACAAAACACCTCCTTGTGTGAAGGATGCCCTTGTGACACTTTAAATGCTCAACATGAATCCAGTTGTCAGTTTCTAGTTGCTCTCAGCTACTCAGAGCTTACCTAGCCCAAGGTTGGAGTAAAGAAAGGGAACTAACGCATTTATTTATGTATTTATATATCGCTGCGTTCCTTTCGGACTCACGGCGGTTCACCATAAAACGATACAAACCAGTAGAACTCCATTAAAACCCACTGAAAATTGACATGAAGCAATGAACATTAAAAAGATGGAGAGTGCAGAGTTCGAACCACCCCTTCTGTCCAGCTACAGGGGGCCAAGAGCTCTTTCTCATTGGGAGCGAGGGTCCTGATTTACCAATGGGGAAGGATCCAGCCCTTAAACCAGCAGCAATAGACTCACGTTCTTTTTTTTTTTATCTGTCCGCATTTTCTAATGAGAGAGCACTGTTCCAGCACAATCCTAAACAGAGATACACTTTTGGAAGCCCTCTGAAGTAAAAGGGCTTAGATGGCACAGCTCAACTTAGGACGGCATTAAAAATTGCTTACAACCAGGTTCCTACTTCCATTGCAGAAAGCAACACATGACAAATAGGGTAACCAGCTCTGGGTAGTGAAATCCTTTCAGGGGTGGAGCCTGAGGAGGCTGGGGGTGGGAGGGACTTCTGTAGATTCCACCTTCCAAAGCTGCCATTTTCTCCAGACGAACTTATCTCTGTCACACTTAGTACTGGTTGTAGCTGCAGATCTCCAGCCACCACCTGGAGATTGGCAACCATCCACATTATCCTACCATTAAGGCGACTTTTAAAAGGTTGCGCTCTCCAGCAGAAAGGAATTCTGCAAGCGTGTAGCAGCAGCTGCCAAGGATTCTTGCGCTCTAAAGGTGATGAATGGTTTAATTTTATTTTAGTAGGTTAAATGCCTGGCTTTTGCCAGACCAATTAATACAATTGAAATAAAGTTACTTATTGCAGAATCTCAGCAAAGGAGCCTTCCTGGAGACCCAGAGCGATTCTGTTTAGATGTACTGCAACTTATAGCTTGATAAACAACAGCTATAATGTGTTACTAGAAGGAAAAAAGACATCTTTAATACGTTCCCTCCTCAGTGAGGTGACACAGTATATGCTATAATGTATATCAATGAGGTGATAAAGTACACTATGCTATGATCATCAATACAGCTTCAAGGAAACAAGCAAGTTCAAAATTTTGCCTCAAGTGCAGAAAAGCCACACATTGGTTTTAACCGAGGACAGTCAATTTCTTCTGCCTTTCGGTCCGCCAGACGAGTCTTTCACCTTGAAAAATAATCTCTGCTAACTTGTTCTACAATCCGGCTGGAAAAGTCATCTTCAAGATTCTTTGGCATCCACCACATTCAGTACAAGAAGCAAGGAGAGACCATGTGTCTGTGTGGCTGGCATAATTGTAGATCCTTAACAAACATGCAGACACCTGGACCTGTGAAACTACCTTACACTAAAAGTCAGACTACTGGTAAGTAACTCCGGAGAAGAAGAAGAGCTGTTTCTTTTGTACCCCGCTTTTAACTACCTGAAGGAGTCTCAAAGCGGCCTCCAATCGCCTACCCTTCCTCTGCCCACACCTTGTGAGGGAGGTGAGGCTGAGAGAACTCAGAGAGAACTGTGACTTGCCCAGGGTCACCTAGCTGGCTGCAAGTGGAAAAGCGGGGAGTCAAACCTAGTTTTCCAAATTAGAGGCCACCACTCTTAACCATGCTGGCTGCCTCGATTGCCCATTCTGTTGGGCAAAAGCTCTCCAGGGTCTGTCAGTGAGAAGATCAACCACTGTTTAAGTATCTGCCCCCGGAATCAATGGGACGAGACAATGCAGAGCTTCTGTTTTAATGAATTAATTCATTGATGCACTTTATTAGATTTTTATGCTGCCACTCCTCAAGGGAATTCCAGGCAACAACAGAAATCTTATCCTCACCACCACGTTCTGAGGGAGGCTAAACTGACTGTGACTAGCCCAAGGTCACCCACCAACCTTCAGAGCAGAGTGGGGATTTGGACTGGGGTCTCCCATGACAGCCAGTGTGGTGGAGGGGTGGGTGGGTAGAGCATTAGCCTAGGTTTGAAACTCCACTCTACCATGGCTTTGGGTCTTTGGGCCAGTCGCACACCCTCAGAGGTTCAAATGGATAGTCATGTTGGTCTGGAGTAGCACAATAAGAAGAAGAAGAGTTGGTTCTTATATGCCGCTTTTCCCTACCCAATAGAGGCTCAAAGCGGCTTACAGTCGCCTTCCCATTCCTCTCCCCACAACAGACACCCTGTGGGGTGGGTGAGGCTGAGAGAGCCCTGATATCACTGCCCGGTCAGAACAGTTTTATCAGATTTGTTGGCCCTAAAGGTGCTACTGGACTCTGATTTTATTGTGCTTACCTTGTGAGGAAATGGGGAAAAGATAGAAGAAGCCAGTAAATACTCTCCAGGGTGAAGGTGACTGCTACAGCAGGGTGCGAGGGGGTGGGATGGGGGAGTTTTGTAGATTTTTTTCGCAACCAATATTGGTTATATGTATTGGGTTTTATGTGGGTTTTGATGTTCTTATCATAAACCGCCACGAGCCGACTGGGCAGGGAGAGGCGGTCAACAAATACAATAATAAATAAAGGATATAAACACAAAATCCTACTCCAGCATTCTGCCATTTAACCCACCCTACTCCCTTATCCCCCCCCCCCAATCCTAGATCTGCTCAGGGACCCCGGCACCAGGGGACAAAACTGACCTCGACCAGGACCAGGGCCTTTGGGAGGCTTGGCCCCAGCCAGGTGGAATGCTCTACCGGAAGAAATCGGGGCCCTCTGGGCCTTTGCAACAGTTTTTCCCAGCCTGGAGCTGGACACCGGAGCAGAGGCAGGGAGGCCTGCCTGAGAGCCCGCCTACTCAGGTCGTGGCTGAGCTGTGCATTGCCTTGGATACGGTCGGGCAGAAGCAGCGATGACCCATTAATTCCATAAATAAATGAATGATAAATGAAATTACACTGTGCTGGAGGGACCTGGTCTTCCCTCCCCCAGGGAGAAAGAAATCCTTCCACATCCCCCCCCCCAGACAGCCCGTCTGCTTCCCTCCCCTTTGCCAAACGCCTGCCAGAGATATTAAAAGGCTGCCCCAGTGGTCTGCTGGCAGAATAAGACGCCTCTGTGTGTGTGTGTGTGCTGTGCGTACTTTGGGCGGGCAAGCTCGCTGGAGAGGGCAGAAGGCAGCTGAGCCGTCGTCAGCAATGACTGCACAGTACAAATCAATGTACGGCAAAGAGAAGAATCAATTTCTATAATTAAATTCCAGCTTGTTTCACTTTTATTTTGTTAGAGAGCATGGGGGGGGGGGGAGACAACCCCCCCCCCTCTTCTTGCCAAGCAAAAATGATCACGAAATGGTTGAAACCACCAGCTCGCTCCAGTGTTCGGTACCATGGTTAGCTCCACGGAGCCAAGGCGTCAATTTCGCCACGGCTGGTGGAAGCTAGATGCCTTCTCAGGCAGGAGTCCGTGGCTACACAGAGCACTGAGCAATGCTCCCCCAGGGTCCTTTCTCCTCTCCTTTTCTATTTATTTTTTTAATAACAAAAAAATCCTGTTGTACAAATAGTACAACGGGTGCTAGCCTTTTCCCCTGCCTCCGGCAGGCCTGCCAAGGTCTGGTGAGGCTGCTTGGAGCAGGACTTTCCCTCCCCCACCCCCCCCCCCCGCCCGACCCAGGCAGCCCTGCTGAGGCCATGGTGGGGCTGCTTGGAGTGGGGGTGAGCACTGACAGGGGCTCCCTGCCTTCCCCCCCCCAACCTAGATCCCAGGCCCTCCCCTCTCCCTCCAGTTCCCTCTTGCTGCCTGGCTTACCTTCCACAGGCAGTCCAGTAGAGTGGGCTGGCTTTTTTTCCACGTGGAAGAAGTTGGATGCAGCCAGGGGCGGGACAGCCTTCCCGATTGGCCATTCATTGGACTGACGGACAACCAATCAGGTAGGCAATGAGTCCCAACTCCTCCCACCCCCCTAGTCATGTTTTAGATATGTTATAGATTTAATTTATATCCCGCCCCTCACCACGCCTCAGGGTGGCTAACAACAATAGAATTTACAATAAAACCCCGACCGAACTAAAGCAGTTCCACAGGGCCTGCAAAAGAGAGCTCCTCCACCAGGCATTTGGTTGAGATCGACCTAATCCATCGCTCCCCATCACCCCCCCCCAAGCCCACCCTCCTACCATGACTGTTACGAATCCACCCTACCACTGGGTCTCAGTATGAGTTGAGCTAAAGCTCTCTGCAGTCCCACCTTCCTTTAATTTTATTGTTGTGATTGCTCATATGTTAATGTTGTTGTTGTTACCACCTCACTGTTACCAGAATGTTACCTATACCATTTTGTTGTTTCATGTAAACTGCCCTGAGCCTTCAGGGAGGGCGGTGTATAAATACAATAAATTAAAAAGTTGGACAATAAAAATACTCATTAAAATTCAATACCAACATCAGCAGATCCTCCCTAAAACAGGATACTAAGTTCCCACCTTATTGGTCCCAGCGTGAGTACGGTTGAGCGACACAGGCAGAAATGGTAAAAAAAAAGAAGTAGAGAAAGGTGAGTATATAGATTTTTAGACACAGAAAGTGAACTAGAGGCCCCTTGGCCGTCTTTGGAGAGTACACTGAGTAACTTCAGATGCCTTGTGGTGACTGAAGTGGACAAGATGCTAAAGGCAGCGAAGCCACCCGCTTGCTCTCTAGACCCATGTCCATCATGGCTGCTAAAAATGACTGATATAAAAGTACTGGCCCCTCTCCGGGAGATCATCAACCTCTCCCTTTCAACAGAAGAATTCCAAGAAGGGTTAACAGAGGCAGTGGTTCACCCGCTGCTCAAAAAAACATCTCTGGACCCACGACAGCCTATCAATTATTGCCCCATCTCTCACTTAGCCTTTCTGGGGAAGATGCTATTGGGTCCAAGGCTAGCTCTTCTGTGATATACCAACATGGCTAACCCAAATGAAGCTATCTTGGAGAGTGTGGCTCCTAAGGGATGGACAGTGCTTCGATTTTGTATGTTGTTAAGTATACAGGGGACCAGAATGGGGCTTTCAGTAGCCATGCATTCAGGTTGCTGACCATGGGTTGGAAAACACCTGGAGGTTTGGGAGCTGGAGCTGGGTGAAGGTGGGGTTTGGAGAAAGGAGGCCTCACTGTTACAGGACACCACAGAGCCCACCCTTCAACAAATCCTTTTTCTCCAAGGAAAATGATCTTGGTTCTCTGGCCTCCAACGGATCTCTAGGCAGCACCTGGAGTCTGGTAACCCTAGAGTGTACGCCAAACATATTCTGGGCCCTGCCCTGAATCACCTTGTGTCTCCATTATTTGAAACGCACAGAACTGACTACTGTGTTTCTGACCCCCTACGGCAGAGTTAACATGCAGGAGGAAGCTGGAAGCGCTGACATTTTGAAAAGGAATAATTACACGGTGCAGTTTTAATACTGCCCAATTAACACTAAGGAACTTTAAACAGAAATCAAGGAGGCTTGCCAGCGGGATGAGGCAGAGTGGTGGGGATGGCTTTCAGGGATTAAAAAATATAGCTTCTGAAGAATCCTGAATTCTTTCCCGTCAGGCCTGGGAGTGTGGAGGGGGACGGAGAATTTGGCTTCAATGAATTTCTCTGTTGCGAGGAGTGGGGGGGGGGGGGTCGGGAGGGGTCTTGGAAAATCAGCAGTGCAATCCTAAGCAGAGTTACCCCCTTCTAAGGCCCACTTGTTTCAATGGATGCCGAAAGGCATAATTCCGCTTAGAACTATGGTTGAGGCCAACGAGAATAGCAGGAAAACATCGGTGTTAAAACGCCAGGCTTCCCTCCCATCCTTCCCTTTGTCCTGCATTTGCTCCTGGAATTCATTTTATTCACCTCAGCACTTTACGCTGGTGCTGACATCGGTTCGCTGGGATTTTATTGCCGAAGAATTGTTCTCATGCATTTTTATGTGCTTTATCACTTTACCCAATCAGTTACACACCGCCCCAAAATGGCAAAGTCCGAGAGGGGCGGCATAAAACCCCCTAAATAAAAATAAATAAAATGTACTGCTGGTTTCTTTGCATCCTCCCTGGCTCAGCTAGCCATCAAGTGATCCCCAACGGGACTTGTGCTCTTCACTCCTTCCTGGTTTCGAGTGCTTCGACCAGGACCGGCCCCACGGCCTCCCCTTCCCCATCAATACCTCTGGCATCTCCTTCCCCTTCGTGGTGGTTGCTAGGCGACTGCTCCCTGACCACCTCTGAGTCACTCTCCAGCCTAGGCCTTCCCTCCAGGCCCAGCAGAAGGACGAATGATCAGGCAGTTTGAAAGATGGACTGGCCTCCACTCGACTGGGCGGCAGCCCAGTGTCCACCATTGAAACACAGCTGCCATTTTAGGGCTTAGACTTTCTTTACTCAAAAATGCCTGATTTTGGAAGCCGACCAGATGGCGCCCCAACTAGGAGGACCATACCCAGTGAAGGAGGCTTAGAATGACCGGGGGACAGGGGCAGAAGCCCTGTAGGCGGCTGGGGTGATGGGGACATCTTTGTGGGTGATGGGGACATTTTCATCTCCTTGCTTGGCCGCTCCCTCAGAGCCTTGCAAGCTTCACTCCCCATCTCCGCTGGTGCTGAGGCTCCTGTTCCCCATCCCTTTGTCACACCTCCTCATCTAGGTGAATAACCTCATCTAGGTCTCTCCACCCAGCTGGATCAACAGCAGGGGAGTCTTTCAGGACCAGGCCCCATGGTTTTAGCCTTAAAATGGTGACATTGCTCCTCTGGTGGCCACAGATACGCAGGCATGTCTCACTAAGCCTTAAGCACTCATGATCAACAAAAACAGCCTTGATTGGTCAGACCAGCCATCCATCCATCCATCCGGCTCTGCAACGGTCCTTTTGAGTCAATCCACCACAGCTTTCAAACATCTGGCCAGGGAAGCAGGGGTGTAGATGCATGGCCTTGCATTGACAGATCCAGCAGGCTGTCACTGGCATATTGAAACTGCCTCGACCAGGGCCTTTTCCGTCCTGGCCCCTACCTAGTGGAATGAGCTCCCAGAAGAGCTGTGGGCCTTGGGAGAGCAAAATGGAGCTCTTCCACCAGGCCTACGGATGAGGCCAGTGCCGGTGGAAGAATGGAGGGGGCTCCCCCCTGGAAGATATGCTCCCACACCGGTTCTATCATTGGCATGGTTGGTTGTCATACACACACACACACACACACATAGACACTGCCATCCTGGTTGGCAGATTAATTGTTAAGATGGATTGTTATTATTTCTGCCCTGTGGTTTCGTACTTTTTTGTAATTTTTATGGGATTTTAATGAGGGTTTTAACTGGGAATTGCATTTTATTGTATTGGGTTTGTTATGTAACCCGCCATGAGCCAGTGTGCTGAGAGTGGCGATAAAGTCACAGCTGAAAACCATGGGGTTTTCAACTCAAGAGGTGATCTGTCATTGCCTGCCTCCATGTCACAGCCCTGATATTCCACAGAGGTCTCCCCATCCAAAGACTTACACCATTTAGCTTCCAAGATCTGATGAGATCAGGCCAGCTTGAGTTTTGCTTGACAGGTTGCAGCTTGGGAACATAAGAAAAACCCTAGTGGATGATCCTCAACATGGTGCCAATGGGACTGGGTGATGTATTTCCTTCTTTCCCAAAGCAATGCTCACCCAAGCCAAAGATTTGACTTTCTACCTTGACTTTCTACCATTTCACAACTGGCCCTGCGACAGCCATTCGGAGGAGGCATTGTTTATTTTCAAAATCCAAAAGCCTCGACAGGCTCCATAAGGCTGTGGGACCCCCGGATGGCCCATGCAGCCCGGCTGTCTGTTTCCCACAGTGGCCAACCAGAGAATGGAGCCCAAAGCCTCTACCTGCTGCTGCATAATCCATCAGCTGACATTCAGTGATACAGTTCCCCTAAATATGAAGGTTAGCCATCAAATCTAATAATCATTGGAGCAGTTGTCCTTTATGAATTCGCCATCCAGAGTTATAGCTATTACCACGTCAGTTTCTTTAGGAAATAAAACACAGTGTGAAGCATACTTCCATCCGTCTGTCCTGAATCTCTTGCCTATTAATTGCTAGCATTGTGTCAGCGGTGGTGGTGGGGGGATATCTACATGCACCTTTCCCGTTATATGTCCACAATGCAAAGGGCTAGACACTGTTTTGGTAAATGAAAGCTGGGAACTAGCTGAAAGTAGCAATACATCTTTATAATGTGGGTTGCATGGGAACCATCTTTTGATTTTACTCCCTCTGCTGGTGAAGGGGGTAGTGTGTAAAGAGTCATCAAGAATGATTCGGCTGATTTATGGAAATCCCAAGAGATCTTCAAGGCAGGAGACGAAAACAGGTGGGTTCCTCTGCACAGAGACCCTAGAATACCCCAGTGGCCTCCCATCCAAACATTGATCAGGGCACATTTATTATTGTTGTTATTGTTATTGTTATTAGATTTATTTCCCACTACACCCAGAACTGGCTCAAAGTGGGTTACAATTGTCCTTAACTAAAACCCCAGTAAAAACCCCATTAAAACATACAGCACGTAAAACATGACAAGCAGCAGCACAATAACATGGAGATATTACATGATCTCCCTTCCCTCCTAAGGCATCTAATAATGGGGTGGGAATAGGGAGCCATTGATAACCCATGGCCTAATGCTGCCTAGCACCAGGGGGAGCCTGGACCCGATCTTCCTCACTGCCCTGGCCTCAATGTAGACCTGATGGAAGAGCTCCGTTTTGCAGACCCTGCAGAACGACGGAAGCTCCCACATGGCCTGCAGCTCAGCTAGGACCTCAATTCCACTAGGTAGGGGCCAGGACCGAAAAGGCCCCAGCCCTGGTCGAGACCAGGCGTGCTTCTCTGGGGCCGGGAATGACCAACAAGTTGGTACCTGCAGAGCGCGTTGGATAATACACTTCAGAAGCAGATTTTCCCACTTTGCACAGGGAAATCCAGCTGCAAAAGCATGTTGAAAGTGCATTATGCAACATGTGCGGAATGAGCCCAGGACTGACCCTGCGTAGCTCCCAAGATGCAGCAAGCTTGGGCTAGCCTGGGCCAAAGACAAATTCCTCTACATTTCCGGCAGCAGCAACAGGAGCTACACAGAGAATTGCGGCTGTGTGGAAACAGCCTGGCAGTTCTATCATTATCGTCTTCATTACTATCATTAACCCCTTGGCTTTGAACAGAGAGGCTACATGATTGCAGCGGCTAGTTAATGCCGAGAGACCTATTCACCTTGTCTGTCTGCAAGCCCTTTACAAGGCTGTTCATGCCAGTGGCCACCACAACCACCAGTGTCAACCCGAGGACCCGTCCAAACAACAGTGACAAAGGACTGCTGGGAAAATGCCTGGGCCTTCTGCTCTGCTACGTCCGATTCCCCTACGCTCCCTGCAGCCTTTGAATCTCTTCCTTTTCACTCTCTCTCTCTTCCCAAGGCTGTTTCAACTCCAGATAAATGTTTGGAACTTCTCTGTCAACCTACAAGCCAAGCGGTGCAAAAGTGACTTCAATTATTTGTCACCTTATTCTAAGTGCAGAATCTCTGGCATGCTACTCTGTATTCGTTTCCTTTGGGCTTAATAATGCAGTGACCAGATTTGGCCTTGATGCCTCCTACCCCTCCATCACAGATACTGGAACAATCACATAAGCCTTTGATTTATTATAGGGATATCTCTTTATCAAATTTCTCCCTTCCTGCAGAGAGAGTCAGATATTTGAAAAAGACAAATGAGAAAGGTGTGTGTACCTACAAAGAAGGTCGTCAGGTCCCCCTGACTACTGACAGAGAGCAAGATGTAAAATTCCTGGAGGTAGGTCGGGGTGGAGCCTCGGAAGGGCAGGAACCTCAGAGGGGTACAATGTCATGTAGCCCACCATACAAAGCACTCATCTTCTCCAGGGGGACTCAACTCTGTAGCATGGCAATGAGCTGTAATTCTGGGATACCCCCAGGCCCCAACTGGAGGCTTGCATTCCTATCTGCCAAGGACAGGGAAGTAATTAAGTTTTGTTTTGGTAAGCTACTTCAGGCAGGTTCCCTAGAGAGATGGATGGATGAAAGAGAGAGAAAGAGAGAGAGAGAGAGAAAGAGAGAGAGAGAGAGAGAGAGAAAGAGAAAGAGAAAGAGAGAGAGAGAGAAAGAGAAAGAGAGAGAGAAAGAGAGAAAGAGAGAAAGAGAGAAAGAGAGAAAGAGAGAAAGAAAGAAAGAAAGAAAGAAAGAAAGAAAGAAAGAAAGAAAGAAAGAAAGAAAGAAAGAAAGAAAGAAAGAAAGAATTATTTGGGGAACTGGGCAACCCTGCTTAGGAGGCCAAAACACACACTGCTGGCAGTCTCAAATTCCTTCTGCTGCTTCAGTAGCTAGAGGAATTGCAAACATATCTTTCCACAATGAAGGAGCTGGTCCCCAGGCCTTAGTGTGTCACCTAGTAGGGCACAGTTTGTGCAGCCTGGAGGAGTATCCTTTGCAATGGTCCAAAGCTTATTTTGGGATGCAGCAAAGATGGAGCGGCCACATCAGATGCTAGCAGAATAACCCAATGGGATTCGGGGGGGTGGGGGGAGCACCCAACTTCTAAGTCTTTGGCCTCCAACCCAGGCTTAGATCCAGGGCTCAGTGTATGTCCCCTTGCAGTTCACAGCCCCCAGAGTCTGCCGATGTATAGTTCGGGGTCATCATGCTTCTTTTAGAGGGGAAGTCCCCCAGTTCCTTACTCTTCCTATTTCCCGCGGCCACCTGCATTTGGAGAACTAAAGCAATAAAACCAGTCTTTGCAATAGACAAACTGCATGAATCCCCAGATGCAGCACGGAAGCTGGAGTCAGGTGTGTATGATCTGCTAGAGGTCAAAGCTTCCTTTGGAAGGCAGAGCTGTTTCAGCCTCATCCAATTTGGGGGCTGGATCGGCGGATAAGGAACCGGCAGGGGTGTCAAACATACAGACCATCGGACACAGCCGGCCCATCCGGGGCTCTTATCCAGCCCACGAGCAACTGGTCATTACTGTTATTGGCAGAAGTTGGACGTTATGTTCCTGCGTAATGCCCCATTGCTCATGAGTGATGGCCAGTGGAAACAAAGGCGAGCATCAGGGATACGCATTGTGTAGACGGTTCATGTTTTCAGCCGGCTTGTATTTTGAGTTGAAAAATGATATCGTTCATGGGGTTTGACTGTGTCCTTTTTAAAATTGATATCCCCTGTACTTTTGAATTGAGGCTTTTGAACTCTGGTGCTGGAGAAGACTCTTTCGAGTCCCTTGGACTGCAAGGCGAACAAACCGGTCAGTCCTAGAGGAGATCAGCCCTGACTGCTCCTTAGAAGGCCAGAACCTGAAGATGAAACTCAAATACTTTGGCCACCTCATGAGAAGGAAGGACTCCCTGGAGAAGAGCCTAATGCTGGGAGCGATCGAGGGCAAAAGAAGAAGGGGACGACAGAGAATGAGGTGGCTGGATGGTGTCCCTGAAGCTGTCGGTGCAAACTTAAATGGACTCCGGGGAATGGTAGAGGACAGGAAGGCCTGGAGGATCATTGTCCAGGGGGTCGCAATGGGTCGGACATGACTTCACACCTAACAACAACAATCACCTGTACACGGCATGACATTTTGCGGCACATGGGGCCTGGTCCGAAAAAGCGACCCTTACACCTGATCCGGCCAAGCAAGAGACATTCAGAGATGGTTTGCCCTACCTGATTCAGTGTAAAAAATCTGTATTTGGAAGGTGGTCTCCCACCCGAGTACTAACCAAGGCTGACAATGATGAACACCAGACACAGTGGCTCCAGCCTGGGCCATCAAGGTCCAGGCAGAGAAGGAACTGGAAACTGTAAATAAGGAGACAGAAACCATGTTCAGCCTCATCCAAGGAAAGACATGAATGGGTTTTGACCCCTTATTCCAGCCGTTCTCAACTTTTTAACCACTGAGAAACCCCTGAAACATTCTTCAGACTTCGAGAAACCCCGGAAGTGGCACAATCGTGCAGAATACGGTTGGGAAGCACAGCTGTGGACACGCCCACCTGGGGCCCCTCCCCTTCCCACCTTCCAGGCCCATCATTGGCCATTTTGGGAGGGAGGGCCAGTGGGTCAACATGACCATATGTGGTCGTACCACCCGATAAAAGTTCAATACATTTTAAAATATATATTTAAAATTAATTCACTCCCGCCCATTTGGGAAACCCTTCCAGGACCAGCAAGAAACCCCAGGATTTCACAAAACCCTGGATGAGAAAGCCTTTCTTATTCCCTGTCAGCAAACCATTCTCCAGGTGAGTCCAGAATAAGGACTTTTGTCTCTCCTGGGTGAATTTCCTCAACTTCGAGTCTCATTGTACGCCAAACAGTATGAAAATAGGCCGTTAAATTACCAAAAGCTACTACTTTCTCACTGGAACTGTTGAGGTCTGTCCCACCTTTACTCCCCCCTTGTGCCAACTGGATCTACACCTCGGACAGCCCAAAGAAGACTCTGGCTTCACGTCTTCCAGAATATGGGATCTATCACTCTGCTGTGTGCCAAGCTGTAACCCTCCTCCAAAACTGCAGGCATTGCTCCTTCTCCAATAAATGTTCAGAGCCGAAGTATTTCAGCACGGAAAGCTGCAGTTGGCATTTCGGCACTCTGTTTCACCGGAATGGCTGGGCCAGCTCTGACCCCGGCATCCTCAATCCCTTCCTGCTCATGCCCTCCAAAACGGGACCCCTGCCCCAAGCCTTCTTTCTCCCTAGTCCTTCTCTGGAACGAGGCTGGCACATGGCAGCCGGTGGGCGGTGAAGGGGGCTGGGATGGAAGAAACGGAGAAGGAACCTTGCACGCTGCTAATCGCACAGACCCGGGGTGTCTCAGACACTTACAGGTGTACCATCTCTCAAGCATGCCCCAGAGCCACCCCATCAGGCATGCACACACACCCAAGCAATCCGTATTGTACATCACAAAGGTGCACAAGGAAGAGAAAGACAGGCGACCAATGCATCCTTTCAGGTCCCTTATCCCATAAATAAGATGCACTTTTTAAAAAACGCTGCCTCGTGGAAGTACAGTGAGAAGCCACTCAAGAAACACCAGCCTGACAACGCACCATCCAAACACCCTCTCCGGTCAGGATCACATTCAAACTATTTTTTTTTTAAAGAAAGACTCACTCTCTGAAATCAAAACTCATCAGACCATTCCTTCTCCTCCATCTTTGCATTTTACTCTTCCTCCCTCACTGACTTTTCCCATCTTGGTCTCTTCTGCCTTCATTTCTTAATGAAGCAATAGCCAAAACCCTTAGTTGCATGGGGGGGAATTAAGAAAGGGAAGGCCAGGGGAGGGGGGGATGCCGCCTGGCCCTGCAAACATTTATAAACCTGGGACAGGGAGCAAATATTCTGCATCTCTTATGCCAGGTGGTTGCTAGAAATCAAGACAACAAAGGGGTGCCCCCATCTATCTCTAGCTGACAAACCCATCCTTCGTCCCTCTCCCTCCCTTCCCCCCCCCTGCCCGCTGCCTCTGTTTTCAGTTATATTTCTAGGGCAGCAGGTTCTGGAGCTGGTTAATCTCCCTGGAGCTGGGCAGCCTTGATGACAAGGGGGGGGGAGAGGAAATATAAATATACAGATCCAGAGAAAGCCAACATTGAAGCTTAACCCCCTCCCTCCCCCCAATCTACGACCATGCCCTTTTCGAGCAGGAGATCTGGCAGCAAGGGTTCTACCTTGCCTCCCCACCGCAAGGGGCAGGGGGAGATTCTCAACCTCCCCCCCCCACTGCACACACCCCCTTTAACAAAAAAAAGGCCCACTGTATTTCGATCCCAGGCAAAGAGCCACACCAGCCAGCCAGCCAGCCATCTGCTGGGCAGAAAACCTCAGAAGCCGGGAGCATCGCGCGGTGGTACTGGTGGGGCGGGAAAGAGAGAGAGAGAGAGAGAAAATAAAAGGGGAGGATTTTCTGGGGTTCTTTTGGTTTAAAGCAAAAGAAAAACAACACCAATAAAAAAAAATACCTGCTACTTAAGAATGGGTGAACATTGACATGCCTTGAGATGGTGTATTTCCCATGGTCGTCCGGGGGGCTTTGTTCTCCTGCCTCCGTCTGTCCGTCCGCCCGCCTCTCTTTCCTCTCGCTGACTGATTCAGGCCCTACCAGGCATCGGGCGATCGGTGGCAGAAGTGCAACAAGAGAGCGGGAGGGAGGGTGAGTGTGGTGCGCTCACGCCTTGGCGGTAGTACAAAAGAACGGGATGGACAAAACACATTAGCTCATGATAGATTAATGTGCTTGTGGGTGGGGGGGGGAAAGACCCCACCGGGCTCCCTCTGTCTCCTTCTCGCTCTCCTTCTCCCCCTCTTAAAGGCTCCTGCCTTTTATTCAAAGATGGGTGCCTGGCATATAAAGCTGAGAAGAGCTCTCAGTACGGAATACAAGGGCGGTGCATGAAGACCGGCTTGCCTTCCCGGTCCAGAGCGGAGGCAGCGGAAGGACCCAGGTGGCCCTTGCTCTGTGACAGCCTGCTCTTTACTTGTCTCTCTCTCTCTCCCAAGCACAGCAGGAGCCAAGCTGCACAGGTGAATTTGCAGGAAGGAGAATCCTCAAACTGCTGCAGCCATGAATCTTCACACAATCATCCTGCCTGTTCACACGCACCTGTGTAGCCAGAAGGCATTGTTGATATGCGTGTGCTTCTTTTATTCCGTGCCCTTCTCCCCAGCGGGGACCTGAAGCTGCTTAGAACAGTCTCCTCTCCTCCTTTTTTTTTAATCCTCCCAGCAACCCTGCAAGGTAGGTTAGGCTGAGGGTAAATCGGGGCCAAGATCACCTGGCTAGCTTACTGTGCCAAGTGAGGAACGAAAGGTGAGCCTTCCGGCTCTGAGACCGGCACCCTAACCATAACGCGTCTTCCAAAGTGAACAGGTTAACACTAAGGGAAGATTTTTGCTGTCCTGTCTCGATGTTCAGTCTTGGGAAGGGAATAACTCTTTTAATGATTTTTAAGTCCCCTGGAAGGCCGGGAGCTGGACGGGGTGACCCTTTGTGGTCTCTTCCAGCTCGGCGTGATTCAGACACTGAGTCCTTACCCTGAGAAATGCAATAAATAAATAAATAAAACCCATAATGAGATGGCGCTTGAAATCTAAGCAAGACGCTGCCTCTCAGCCCCCTCCCCCCCCCCCGTTCTCTGAAATGGGAATAGTAATATTTTCATTATTATACATTCCCAGAGCAAGCCTCTAGGAATCTGGATGCAAGGTACAATTCTTATCTTTGCACCTTATTTCTCAGGACAGTATTAGGAACAACTAAACAACTGCATCCTGCCCTCCAGTCCATCTTGGTAGCTGCCTGGGGACATAAATCTCCCAACCAGGAATTGGGTGGCCTTTTCCCTCCTGCCTCAAGGGGCTTGGCCATAAACTAGGGAACGGATTGCTTATGCCTGAAGGGCTTGGTGAATACGCCGTGGGTGCAAAAATCAAAGGGTGGGTGGGTTGTGGAGTGGAATGGGAGTTCCAGGCTGCCTTCTCCGTCCCTGCCCTTCTTTCCTCCTACATGAGGGGGAGCCACCATAGGAGCAGTAAAGGCAGAAGGAGGGAGCAAAAGGTGGACGTAGGGTGCAGGTGGTGATGTCATTTCCGGTGACATCACTTCCAGGGGGTGGGGTGAGGGGTATGGCAAGGAGGTGTGGCCAGATGACATCACTTCCGGAAGCCCTCGAAGCCTGAAATTTTATTTCAGGAGCTCCTTCACGGTCAAAAGGTTGAAAAGGGATGCTCTAATCTTTGAGGAACCACCTATCTGTAAGCATCCCCCAGTGAATGTTTCGATTGGCTACAGCTAACCGACTTGTGCTCCCCAGCCCCAAAAGAAATACCACTGGCCACAACCAGGGCCTTTTCGGTCCTGGCCCCAGCCTGGTGGAATGAGCTCCCGGAGAACATCAGGGCCCTGACAGAACTCGCACAGTTCCGCAGGGCCTGTAAGACGGAGCTCTTCCGCCAGGCTTACCGTTGAGGCCAGCACACATGGAAAATCCTAACGTCATATGGTCCTCCCCTTGAGGGAGAGACCCACTAAATACTAGGCACCAAACGACAACAACTTGCTTTAGGATGCTTTGGGCTGATCCTGCGTAGAGCAGGGGGTTGGACTAGATGGCCTGTATGGCCCCTTCCAACTCTATGATTCTATGATTCTATGACTAGATGGCCTGTATGGCCCCTTCCAACTCTATGATTCTATGATTCTATGACTAGATGGCCTGTATGGCCCCTTCCACCTCTATGATTCTATGATCCTATGATTCTAACTGGGAGCTGTTTAATTGTTTTAGATGAAATTTTGTCATAGAGTTTTAAAATGATCTCTCTTGTATGTTCTCGTATGTTATAGCGTATTGCTGCTGTGTGTAAGCTACTGTTTTATGACGTAGCCTGCCCTGGAATGGCAGGACCAAGCGGGGTGGGCTATAAAGGTGACTCTAAATAAAATTAAACGCAAAGATCGCAATGGGAAAATGTACGCAAACCCCCTGACGGGAGGTGGGAGCTGTCTGGGTGCTCCACTGTCCTGCCCTTCTGCCCTTCCCCTGCCTTCTCGTGGCGACAGATACTGGCTTGGCTGCAAAGCGACAACCCCACCAGCAAAGAAAACGGCAAGGGGAACAGGAGAAGGAGAAGGAAAGAAGCTGCCAATGCGGGTGCTTTGTGGTGCTCCTTTTCCCCAGACAACAGCGGCAGCTGTCAGTCATTCCTTAACCACCGGCTGCCCATTGTCTGGCCATTCATTGCTGCCACGCTGCAATCATCAGCGAGGGATTTGCTGTGAAATCCAGAGCAGAGTCACACCCGTCGCCCCCCACTGGTTTCAACTGGACTGTTGAAAAAGCGGCAAAGCTTCGTCTTGCTCCCCAGCTCAGAGCCTGACAGCTTTCCTCTCCAGAACTGTAAAAATATTTACCTTTTTCTCTGTCCCTCTAGGTTGCTGGGGGTGGGGGTGGGGGGAGGAAGGAGTTAGAAATGTGCTGGCAGACTGATGTGAAGTGACGTCTGCAGAAGATTAAGTCATTTCAGAGTTTCCACCCTCCCAACAATAGCCCCTTGATGTCATTTTGATTGGCTCGTGAGCCAGTGGACTTAAGTCAGGCTGGGAAGGAGTGACAGGTCACCCAGGAAGCTTCTGTGACAACACTAGCCACCCAGACCCTCGCTGGATGCCCTGACCACCACCCAGTGCTGGCTTGGGAGGCCATCTTCCTTCCTTCCCTGCACCAAAGACCTCTAACCAAATGCAAGGACATGCCAGGAAGTAACCTTAGAAGGTATCAACTAGAACGGCCTTTGATACCAACCCAACAGCTGACCGTCTTAGCCCGCCATCTGCCCAATGATGGGATAGCTCACCATCAGCTGCTAACAATGACATCCATGCCCCCATTGTCACATGGAGCAGAGAGTCCTTCTTCAGGGATTGCATCCAAACAAGGAAACGCCTTCCCTGTTTGGAGAATCAGCCAAACCAGGGCCTAAGTTTCATCCCATGGTGGTTGGATCAGGAGGAGTCCATGTAGAAAAGGGGGAATCGATAGGGGGAAAGTGGGCAAATGAGGACAAGATGCAATTCAATAAAAAGAAGCACAGAGTCACTAAAATGAGAAGCAGGCGCACTGGAGAGGAGATACACTGTTGTGCAGCAATGTATACGAGCCAGATCTTGGGGTCCCTGTGGACTGTCAAGCTCAATATGAGCAGATAGTATGATGCAGCAGTAAAGAAGGCAAATGCAGTCTTGGGCTGTTTCAACAGAGGCATCACATCAAAATCACAAGATGTCATCGTCCCACTGTATACCGCATTGGTCAGACCACACCTGGAGTACCTTGTGCAGTTCTGGAGACCTCACTTCAAGAAGGACGTGGACAAAATTGAGAGGGTACAGAGGAGAGCGACAAGGATGATCTGGGGCCAAGGGACCAAGCCCTATGAAGATAGGTTGAGGGACTTGGGAATGTTCAGCCTGGAGAAGAGGAGGTTGAGAGGGGACAGGATGGCTCTCTTAAAGTCTTTGAAAGGTTGTCACTTGGAGGAGGGCAGGGAGCAGTTCCTGTTGGCAGCAGAAGATAGGACCCACGGTAATGGACTTAAAATACATTTAGAATGGTACTGGTTAGATATCAGGGGAAAATTTCATAGGGTAGTTCAGCAGTGGAATGGGCTGCCTAAGGAGGTGGGGAGTTCCCCCTCACTGGATGTTGATCAGCAGCTGGACAGATCCTTATCCTGGATGCTTGAGGCTGAGCCTGCATTGAGCAGATGGTTGGACTAGATGGCCTGTATGGCCCTTTCCAACTCTTTGATTAGCTCCACTATCTTTTCAGGACACAAAGGATGGTACGCAAGCAGAAATCTCTGAAACCAGAGACAGGAGCTGAGAACTGCAAACCGATCATACACGGTATCCAGCTTTTCTTCATGAACAATTGGTTTCCTTGGCAGGGAATTCTTATTTTGTTTTCCGCTTTTAACACAGAGCGCCTGCAACCTTCCTTGTGCCCCATCCCACTAAGATCAAACCTCTTCTTTAACAACTGTATCTATTTACTGTACTCCCTTCAAGGTAGCCAAGGACTCCTGCTGGTGTCCAACTTGCAATTAAGAAACTCTCCCGTTGAGGCTGAATTTCTCTGGAAATCATTCTAACACGCTTTTCTGCCGGCTTGAGATAATTTACGTGGGCTCTTTTAATTATTAACCAACTTGATTTTTTTTTTTTTTGTTAATGGTGAAAAGACTGAGATTAACAATACCGGGAAATGCTAAGAGGTCAGAGTATATCAGAGACAGGGACTGGCTGAAGGTCCCCAACCTTCCATGGGGGGGACGGAAGATCTGAACCTGGCATTCACCACTATACAACACAGACTGCCCATATTGCAGACCCAACTGAGCTGCAAACCCTCCAAAACTAGGCTGCAGGTCAGCCCTCCCTAAAAGTGGCCCCTTCTTTCATTTCTGCTTGCCAGTTTCTCACAGTAGCATCTCCTCCTCTGTCTTTGTGACAATACTAAAGATGGGAAGCCATCCAGCTACCAGTAACATCACAGTAATAACTGAAGCAAGGATCAGTTGGACAGCAGATGAGAGAACCATAGAGTTGGAAGGGACCACCTGGGTCATCTAGTCCAACCCCCTGCACTGTGCAGGACCCTCACATCCTTATCGCTCATCCACTGTCACCTGCCACCCCCTTGAGCCTTCACAGAATCAGCCTCTCCGTCAGATGGCTCTCCAGCCTCTGTTTAAAAAATTCCAAAGATGGAGAACCCACCACCTCCCAAGGAAGCCTGTTCCACTGAGGAACCGCTCTAACTGTCAGGAACTTCTTCCGGGTGTTTAGATGGAATTTCTGTTGAATTAATTTCATCCCATTGGTTCTGTTCCATCCCTCCAGGGCAAGAGAGAACAATTCTGCTCCATCCTCTACATGGCACCCTTTTAAATACTTGAAGATGGTTATTAGATCCCCTCTCAGTCGTCTCCTCTCTAGGCTAAACAGACCAAGCTCCCCCAACCTTTCTTCATACAACTGGGTCTCCAAACCTCTCACCATCTTTGTTGCCCTCCTCTGGACACACTCCCGGTAAAGGCTGTGTATGCCAGAAAGCCACTCCCCTTGGGCTTTTGGGTGTACCCTTTGTGCAATGTTAGTCGGCTGAAATGCTAAACTGAATGGATGCTGTGATGGAACAGGCCTCCTTTTGCTCTCCAGCTTGCCCACCCCTTTCTTAGCTGGTTGCCAACTCCAGGAGGACTGCAAAAGGGTCTCTCTCGGTAATCGCCGGCGCCACATGATCAATGTACAGGGCTGCCTCCTGGAAGGACCAGGGCCCCCAACTGCCCATTACAATTCTGAGGTCTTGCCTCTGTGTCTGCCACAGCCCAGCACATGAGCACTGTGTGGACAGAGATAAGCCACAGGGTCAAAAGAAATTGGGTGAAATGCAAGCTTTCTGTTCCCCTGCTAAAACACACCCTTATCTGATGTTATCTAAAGAGTAGGTGCCCTGCTTAAAGGTTTCCAAGTTCCCATTACACATTCAGCCCCTCACCTGGCAGCCACATGGTCCACCTCTTCTCAAATCAGGGCAAGTGCCTACTTCAATGGTCAGCAGATGAAAGGCCCCACTTCCTGTGGTCAGCACTGGGTATACCTCCCTGCCCCTCTCACTGCTAGGAACAAGAAGTCCTACCCCCCTGCGTAGGTAACAATCCTACCGCCTATGGTCATGTCAACACCCCAATGGCCTTCTGCACCACAATTGCTTCAGGCCAGCCTTTAGAAAGCCAAAGCAGTTACTCACAAGAGGAGCAGCCAAGGAGATCTGCTGGACCAGCGCCGGCCTCGGCTTTGAAGCTGTGATGCGCCAAGAAGAGGCCTGCAAAATCGGTACTGTCTTGCCTCTTTTTCCCTCCTGGACTCTGGCCTGTGTAATTTTAGGAGCACACTGAGACAGGTGCTCACCGCGTTCTCTCCCCTTGGAGCTTCCAAGGAGATCAGGTATCCAGCTCTGGGGAAAGTATACAGTGAGAATGAATGAAAAGGGGGAGGGGAGGCCGTTTGGTGTAAGGAGGTAAGAAGGGGAATTTTCTCCAGCCCTAGAAAGCAGGGTACGTGTTGTGTCCCAACTCCCACTGGCCTCAACTGCCCACCCCCATGCAGAAAAAAAAACTGCTTCTTTTAAGGACAACCCCACTGACAAGGAATTAAATCAATGAATAATTGAAAAGATGGCCATTGATCTTTTGCTCCTCTGCCATCCAGATGTGCTTTTGCAGAGCAACTGAGCGAGGCCTCGAAAAAAAGGGGGCCGCTTCTCCCAGGTTGACAACAAAGAAATGTTGGCAAAAAAGGCATCACCTTTTAGCTCTCCCAAGCAGCAGCTAGCAAGTCAGCACGGGAGACACAGAATGCAACACACGGTTGTTGTAATTGTGTTGTATTTGACTGATTGCATTTGTTACCCTTATAAGCATCTTTAGGTTCCTTCAGGTAAGGAGGGGGGAACTAGGGATTAAATACTCCATAGAAGTACTACTTAACATTGCTGATTATCTTCTTTATTTGGGATTCATTATAAGGACTATAAGACAGTTCCGTTTCTGATTAATCAATACGCCATCTGGCTCTCTCGCTATCGGCCTGTTGCTCACTGCTACCTGGCGGGATTCTTTTACTTCCCCCAGAATTTAGCCACCATCCCAGGCTAAGCGGGACACGAAACTGCTCAGTTAACAAGAGCATGGGGGCTTGGCTCTCCCGCAGGTGCTCACAGGCTGGCTTCGGAAAAGGTGGTGCTTTCTTTTCTTGCCCAGCCGCACAGCCAGTGATTACCAGAAATGCAGGTTTCGTCCAGACGTTGCAAGATTGTGGTGCCATTGAAGTGACTAGTCAGCGCAGGGCTCCCCAGCTCTTTTGAGCCTGGTGGGAGGAGCCACAAAATGGCTGCCAAAAATGGCTGTCACAGGAGGCAAAGCCAGGCACAAAATGATAGGCACAGCTTATCTCCAGCAACGCAGCTTCCATCTTGGTACTTGTCATAATTGCCCTCCTGACCCACTCAGGGTTATTGGTTTAGAGGCTCAATAGACCCACAGATCTCCACTCCCTCCCTGACTCCACATTCCTATTTCCATTCTGTACCTTCCCTCCTCCCCTTCCACCCCACGGTTTTTGACCGGTAGAGGGTTATCTCCCCTGCGATAGAGTACTCCCTCTTATCTATCCCCATCCTTGGTTCACATGACAAAAATAGAGTCCAATAGCACATTTAAGACCAACAAAGATTTATTCAAATATTTATTCAAATATTGAATAAATCTTTGTTGGTCTTAAAAGGTGCTATTAGATTCTATTTTTGTTGTGCTACTTCAGACCAACACGACGACCCACTTGAATCTTGGTTCACATGGCAAGGGTTGGAAATTTACTGCCAGGAATGGCAGAGGGCGCAGACCAAATGTCTCCTGAATTCAGGCCTTTTATATGAAAAGCAACCTCTATGAGAACAGCTTCTTCTGCTCAAATTAACCCCCTATGTATAGACCTTTGTCTCTGCCAATGCTCCTGTTCTTGCTGGGCTCTGTCGTGCTTTACCCCATGGAATCCCTCAATAAAGGCTGATTTCTTAGCACCACAGGTGTATTGAGTGGTTATCTACAAGGGGGTCCGTCCTATGGTCAGCTGGGTCAGCCTACGGTTCGTGAAAGTACTGTGTGGCCACTGCGGCCAAAACAATGCTTAAAAGAGCCAGTGGTTTGTGATGATTAAGAGGGGTAGCCTCTAATCGGGAGAACCGGAGTCCCCGCTCCTCCACATGCAGCCGGATGGATGACCTTGGGCTAGTCACAGTTCTCTTAAGGTTGTTCACACAGAGCAGTTTCTCTCAGGGCTCTCTCAGCCTCCCCTCCCTCACAGGGTGTCTGTTGTGGGGAGAGGAAAGGGAAGGCGATTGTAAGCCGCTTTGTGACTCCTTCGGGTAGTGAAAATCGGGGTATTTATTTATTTTATTTATTTAGATTTATATACCGCCCCCCCCCCCGAAGGTATAAAAACCAAGTCCTCTTTTGCTTCTAAAAACATCTGCACAGCCAATCAATTCTCAGTAGTCAATCAAAAGCCATGCTGGGGAGGGGGGAAAGGACTATCTCACCCCACCTACTTTTTAAAAGCGTTTGGTGAGAGCCAGAAAACACATAAGGGAGAATTAGGGTGCCCACAGGGACCACACTGGGGACCCCTGGGTTAGTGGGGCTGTCGGAACATGACCCAGTCCACTCACTATGGTTAGAGTCCACACAAAGATAGGTTTTATATATAAGCAATGCCTGCTGAATCTAGGAACTGAGAAGGAAGCAGAAGGAATATTTCCAGCAATCCGGTCTTCAGTGCCCTGCAAAGCCCTAGCAGAGCGGCTGCAAAACAAATTTATGTAGAAATGCAAGTTCTTAAGTCTGCACGGTTTGTACAAACTACAAAAAAAAAACCCTCTCTTTTTCTTGGCAAAGAATTGAGATTTCTTTTTTTAGTGCAGAGTCTGCACAGGCTTGACTGGAAATCTTTGAAAGAAAGAAAAGGAGAAACAGAAGCCTCCAGAGATTTCTGCCGGAGTCAAAACGCTTTGAAAAATTCACATGAGCCACCAAAGTCTGTAGGAGCTTTTTGATGTTTGGGAGATATATTTGGAAATGGATAAGGCTGGATCGCAGCAAGTTCCACCTCCCCCATTCTCTTCCCGATCCCTGTTGCCATCTGATCTGTGGGGCTGGTTGCGGGTTTGCGCCCGAGGCAAAGAGCACAAAAGCACTGGAGTCCACACCATGGTTGTCAGGGTACGCTTGCAGGGATGACAATGTAACCAAGGGACAGCTGCGTGTGGGAAGCTTACGTGGGAAGACTTTATATATATATATGTAGTCTCTCAAAAACCATGAGTCACTCCCAAACTCTCCTCCAACTCAACCACCCCAAGGATTTTTTTTCCTCCCAAAGTACAGGCTTTTGTGCCGTATTTCATTTATCCTCCTTACAAGTTCGTGGATGGGTGAGCGGGAGGCCTGGATGGGATCCACCTGGGCCAATCCCAGGTATGGTTTCCCCTTTGGGAAGACTCCAGTCCTACCTAAGTTTTGGTCTCAAACCAGACATGACTATCGCATGCCCTCTAGTTGGTTTATTATACACCCGCGGGTACTTCAAGCATATTGTTTTAGGGAATACAGCGTAAGACCCAATGAGTTAGCTTAGCATAGAGCAGGGGTAGTCAACCTGTGGTCCTCCAGATGTTCATGGACTACAATTCCCATAAGCCCCTGCCATCAAATGCTGGGCTCATGGGAACTGAAGTCTATGAACATCTGGAGGACCACAGGCTGACTACCCCTAGCGTAGAGGTTAAGGATGGTGGATTCTAATCTGGAGTACCAGGTTTGACACCCCAGTTCTCCTCCAAATGCAGCCAGCTGGGTGACCTTGGGCCAGGGACAGTTCTCGGAGCTCTCTCAGCCTCACCGACTCTACAGAGTGGCTGTTGTGAGCTGATGTGATTGTAAGCCACTTTGAGATTCTTTCAGGTAGTAAAAAACAACAAAACGAGCTCTCCAGCTCTTCTCTTCGCCTCAAGATACAAATTTTACTATTTAAGGCACATGCCAGAACCCCTTTCTCTGGGATTCTCACACACCCCACTACATATAGGCCCACATTAACCTTCCTTGCTGTGTTTGTTCTTGGGTCCGATACACACATCCTTACATGCTTGTAGGCACCATTTTTTCCCCCAGAGCCACTGGTTGTTTCTCCTGTGGACTTCTTCATTTCAAGGCAGTTGCTATACGTTATACATCCCCCGCCCCCTTATATTCCGCTATCGTATCATCTCAGCTCCGGTTTTCTGGTCTTTTGTGTGTGTTCCGTTTTGTGTGAAAGTGTGTCAATGACTTAAATTGTTGTTCTATTAATAAAAACCACTTTCATCTTTCAACCCGGTAAGATTCATATTGAGAGTTTCTAAGGCAGCCTCTGTCAAGTTTTTTAACCATTGGGAAACCCCTGAAAGGCTTTGAGAAACCACAAAAGTGGCATCATCATGCAGAATACGGTTGGGAAGCAGAGCTGTGGACACGCCCACCTGGGGGCCCTCCCCTTCCTACCCCCTCCAGGCCCATCCTTGGCCATTTTGGGAAGGCGTACAGGTTGACAAGACCATATATAGTCATATTGCCAGATATATTTTGAAAATTTGTTAAACGTGTATTAAAAATTAATTACCCATTTGAGAAAACCTTCCAGGGCCATCAAGAAACGCCAGGGTTTCATGAAACCCTGGTTGAGAAAGGCTGTTTTGTGGGTAGAACCTTGGTCCACATTCTTACCCCTCTCGCTAGCTAAACCCCCCAATTCAGAATCTAATCTGGGCAACCACTAAGCCCCACCCGAATCCAAATGTTCTCCTGACCAACAGGAGTCCGCAGAAGTCTCCTTGAGCCTCCCAAAACAGAAGCAGGATGCAGACAGGAAAAACAAACAAACAAGCGATAAGGCAAGAGGCGTAACATTCCACCCACCACTTCTCATTTGCAGGGGAGGCCGAACGGCAGCCCTATAGATCGGGACCGCCAATATTTTTCTGCAGCCGGCCACATGATTGGAAATGGGTATGCTGGCTGCAGGAATATTTATTGATAACGGCAAAACAAGCTATTAAAAATATGGACTTTAGGAGCAATACAGAAACAGTCCCCCCCAAACAGTTTAATCAACTTTTATTTGCACAAAAGGGCACAGTTACATGCTAGCGCTTCACCACTGATCAATTTCAATCAAGCCAATGGGGGCTGTGGTATTTAACAGAGCTATTTTTCACATGGGGCTTTCCCCCCCCCCCCCCGCTCCAGTGGATCTGGCCCCATATGGCGTTGGTTGAGCCCCTTTTTTCTACCTTTAGTCCTCACTTGGAGTGGTTTTTTTGTTTGTTTGTCTGTTTTGCTCCTGGGTTTTTTCTTGCTCCTTTGAGACCACTTTCCCCCTGATGCTTAAAGGGTGGCAAATTCTAATCTGTAGAATTGAGTCTGATCCTGCATTCCTTCACATGCAGCCATCTGGGTGACCTTGGGATGGTTACAGTTCTCTTTGAGCTCTCCCAGCCCTGCCTACCTAAAGGGATGTCTATTGTAGGGAAAGGGAAAGCTTGGTGCAGTGCATAAGTGCAGCAGCTTCTAATTTGGCAATGATGGGCCGGGGGGGGGGGGGGAGGGGAGGAGCCCCAGGTGGGCGTGTACCCAGCTATGCTTCCCAACCATGTTCTGTATGATTGCACCACTTCTGGAATTTCTCAGAGCCTGAGGAACGTTTCAGGGGATTCTCAACAGTAGGAAGTTGACAAAGGCTGACTTAAAGTATAACGGGAGTCATGAAGACAGAAGTGCTCCAAAACATCAATTGTACCATTAAGACCTCACTGCTTTTCATATTGATAACTCAAAGTCCATTCGCCCTCAACCCCCATGCACGCCCCCAGTGGCCAATATGATTGTTTGCTTCATTTATGCCCACCTTTCTCCCCAGTTCGGGCCCAAAGAGATTTACATCCTTCTCCTCCCCTCCATTTTACCCCCACAACAATCCTGCGAGGTAGTTTGGGTTGAGAGTCTGGGATCGGCCCAAGGTCACGCAGGAAACTTCCACAGCAGAGTAGGGGACTCAGGCCTGGGTCTCCCAAATCTTTGTCCAGCACTGTACCCACTGCAGGGACAGAATGCCCGTAAATTTATCAACTCCCTTCTTGGAAAACGGGAAACTTTTATTTCCATCCTGTCAAGAGCCAGGTTTTTGTATCCAAATGACTTGAGGGGTGTGGGATGGTTGAGAATCACTGATTTCAACCTCCTTCGACCTATGGTTGAGGCCAGGGCAGGGAGGAAGATTGTGCCCCCCCCTTCCGCAGGGCTAGTGCTAGTACCTGGGTTGTTGTCAGCTAGGGCCTCTCTCCCCTATAGTGGGTTATTAGATTGCTGGGTGGGGGAGATTGAATTAAATCATTGCTTTGTTTCCTGTGTTTTTTATCATGTTTATTCAATTTGGAATGTCCTTTTAACAGGGTTAATGGGTTTTTACTGAGGACTTTGTGACCCGCCCACGAGCCATTGGAATGGGAGTGGCGGGATATAAATCACATAATAAAAATAAATAAAATAAATTTGCGCAATTACCTTGAAGAGTAGGGGTGGGCCAGACTGTGGCTGTCCATGGACTACATTTCCCATGAGCCCCTGTCCGCACATGTACTCCATGGACATCTAGAGAGGCACAGCCTGGCGTCCCCTACAATAGATTGATAAAGGATGGGATTGTTAAAACCCCCCTGTTGACCTCCAAAGTGCTTTGAAAATGACTGTCTGTTTTGGACCATGAATCAAACATTCGCTTTCATTTACAAGGCAGCAACAGACACGTGAAACCAGAAGGACAGATGCTATTGCAGCTGTAGCCATGACAAATTGAAAGGGAAGGGGGGGGCTCCCGATCCAAATCCTGTTTGTTGCCCTGTTAAATGTTACCATGCTGCTGTAAACATTTGAGCCTTTGTCTGGGTTTACAGAGGGTTTTATTTGTTAAATGTAGGAAACAATTAACTTATTACTTACGGATGAAGAATGGTCACACAGGAAGCCAAGGGTTTGCCAGGCTGGCATGGCTCCTCGTCTATCAGGCACAGGGCTTTTCTGGAAATCATAGAATCACAGAGTTGGAAGGGACCTCCTGGGTCATCTAGCCCAATCCCCTGCACTATACAGGACACTCATCACCCTATCACTCGTCCACTGTCACCTGCCACCCCCTTGAGCCTTCACAGAATCACAGCCTCTCCGTCAAATGTCTATCCAGCCTCTGTTTAAAAATTTCCAAAGATGGAGAACCCACCACCTCCCGAGGAAGCCTGTTCCACTGAGGAACCACACTAACTGTCAGGAACATCTTCCGGATGTTTTAGACGGAATTTCTTTCGAATTAATTTCATCCCACTGGGATGAAATTAAATCAAAAGAAATTACGTTGGCCAGTGGTGAAGAAAAGGGGATTCTGGAAGCAGACTGTTCGAGGAGAAAGCAAGTTTGAAGCTGGAGTCCTCCTCACTGCTCTGCTTTGGCATCACATCCATCCCCACCGGCCTGTCAAAGTGAACAGAAAAACAATAAACCCCGAAGCGCTATTTTCTGCCTGGCAGAGGTGTTTCCCAAACTGCAGCCACCTTCTGTGGTTTTGTCAGTGTTGCAGAGGTTCTGATCATCGTGCTGCCGGTGCGATCAATACACACTTACAGGTTTGTGTCCCCCCCCCCCCGCTGCCAGTTTTCCATCTGTTCACATTCACACCGTGGATTGGTTTTCCGTGAGTCTTTTTGGTCTACCGCACTGTACCTGAGAGCTTTACCTGGAGTACGTGTCTCGCACCTCTTTTAGGTAATTAAGAACCAAAAGATGTTTATTTAATTTGTTTTCGGTATCTGTGGGCAGCTATGTATCTACTGCAGATTTCTCTCCACTTCCTTCAAAAGGAAATCTGACCAGCCCTAGTTTTCCTCACCTGCACTTCATCCTCACAAGAATACTGTAAGGTAGATGTGATGACCAGGACCCACAAGAAAATGAGACCACGGTGGGGTGGGGAATTCTGGGAGTCCTGCAGTACAACTGAGGAAACTCTGATACATGAGTAGTCCACCAGTACACATAAGATTCCTGAACTGGGTAAAAATTGGCTATTTCAGGTCAGGAAAATAGGATTTGGGGGGAGGGGATTAAACTACCTTCTCCTCACATGAAGTCACACAGGGCCAAGTCAGATGGGCCCCCCACATGCCCAAGGAACCAAATTTCAGCTGGCAAACTCCCAATTCACTTCTGTTTGACAGGACCTGGGATAAAGGGTGCCAACGTCCTCAGCCTCCATGCCCTGTTGTTGGCCATCCAGAGGAGCTGGCCCCTCTGTGAGACGGGATGCTGGATTAGATGGACCACTGGTCTGATCCAGCAGGGCTCTTCTGATGTTCTAATGAAGGCCTCAGCCTCTATGCCCTTTTGTTGGCCCTCCAAAGGAACTGATTAGTCACAGGGCAGGACAAGATGCTGGACTAGATGGACCACTTATGTGATCCAGCAAGACTCTTCTTATGTTCTTACATGGGGAAATTTGGAGGAGGGGGTTCTCTCTTCCTCAATGGCATCAAACCCATGTAGAAACAGACTATATTTTTTAATTATGACTTTAGTATTAAAAGCTGCGTATGCTCCAGTGAGGGATCACCCATGGGCTTGAACTCTTGGGCTGCCATTTTTATCAGCTAATCAGTTTCACTGTTTTTAGAGCAAGTTTTCGCCAAAAAAAAAAAGTCGCAGACAGCAGGCACCAAATTGTGTGATTAAAACGCTGGCCATTAGGAGCCTAAAAACTGAGAGGCAAAGAAAATAAAAACAAAGTTCTTCTCCTGATTGACGCATGAGAATGCACTTTGAATGAGATCTGAGCAACAGCATTTGAACAGTATTTCACAGTGTGGGCTCCGTGTTAGACATTCTTATATACAATACATATTAGTTGGACCTTCACTTTCTAGGGGTTTTTGTAGAATCTAGCAAGTGGCATTACAGCTGGTGTTATATTTCTATAGCGTACAAGTGCATTTAAAAATAATGGACCACTGAGGAAGACCCCCTTAGGGGCCTGTTTTCTGTTCCTTATGTGCTATTGGGGGTTCTGTATTTGCTGTACTACACAGTATACAGAGCCAGCTTGGTGCAGTGGTTAGGAGTGTGGACTTTTAATCTGGCGAGCCAGGTTCGATTCCCCGCTCCCCCACATGCAGCCAGCTGGGTGACCTTGGGCTCCCCACAGCACTGAGAAAGCTGTTCTGCCCAAGCAGGAATATCAGGGCTCTCTCATCCTCATCCACCTCACAGGGAGTCTGTTGTGGGGAGAGGAAAGGCGAAAGTAAGCCACTTTGAGATTCCTTTGGGTAGAGAAAAGCAGCATATAAAAACCATCTCTTCTTCTTCATCAGTAATATCAGGGCTCTCTCAGCCTTACCTCCCTCACAGGGTGTCTGTTATGGGAAGAGGAAGTGAAGGAGATTATAAGCCACTGAGACTCCTTCAGGCAGTGAAAAGGAAAGTATAAAAACCAACTCTTCTTCACTTAAGAGCATCAAAGATGTGTAAAATACAGGTGACTGCCTGTGTAAACATGCCTCAGTTAACCAACGCGGCCCCCTTTGGAGCCTGGATCCAGCGCCAGCACACTCGTCCTGCTGGCCCAGAGATACGAAACCACAGCCCTCAGGGATACGATCAATTGACCCGGGAGCTTGGCCCCCACACCTCCGCCAAAACCTTAATAACTACTAAATAATGCATTGGCTGGCAGATATTGCGAATCACAGCTATGCAAAGAGCTGGTGCATTTTTTGTGCTGCTGCAAAAAAAAAAGAGGGGAGGGGGAGGACGGACAGATCGCTTTGTTGTCCATCTCTTTCCACCCGGAATGTGCAGAGAAACCAACAGCCCATTTCTGAGCCCGTCCATAACTAATTTCCACTGGGAACCAAGTCGGCTGGAAAGCTCACGTGGACGGAGGCAGGATTCAAAAGAGGCCTCCTTTTCTCTCTCTCCCTCCTACCTTTTTCGCCTCTTCTACCCTCTGCTCTCATGTTAGCCCCAAAGGCAAAAGAAAACAAATTGACGTGCATGAGCCAAGAAATAGCTACCTCTATATTACTAAGTCCTAGATATGAAAAAGGGGAGGGGGGAGGAAGGACAGACTTCGAGCCATTAAAGATTCTCAGTATTCCCCGGGGCCTCCACAACATTAGCTTTAGCACGCAAGCTTCTGTCCCTATTGAAGGCAGGCCATACCATGGTGAGGGCAGCATAGCCATGGAGGTATCGGGCTGCATGGAATTCCAAGATGACAAGTATTGTGGGGTTTGGCTAATCTGAACTAGGCATGGCTCCAAAAGCCCCTCCAGGCAAAATAGATGTTCAGGGTTATAGAGCATTTGCAGCTGTTGGTAAACTTTTGTGCATTAGGCACAGATCCTAATTCATAGCACTTGCGGTTTAAAAGGCATAATCTTTACTAGTAAAGATTCATAGCACTTGCGGTTTAAAAGGCATAATCTTTACTAAAAGGCATAAAGATTACTAGTAAAGATTATAGATAAATGCTGGCAGGGGCTCATGGGAATTGTAGTCCATGGACATCTGGAGGACCACAGGTTGACTACCCCTGTTCTAAAGCACTCATGTTCTCCAGGTGAAATAATCTCAATCTCCTGGAGAACAGTTGTAATAGTAGAGCTTTCCAGCCACCACCTGGAAGCTGGCAACCCTAGAAAAAGATTCCAAATAGTTCGCCCCTGCAACTCCTCATGGACTCTCCATTTTTATATCACGACAGGCTGGGTGTAAATCCCATAAACCTGGGCAGGAGCAAAATGGCTTCAGAAAAGTGCAGCTCTGCTTAGGAGTGCATTGTTAGCCCCCCTCCTCTCACACCCCCCCCCCCCCCGGCCCTACTGCAGTTTGGACTATTGTGGTTCTCTGTTTTCCTCCCAGTTTCCCTGGCTTATCCCTGATGCTCCTCTCAGGGCCATTAACAAAAGCACTCTCTCTTCCTTTTGGTGGGTTTTGATGGACAGGCCCAAGGGAACAGGTCAGAATGTGCCACGAATATATCGACTTTCCCACCAATATCCCGGCTGGCGTTAAAGAGATCATGTTATCTTTTATCATGCTGTAGCCACGTCCTCGCTCTTCCCCCGCCCTCCCAGCACTGTGTGGGCAAAAGGACGGTTGATGCATAATGTATGGGCAGAGCTTAAAACAGGGGCGCAGGGGCAGGGATCAGAAAGGGAAAGGATGGATGAGAATACCGCTTAATTGCTAAAAGAAAAAAAATGAGAAGGGGGGGGGACACATTTGGCCTTTTAAAAAGCCTGAAAGGCTTGTTGCCAACTGGCTTTAGCTTTTGGAGAAGCCCTTGAATCGATGCCGTAAGGGAAGCACGGGGGAGGTAAAGGAAAGGGATATGTCCCATGAACTGGGAAACCGTCCCAGCATCCTTTGTGCTTTCACAAGGGAATATAGGACACAATGCCAAACTGAATGAAGCTTCATCATGTTAGCCACAGAAACAGAGCTGCCATTTTAAAGTAATTTAAAGATGTCACAAGGGCCGAAACCTGATCTGGCCCACAGTGTGGTAGACTGAGGCACACTGCCTGTCAATTCCCTGCTGAATTCTCAATAAGCAGACATGCAGTTAAAGGAAATCTCTTTACCGAAGAAAATGATGAACAGAGGCAAAGAGCTTCCTTGCTAAAACTGGCAAGTAAAGCTATCAGCAGGGACTGCATGCATTCTCCAACCCCCCTCTGCCAATTAAAAAACAGGCACGCTGGATGAGAAGCTGGGCACAGACAATGCTTCCGGTGCAAAAAGTGTGGGCAGCAGTTTAGACACTACAAAGGCATTCAGAAGAGACACCTCAGCCTAGCAAGGTCAAAACAATAAAACACTCCCAGGAGATACACGATAGAGAGGCTCTGGGCCTGCAAGCTGTGAAAAAACACTACACAAAGGAAGCAGGGCAAGAACAGGTCAAGGGAACAGGTGAATACAAGTAACCAGTCAATGTGAAGAGGGTCTTGACACCACCCACTCGAAAAGGGAACAGGGGGCTCACCCATCAGCCTGCCATGCTGTAGGCCAGATGTGACCCTCATGGCATTTTTTAACCACTTTGAAATGCCAGTGGTGTCCCCTTGGCATAGTTTTGTCCACTCAGCCGAATCTTCCCTGTTAGATTGTTGTGGAAAATCAAATCACCTTTCCTCTTTGCTTAATTTCTCTTCCTCCTATCTATCCTTTTCTCCTCTTTCATCATGCTATCGTCCTTTTATAATCCTCCTCCTCATCCCTGGTTGGCAACTTAGAACATAGTTAATGGTAGTACAGTAATAACTCTTGTTAATATTCTGAACAGAAATGGAGGGGATTTCCTTGGTCCATCATCTATCAAAATAGCGCAAGAATGCCTCTCCCACACTTCACACGCATGGTAATGGAATGTTAATCTTAGTAGTTACCCGTGTGGAACAGAAGTTAGAACTCCCTCTGTTAATTAGATTTAATTACATCTTAAGCAGTGTTCAGGCAGTTTCCTGTATTGGTGGGACTTGATAAATGACAATCTTTTAAAAAAAACACATCAGCAAAATCAATCCCATAGATCCCAGGACTTCTCATTCACCAATTTGCCCCTATTTTTATGCTAGGTAAAGTTGGGACTTTGGGATTCCTCCCGAAAAATACAGCTGCAGAGTAACAAGAGAGTTTGCAGTTATTTGTTACCTTTGTGGATCAGGCAGAGATCCAAACTTATGGCACTTTGGGTTTTAAAGGAATAATCCTTACTAGAAAGAATACTAGAAACATAATTACTCGGAAAATTATACATTAATATATATCTTATTCACCTGCTTCAGTCTCCTTACTGAAGCAGTGCACAAAAGATTAAAAGACAGTTACAAAAGCAACTCATGGCAAGCCCCTATGGCTAGGCTACAAAAGCAGGACTACATGGCCATACATCAGCAGATGGAAAGAGCTGAGAGCTTAATGGTAGAAGATCCTTCCTCTTCCTAAGTAAAGAAGAAGTGGGCAATAACCCAGCTTAAACGAAGGGATCTCCCGGCCACATGTGCTCAGAAAGTCCTACTCCACATGGCTTGAAGTCCCTGCAATCCCAATAGTGACCTTTTGGTGCCTCTAGTGAACACACAGGTGCAGTTTAGCTTAGCTGCTTAACAAACCTTCAGGGCTGACCTTTACAAATTACTTGCTGATTGCACTCCAACAACTCAGCTGGCTCCCAACTGAATTCCCTATCAGGCTTAAGGTTTTGTTTCTTACCTTCAAGGCCACATGCAGTCTGGGCCCAGTGTACCTGTCTCTCCGCCTATATCCCCAAAAGAGCACTATGCTCCACCACTGCCAACTGGCTGGTGATCCCTGGCCCCAAAGAAGCACATCGGTCCAGAGCTTTCTCGTTCCTGGCCAACACCTGGTGAAACAAGCTCCCTGAAGAGATCAGGGCCCTGCCTGAACTCCCACAGTTCTCAAAAGGGAGCTCCTCCACCAGGCTGACCAACTCAATAACATCTACAGGTCCCCCTCAGACACCTTCTCCATGGCCTACACCCGTCTGGCCTCTCTGGGGCTTTACCTAAGTTGTTGTTCCTGTTATATTATTGTTGATCAAATTCATTGATATGTTAATTTAAACCACTGGTGGATCATTGTTGTTATTTTTGACTATGTTCTGTGCTTAGGTCATTCCATGTATTACCCCACAATGTTGTACGTAAACCGCCCTGAGCCGTATGGGAGGACGGCATAAAAATCTAATAAATAAATAGATTTCTTTAATGATTTCCCTCCTAGAGATTCTGATGCAAGAAGCATGCCCAGTATTGGTATACACATGTCTGTGTACTGCTGTGAAATTACAGAACTGGACACCTGGGCATACAGTGGGAAGAAGATTAAATTTTTGTTTGGGGGGGGGGGGTTGGTGGATTTTGACAGTCATCATGACCACTTTCAGCAACAGAAGCATTAAAAGTTCCTTGAACACATGTATAAATTGAAAGACCTCCCTGAGCACCAGAAAATTAACTCAATGTTGTGTTGTGACTTATTTAATATATATGATGTTCTATGTATGCCAGGATGTTCCAGGTAAACCGCCCTGGGCCCTATGGGAGGGCAGTATAAAAATATAAATAAATAATCCCAGCCAAAATTGAAGAGTTAGCTCTGCTACTCGGGAAGGAAACCTCTCAGCAGCCCTGCCCCAACCCCTTTGTGTTCAGGAGCTGGCATTTCTGAGAGCTTTCTGGCACCAAAAATGACTGTGAGCATGCAAAAGGGGATAACACTTTTTACTAACAGTGCAACCCTCTTCACAGAAGTGCCTCTGCGTTCAGTTGTCTCTCACACAAACACAGAGCACTTTGAGAACAAAGCCAGAGGCACCTTCAAGGCCAACTAAGATACATTCTAGGTATAAGCTTTGGTGTGCCTGCAGGCTTCTTCAGATACAGGGGAGGTACAGCTTGGTTTCCTTCAGAGAACCAAGCTCATATCAGGGGAGGGTGAAAACTCCAGCCTGTTAACTCAATTATATAATTAATATCCAACATGAGAATCACTTAAAAAGCACCTTTCCACAGCTTTTCTTCAAGTCAGAATTATGGCAGGCCAAAGAACAGTATCCCCCACCCAGGAAACAAGTAATTCAACACAGTATACAAGTGGAATTATAAATAAAAATAAATAAATAAACAAAGCTTTGTTGTGAGGCACATACCTTTGACACGCCTCCCTTTACTTATTCCAAACAGAAAACCCCTTCTACTCAGAAGGAGACAGGCTGTTGTGAGTGAAATGCACTGAAGAAACACACCCATCCTGGGTTAATTACACTGCATGGGCTTGATAATGAATTGGGCTGGGAAAATGGCAGCTTTAAAGGTACACTGCCCTTGTTCATGGGGTTTCTGATAGTCATTGTGGGGCTTCTTCTGAGAGAGACTCCCTGCTCAATTCTTTCTCCCCCCTCCCAGAAGCGAGATTGACAGGCCTAATCAACTGAGCCTTAGGGTTCTGTTGACCAATCAGGGACGCTGAGTGGGTGACTCCTGACCAATCAAGATGGAATACTATAAATAGGTCAAGGTAAAGAAAACGGGGACTTACCTGGCAGTGTGGCCCTCCTGGACCATCTCCCTTGAAGATATTAAGGTAGGTGAGGATGGGGAGCAGCTGAATTCATGGGGAAACACAGCATTTGCCCTAATGTACCTCTGCTGATAGGAAAGCACCCTTAAGGGAAACAGCTGTGTTTATCATAGGAGAGTGCTTGGCTGAGAATCTCCCAATGTTTCCTGTCTGGCCTCAGCCCCCCTCCCCAGCAGCCATTTTGTGGGTGGCTATGCCCACTCTAGCAGCCATTTTGTGGTGATAGGGTTGCCAGCCTCCAGGTGTGGCCTGGAGATCTCCCACTTTAACATTTGATCTCCATGCTAGAGGGATCAGTTCCCTTGGGGAGTATGGCTACTTTGCAAGGTGGCTGCTATGGGCATGGTACCACACCTGTAGTATATTCCTGCTGAACTCCTTTCCCTCCTCAGACCCTGCCCTTCTCAGGATCCACCCCAGATCTCCAGGAATTTCTTAACCAGGGTTGGCATCCCTCCTCCAAAGGTCTCCTGGTCGTGGGATTTTTCATTGCTTGCTTCTCTCTCTTTCCCCATCTGTCTTTCTCCCCAGCAAGGACCAAAAGTGGCTTTGACAAATGACTTTTACAAAGAACTTACCTCTGTTTCCCAGACTAGAATATGGCGGATGCACAACCCCCAAACAAAGAAGTGTAGGCAATATAATGTGTTTTGAATTGGCAGTAGACCTAACACCAGGAAAGAGGTGCATGTCCGTAAGTAGGGGGGGGGGAAAGAAGACTGGGAACCACTGCTTTAAATGCAGAAAGGTTGTGGGTGGGGTGGTTGTGACAAAAGGACACACACACACATACAAATTGTCAGATCCAGCCCTATTTCCCAGTCATTCTCAAATCATTTCCTTCCTACTACATCAGCCCTGTCCCACATGGTGATTTTTGACCATGTCTGTCCCATAATCCTCAGCATACCTTTTGGGAGATGGTCAAGGGGGACCCCCTTATTTCTTTGTCACTGGCAGAATATGCAGTTGGATCCTCGTCCCAAAGGATGCATTGAACCTCTTCCATCTTTAGGGTCCAATCAGCCAAGGCGGCGAATTCTACCATCTTTCAGTCTTCAGAGATGGAAAACTGGGACAACGGGAGTTATTAGCATAGCAGAGGCTACCAGAGAAATTGTGGTCTTCGGAGTTCACATTCATATCCCCTGCCTTTTATGGAAATCACGTTTGCTCACACCCCGCCTTCCTTTGCCTCTAGCCTCCAAGATGGAGAATAATTATCTCTCTCACAAGGGAGTTGGGCAGCCTCATTAATGGCCTGCAAAGTGCTGTGCCAGTGGGGCAGGCTGAGATCCCCCATCTTCCTGAGTATTCCTTAGAGGAGATGCATGTTTTCCTGGCCTTGTGGCTCAGAGACCCATAAGTCAGGAGTCAGCCTCTCCCACCACTATGGGGCACCTTTTGCATTTGACTATTTTCAGGCGAAGAAAAATGTGCAACGGAAGGGGAAAGATTTTCCCGAATTAACTGGGGTTTCTTTTTCCTTACCAAGGAAGGTCAGGTTTGTGACCTGCATTGGATAAAGGACTGAATTTTAATGGGAGAGACCCAAGTTTTTTTTAAAAATATTATTTTTTGCTGTAAATTTTATGGTAGCCATGGGCAAAATTTCCTTTCCCGGACTCCCTTTATTTCAGCTAAACCTACCTCATAAAGCTGGCATGGGAACAAACTTCCTGCTACATGTTTTATACATTAATTTTGGGGAGTGAAGCGTAGGTCCATACTTGCATGCACATCACATATGCGATAACCTCTCAAAATAACTCTTTTCACACTAACTCTGGAACAGCTAGTTTGCCATCAAAAATCTCTCCCAAGTTTCCTGCCAGGCAGCCTTCAAGGCAACAGTTCCCCTTGTGGTTGGATTTGGAAAGGAGTCCTCCCTTTCTTGTTTCATTTTTTTTTTAAGTTATATCCTGAGGGATGTTCACTTCAGCTCTGCTCAGCTGCCTCGGGGATCACCGAAGCCCGAGGCAGCGTGTGGGAGGCCAGTACCACGGTGTTTGATTCCCTGCTCCCCCACATGCAACCAGCTCGGTGACCATGGGCTCCCCACAGCACTGAGAAAGCTGTTCTGACCAAGCAGGAATATCAGGGCTCTCTCAGCCTCACCAACCTCAGGGGAGGGGAGTCTGTTGTGGGGAGAGGAAAGGGAAGGTGATTGGAAGCCACTTTGAGACTCTTTCAGGTAGAGAAAAGCAGCATATGAAAACCAACTTCTTCTTCTCTTCTTCTTCTCTTCTTCTAGCTTTCTTGACAAGTGACAGCTTGAACTAAGATCTCCCCATTCTTGATCTTCTAGCCACCTTTCTTTGTATTTCTACAATGCAAAGGGCTAGAAGCAGACTTTTAAAAAAACACACACACAACCAAAGTTGGGAATTCAAAAAGAACAACGAGATTGCAGCACTTGATCCCCCTGATGCTATAATAATTACCAATTATTTAAAAAGTCTTTGAGTGGCACAACAGGGGAAAATGTAGCGGAAATTGTGGTTGACAGACCAAACAGCCATGCAGATCCTCCAGGGCCACTGGCAAACGCCTCTGCATTCATGGCCACACTTACAGGGAAACGGCAAATCCTCGTTGTGTAGACATAATATTAACGTCTGCAAAGAGGTGCAGAATCTTTGGGGTTCTGGTGAGCGACAGATGGCGGCACTGTAGCCTTTCATTAATTTTCTCCGAAACCGTCCTATTGTGATTGTGCTTTTTCCCCCACATCAAAGCCAACTGTTGGTTTCTTTTTTCTCTCTTTTTTCGATAAATCTTTATTTTAAGAGAACCTGCAATAGTAGTATACAAGGAGTAGAAAGAAAGAGAAAGGAGCTACATAGCGAATCATATACCCAGGAAATTCCCTGGGTGAGAGGGGAAGATGAAAAGACAGTGGGAGACAGCAGGACTACAAAATCTATTGCAGGGCGCATGGGTCAAATAGATTAGCCAGCAAGTACCAATTCACAAAATTTCTGTTCCGAATCCCTCCAATTGTATCTTTGGTGAATATGTCCTGAAGTGTAGTATATTGTAATTCACGCAGTGAGGGTTAAACACCCATTACAACAGAGAAGGAGTTCTATCTCTTACATCTTGCATAGAGTCACACCAGTCTAAGCCCGTTAGGGTCACCAAATCTGGGTATGAAAATATCTGGATATTTGAGAGTGGATTTTATGGGGGGGGGGGGAAACCTCAGTAGGGCATAACTCCACACAGTCCACCTTCTAAATCAGAAGAAGAAGAGTTGGTTCTTATATGCCGCTTTTCTCCACCCGAAGGAGTCTCAAAGCGGCTTACATTCGCCTTCCCTTTCCTCTCCCCGCAACAGACACCCTGTGAGGGAGGTGAGGCTGAGAGAGCCCTGAGATTACTGAAGAAGAAGAAGAATTGGTTCTTATATGCCACTTCTCTCTACCCAAAGGAGTCTCAAAGCAGCTTACATTTGCCTTTACTTTCTTCTCCCCACAACAGACACCCTGTGAAGTGGGTGAGGCTGAGAGAGCCCTGATATCACTGCTTGGTCAGAACAGCTTTATCAGTGCCGTGGCGAGCCCAAGGTCACCCAGCTGGCTGCATGTGGGGGAGCGGGGAATGAAACCCGGCCCACCAGATTAGAAGTCCGCACTCCTAAGCACTACACCAAGCTGGCTCTCTCATTAATGACCCTGACATTACTGCTCTATCAGTGCTGTGGCCAGCCCAAAGTCACCCAGCTGGCTGCATGTAGAGTAAAAGCAGGGAATCAAACCCAGCTCGCCAGAATAGAAGTTCCTCTCACAGTCCTTTTGAAAGGCTTCATATCAAATGCTACCGAGAAATAATTTCTTTGAAAAGGAATATGCCTCTGAGCATGTGTTGAATGCTCCTTCCCAAGCAGAAGTCATGGGTACCTGAATGTTTAGCAGGGCTTCTGGGGGACATGGTCTCCCCCATCCCACAGGCCTGACCGCTACCAGTTCTATATTTAGGGGAAAGACACTGTCCTAAGAGGGAGAAGAACGGAACTGCAGCATACAAAGGAAGAAACGGAGGACCGCATCATGAGGAGAAAAGAGGAAATATTGCCGGGTTTTTAGAGAGTGAGGCAAATCACGCCTTCCCAGCACCAGAATCCCAGATGGGACTGGCTGTGCACCTTATTTGCCTCACATCGACCTCTTGTCTCCATCCCACAAGGTCAGGGGAGTATATTTAGCTCCGTGGCCTATGAAGATTGGGGGGGGGGAGTGGAATCAGGTGTGGGGTGCAGCCATCTTGGGAGAGAAGGAAAGAAGCAGGCAGGTATGCGGTTGCTGTAGCAACCAACTGTAAGAGCTGTAAGAAGATGGAGCTAAAAGATGGAGATGGGGAGGCAGACGGTCCCCCTCCACATTTATTCCTCCCTCCCCCCCCAGCTCTATCTTAAACCTCCATGCCGTAGCCAGTGAAAGCACCAGGAGGAAGAGAAAAAAAATGGGGTGGGGGAGAGGGGGGGCTGCAAAGACACTCCTCCTTTTCCTTTTGTCCTTTCTACAGATAGCTGGAACAGATGGGCTGTTCAGGTCTTGGAACCCAGTGGGGATCCCTTTCCGTCCCGTTTTTCTATTCAGGCTTTCCGCCTGCCCTCCCAGCTCCTCCTTGCTGTATGGTCAGGCTCTCCGGATCCACCCCTCGGAGGAGGGAGGAGGCCTTCACCACCTTGCTCACCGAGCCAAAGGATAATCATTGTGCAAATGCAATTGGTAGAGTTCCTTCCATTTTACTCCCCACTTCCCACCCCCCACACAACTCAAAGAAAAGAATTGCCAGGGCTCAGATCCCCTTCCAATATCCAATTATTGGTCCCACATGAATGTATATTGTTAGCGCTGCTTGCCAGCAACAGAAAAGCACTCTGCCCATGTTCAGTTTTTCTACCTTCTCCCAATCCAAAGAGCTGGGTTGTTGTTTTTGGGGGGAGGGGGTACCCTGTTTTTTCCTATCCAAAGGTGTCCCAAAGCAGCTTACAATTGCCTGCTCTTCCTCACCCCACAACAGACACCCTGTGAGGCAGGTGACGCTGAGAGAACCCTGAGAGAACTGCTTCTGTGAGAACAGCTCTAACAGGACTGGCCCAGAGTCACCCAGCTGGCTGCAGGTGGAGGAGCGGGGACTCAAACCCAGCTCACCGGATTAGAACCACCACTCTTAACCACTACTCCAAGCTGGACTGGTGGGCTCTCACCTGTTGAGACAAAGACTGCTGTTAGGGCTGCCAGTAAGGGATGGGGGGCATGTATAGTTGCCACAGTCAACTTGGGGAAACTCCTGTATATTTGGGGGCACAGCCTAGGGAGGACAGGGACCTCAGTGGGGTACAATGCCCTCAAGTCCACCTTATAACACATCCATTTGCTCCAGGGGAACTACCTGCTATGGTCTGGATATGAGTTGGGGGGGTCCCCAGGTCCCACCTGGAGGCTGGCATCCCTGGTTGCTATCCAGACCTCCCGTCCTTTAACATCTCTAACTCTATGTACTGAATATTAATGGTTGCTGCTATCTGTTTTAGGAGTCGATCTTGGCAGGAAAGCAGGGCTTATTAATAACAATAGCTAAATAATTAAGGGCAATCTGGGTCCAGTCGTTTTCTATCTGCCTAATCTAGCCTCACAAGCCCCCTGTGAAGTCAGTTAAAGGAGGAGGAGGAGGCATGTTTGGTGCATTTATTTTAACCTGCCTTTCAAGCAGCTCCAAGTGGCGTGGCTCTTTTTTTCTTCTGTTTTCTCCTCACAATAACCGTCTGGGAGGTAGGTTAGGCTGAGAGAAGATGACTGGGCCCAGAGCATCCTTAATTATTACTTCACAGTGCAATCAATGCACATAAGGCTTTTCAGGGTATAATTTAATTAAATAAATAACACCCCCACACACACTCTGTTTTTTTCCCCCACCAGGATCCCTCAGTCCACCCTAAAGAGAAAAAAAACATCTATTTCCTGTCTGGAAAAGAAAACATGGGAAAATACCAGGATGGCCACTCATACAACCTCCCTGAGTAACACAGCAGTTATTCCTGAATTATCCCTCGGGAAATATCAGCTGCTGTTTTGTCACAGGCACAGGACAGGTGTGTTACCTGCCAACACATAAAAATCAACATGCACAAAAAGAGGTCAGTTTAAACCGAGATCAGGCAAACCTCTCAGGTCTCTTTAAGTGCTTCAGCCACGGAACACATGTTAAAGCTCACTGAGCATTTATTGTACAGAGATGTGTGTTGGCATGCGCATGGCCTAAATTAACCTGCTTTGTATTTTGTCAGCTGCTGGCAGGTACCGGGCCCTGCACTGTGGCTTAGTGTCATACTCTTGACTGGTGCTGGTAAAAATCTGTGTATTCTTGTTCCTGGATATTCGGCTCTCTCTCTCTCTCTCTCTCTCTCTCTCTCTCTCCTGACCTAGTTTTTCAGCATCTCTGGAAGGTAAAAGATATGCACACAGAGTAGTAAAGCAAGGAGGCCTCGGGGGAATCGCCCCCAAACAACTGCACAGAATTAGCAATTCTCTTTCATAGCTGCCTCCTGCCGGGCAGTACAAGACTCAGAAATTTAGACACAGAGAAAGAGAGGGCGAGAAAGAGATGTAGCCTGGCAGCAGAGTCCTCTGGTGTCGGAGCTTTTATTGCTGCCTAAAGGGCTCTGCCCCACCCATCCCTGTGTTCGACTTGTACAACAGAATCCCAAAATTATGAATTCCGGAGTTTGCTTAGGAGGTATGCCAAGTGACCACTTTATGCTGAATCCATCCATTGGTCCATCTAGCCATGCAGTTTATTCCAATAAAATGCAGTTCCCAGGCTAAAATTGAGCACTGGATTGGGACATTTTGCATGCATCACATGCACTTCACCGGTAACTTGCCTCTTCCATTGCATGGGGCTCCCAGAGTCCTGATTGCAGAATCTACTTTTTCAAAACTGAAGGCACTTTTAAGATTCTGACACCAGGGACCTCTGTGGCATTTCTGTGCAAGTAATCCTTCTGGAGGTGCCGAGGGAGTGAGTCCAGAACAGGGATTCACCCAGAGACACAGCAGGCAATTTCTTCTGTGTTTCTTGGATGTTTTTGAGGCTCCATTTGTTAATTGATTTCCCACAGCACCCAGCTTGCAAATTACTGTCCTAGTTCAGTATTGCTTAGCATCAGGGCCTGGAGCTAAGCAGAATAGGAGGAGGGGGTGGGCAGGGGACTGGGGCTTGGATCCTGGTGATGTGGAGCCAGCCTACATGTTAACGCTTCCTGCGAACGAGTCCTGCCTGGAGAGAGCTCTCAAAACTACTGCACCAAGAAGCAGGCAAAGCTGGAAGGGGTCACAGCTCGAGAGGCAAGAAAGAAGCCCCTCAGCAACTTCTTTGTTTACTTAATTTATTTATGAGACCACCCTCCTGGCAAACCGGCTCAGGGTGGTGTACAAAATTATATCTATAAAACATAAAATTGAAACAGATAAAAATTAAATTTTAAAAATAATTTAAACAAATAATGGCAGGTTAAAACAGCAGCTGTATTCCACAGAGTCTATTATAATTGTTGATATCCTTCTTCCTTCTTTCTTCCTTCCCTCCCTCCCTCTCTCCCCCCTTCTTCCTTCCTTCCCTCTCTTCCTCCCTCTCTTCCTCCTTCTCTCTCTTCCTCCCTCTCTTTCCCTCTCTCCCTCCTTCCTTCCTTCCCTCTCTTCCTCCCTCTCTTCCTCCTTCCTTCCTTCCCTCCCTCTCTTCCTCCTTCTCTCTCTTACTCCCTCTCTCTTTCCCTCTCTCCCTCCCTCCTTCCTTCCTCCCTCCCTCCCTTGCAACTCTCTGGTTAGAGAGGATTCACTCTCAACGCAATCTTTAAGCTGAGCTGAGCGTATGAATCTGCCCTATACCTTGTTCCATGGATCAGTATTTGCAGTGGCCCTCCAGGATCTTAGGTGGAGGTCTTCTCCATCATCTACCACCTGATCCCTTTCAGGGAGATGCTGGGGAACTGAGCTGGGACCTTCCGCATGCCAAGCAGATGCTCTGCCCCTGACCTCTGTGGAATTAGAAAGGCATCACTCTGCTCAGGATTGCCCTGCAACTTTCCTGTCATGGTTGAGTGCATGAGTGGCCTCCAGACCACATAGCTGCATTTGAGGTTTCCATGGCAGAATGGGGATTTGATCCTAGTCCGACATTAGAAGTGTTGCTGCAGATGGACATCCAGCTTTCATCCATGGCATGTAGGTCCTTTAATCCAGCCTTTCTCAATTTTTTGATGGTGGAGTAATGTCGGAAATACTTCTCAGGCTTCTAGTAACCCTGGAAGTGATGCCAGCTGGCCACGCCTCCCTGCCCCCCAGAAGCCACACTTTACAGTGTGCATGGCATCACTAATAAACTAAAATACTTGTTAAATAAGAAGTTGGTTTCATTTTTATGCGAACAGTACCTTGCCTGAGCAAAACAAGGAAGTGTTCTTCTCAGCTGTCATAAAGCCCACCATGCAAAGCAGCAATTATCTCAGGGGAAATGATCTATGTGATTTGGAGATCATATTTAACTTTGGGAGACCTCCCTCCAGCTCCTTTTTCATTGTGTGTGAATTCAACAAAGGCACTGCAGTCCAGACAGATGAGCAGCAAGACACTCTGTTCCCCTGACTCCTCCCTGGGTTACTTAAAACCCTGGTTGAGAATGGCTGCTTTAACCATTCACCAGCTGTATGCTCCAGCCATCTTTATCCATCTTCCAATCCCATCCGGACTTGATTACTGCAATATGCATCCAAAGTGGGGTTCCCCTTGGAGACTGTTTGCAAACTTCCTTCAGTGCAGAATACAGCAGCAAGGCACTGAGAGATCTGAAGCACATTTCTTGCCAGACTGTCAGAGAACTGTACTAGCTGCCCATTTATTTCCAAGAATTTTAAAGCCCTACATAGCCTGTGCTTCAAAGTAAGTCTTACACGGACTGGATCCTGTGTACTTTACAGATTACCTCTTTGCGTACAGAAAGTGTTTGAATGTTAAAGCATGCGTGTGCCTGTTAGCCAAGGGAAACTATATTTTCGCATGATGCTGACATCTCTCTGTTTGCTTTTGGAAGCTGTGGGTCCTATATCTTGTTGAACACACAAGTTCTCGTTCTGGAGGAGAGACTGAGAGCGGGAGAGAGCGAGTCAAGGCCACTTTCTTCTGCTATTTCTGTACATTTCTTTATTCCCACTTCAGCCAGACTGATCCGGGGACGCATGTATGCCTGGCACGGAGGTGACCCCGTACTCAGGGCTCTGCAGCTGTGGGGTGAACCAGAGAGCACCAGCTGCTGCAGCTGTGGTGTCCTCGGAGAAAAGAAGGGGGTAGGAAAGGGACAGGGAAGAGCCTCTCCGGAGTTCAGAGAAGGGACAAGTCTGAAGGAGAGGAGGATGATAAAGCAGGACAGGTGGTTATTGATAAAGGGGTTATGGCTCAGCAAAGGGCAGCCACAGTTGCATTCCGCACACAAAGGAAAGCAAACGTAACATTGAAACCTGCCCTCTGGCGCGTGGAATCAACACTTTGAGGGTGCTGTTTGAACCAGTCCTTTGGGATATTGGATATAATTTTACAGAAGCTTTGCAGACCCCCCCTCCCTCCCCCCCCCCAATCAACATAATCATTTCATACAGGGCTGTTTCACAAATGCCATTTCTTGTATCCCAAGATAACCTTTGTGTAGGGGGAAATGGCACACGAGCACCATGTTATGCAAAGAAATGTGGGCTTTATTGATAACATTTGTTTGGAAGCTGCTGCGTTTGGGGCTTTGAAACGCTTGTAATCGTCGCAAAAGATGGGTTTCCTTTTTCTTCCCTGCATGGATTATCCTGTTCGGGTCCTGCTTTCTCTAGCGTCGGCTAGCTTGCCAGTTCAACCGGCCTATTTTACGCGTTTCATGGTAACTTGCCCACTTTCTCAGCAGACTGTGCCTTCTCACTTCTTCCCTCCCAGTTTTTGGGCCAGTTATAATTTTGTGTTTCTCTGGGCGGCTAAATCCATCAAGGCATTCTGCTGCTGGACCTGTTGTATTATTAGTTTAATGTCGTCCTGTTACCCTGCTATCAATTGGTATTAATAATGTTACAGTTATTTATATGCATAGTTCTTTGTATCGTTCTCAGTTCTGTGTAAGCCACCCTGAGCCTTCGGGGAGGGCGGTATATAAATGTGAATAAATAAATAACAATTCATAACAATCAAATACAATAATAGTTAAAACAATCCTCATTTTGATTCCTACCCATCCCACGCTAAACTTGCCTTCCCCCCATCTGCCATGCGTCCAGGAACAATGTAATATGGAAGTAGTAGATTATGGCAAAAAAAAATCACTGTGGTGCTATTGCACTATAGCATAATAGTTATTACCATTTTTTTGAAGACTTAAAAAGTTCTCTAGCAGTGGAGATGACAGCCATGAAGAGCTGAGAGAATCATAGAATCACAGAATCATAGAGTTGGAAGGGGCCATACAGGCCATCTAGTCCAACCCCATGCTCAACGCAGGATCATAGAATCATAGAGTTGGAAGGGGCCATACAGGCCATCTAGTCCAACCCCATGCTCAACGCAGGATCATAGAATCATAGAGTTGGAAGGGGCCATGCAGGCCATCTAGTCCAACCCCATGCTCAACGCAGGATCATAGAATCATTGAGTTGGAAGGGGCCATACAGGCCATCTAGTCCAACCCCATGCTCAACGCAGAATAAAACACCATGGCCTTCTTTTGCCCCCCAATCCCCAGAGCTTGCCAGTGGCCCGGCTTGGGCTGTAGCCGGGTCCCTTTCTCACCATGCCTGGAGTTCACCAGGGCCTTCCACAGCCCTGCATCTGACCATGGGCCAAACTCTGGGCTGTTAAGAGGTGAAAGGCCAAGCCAGATCCCTTGGCTTATTTACAAAGGGATGGAATCATAGAAAATGTTTGAGCTGAGGGCTGGCAATTTCCTGACTGTAAGACTGTGCCATCTAATGCAATCTTTCATTATGTTAGATAATTATGTTAGTATTTGTTATTTTGCGAGCAGCTTGCTTTTAGAGACGCGTGTGGCTTATTGCTAAATTGGTGTTCTGAAATTTCTCCTAATAAAATGTACATATATTTTTACAAAGACTTGTGCGCACTAGCTTTGGGAACCCATGGGATTCAGTTCTGGATTGGGAGTGTGTCCTCGGATAGATAAAACGCGAAAAAACAATCAGCGTTGATTTGAGTTCTTCTTCCCTGAGTTTTAACCCAAACTGAGACTCCCTGATTTGTGGAGACCCAAATAAACAAAAATGGTAAATGGCTCCAGTTTTTTATTTGGGTTCCCGACTCTACCCAACAAGCAACTAAGCTGCAGAGAGAATCCTCTCCATGAATCATAAAATAATAGAGTGGGAAGGGACCTCCTGAGTCATCTAGTCCAATCCTCTGTACTATGCAGGACATCACAACCCTGGATCAGCTGCTTTCCAAGATGGGGGAGTTCAAACCACCACCCCTCCAAGTCAATCCAGAAGAAAGGCTTCTTTTCCTAGATCAACTGTTTGTCAGGTAGCTGATTCAGGGAAAAATTGTGCCAGATAGGGGCAGCCTCCAGGTGAGATTCCCCAGAATCACAGCTCATCTCCAGATTACAGAGATCAGCCCGCCCCCCCCCCCCGGAGAAAATGGACGCTTTGGAGTGGGAATTCTACGGCATTGTACTCTGCTAAGGTCCATGTCCTCTCCAGGCTCCATCCCCAAATCTTCAAGGAATTTCCCTGGAACTAGGAACCTTACCCACTCATCTCTCGCAGCTGGGTGGTCCATTTTCTTCTGAACCAGCAAAAGACACCCTAGATTGATTCTCTTCAGTCATACCCTTTTAACCATAATATTCTCAAGGTGACGTGCAAGAATAAAATGATATCATAAACAGCCAATGGAAACCCTTTAAAAACAATCAGCAGCAAGATCAGAGCGGTAAATGCTGCCACAATTTAAAGTGTGAAACAATCCCATTTAACAGAGGAGTTTTAAAAATAGACAGGATATAGATAGGTATGTGATTGATTTAGAAGCAGATAAAAAGCTAGCAATTAAACGAGGGAGCACAGCTAGCCAAGAAGTTGGGGAGGTTTTAAAGCACCAAAAGTCTAGAAAATAAACGTTTTCACTTGGCACTTAAAACTCAACAAAACTAGCCAGTAACTAGCCAGATTAGGATGCGGGACCACCAGGTTTAGCCACTGCTAGTGCCAGCCTGCAAATCATAGAACCATAGAGTGGGAAGGGGCCATACAGGCCATCTAGTCCAACCCCCTGCTCAACGCAGGATCAGCCCTAAGCATCCTAAAGCATCCAAGAAAAGTGTGTATCCAACCTTTGCTTGAAGACTGCCAGTGAGGGGGAGCTCACCACCTCCTTAGGCAGCCTATTCCACTGCTGAATGGGAGAAGAAACTTTAAAATTTCAGAGCCTCCATTTCTCCTCCATGTCCTTTAAAAAAGCCACCCGCAGCAAAATATGAATTGACCCTAATGGAAAGGTGTATAACACAGAGAGAGATAGAAATAAAAGTACGGCTGGTTTTACGAGCTGACTTTTTACTTGTGGCTTGGAGGGGGCACTGATGATATAATTACCTACTTGGTGGGCAGGGCTAGATTGATGTTTTAAAGCCACTGGAGTAGACAGCACTCAGATTGCTGGGTCAGTGGCCTGGCTTGGTCTTAATTCCAGCTTCATAGATTCACATTAAAGGTTCAGATTTCTTTAAGACGGGGTTGGCAGGAGGGTCCCTAAGCATCCCACAGAATTCCCTCTTGTTCTTCTGACTTGTGACTTTAGCTCATGCCACTGCAAAGTGCTCCAAAGTGTCATGAAAATGCAAGATGAGCAGAGGGCCCAGCAGAACCATCCTCTGAAGACTTCATTGCATGCCCCAGTGGCCTGAGCAGCCGTATTTCTTTTGCAAATTTGGATGCCTGGATTATTTCATCAGGGGGAGAACCCTGTGGGAATGGAGAGAGAGAGACAGAATGGGAGAAGGACGGGGGAGAAATTTTAACCATTTCCTCCCACCAGCTAGGGTTGCCAACTCTAGGCTGGTAAATTCCTAGGAATTTGGGTGGAGACTGAGGAAGGTGAAGTTTGGAGAGATAAAGGACTTTGCAATGGCCTAGAGTCCCCCCTCCAAAGCAGCCATTTTCTCCATGGGAACTGCTCTTGGTCTGGATATCAATTGGAATAGCTGGAGGTCTCCAGGTGCCATCTGGAGGTTGGCAACCCCAGCTACAAGTGTCTGATTGGGAAATTCAGTTCTCAAGTGCAGGTGGGAGAGACTCAGGTCCTATATCTATATTGATGGGACCTACAGAGGTTTCTTCAACGTGGCAAATAACACCCACATGCACACGGACCATTTTCAGGTTGGAGGCTCAAACCTGTTTCCCCTTAATGTTGGTCCTGATTGAACTGGGGACCCCTCGAGGCCCCCCGAACATTAGAAGTTATCTCCACCCCCAAAGTTTGTGGGTATTTCCCAACCCTAAGCTGGCAACCCTTTTCAAATCTCTACTCTGTGCTTGAAGAAGGGGGAGATCTTGACCCATCCATTCTCTCTTCTGCTAGATTAGCATTTCTCAACTTTTTACCATTGAGAACCCCCTGAAACATTCTCCAGGCTTTGACAAACCCCGGAAGTGGTGCAATCATGCAGAATATGCTTGGAAAGCATAGCTGAGGACACGCCCACCCCAGGCCCCTCCTCTTCCTACCCCCTCCAGGCCCATCATTGGCCATTTTGGGAGGGAGGGGGGTGGGTTGACAAGACCATCTATGGTCATATTGCCCAATAAATGTTGAACAGATATATATAAAATCTGGAAAGCAACCAAACTAATTTCTCCGTCACTCCCTGTTCACTACTCAGAGAAGGAAAGAAAGCTTTTAAAACTCAGAGTGAAGGTTTTGCTCATTTCCAGCCTCCAAAGAAAAAAATGCATTTCTTCACAGCCTTCGAAACTGGTTAATGACAAACCAGCTTTGGCGGCCAACATCCACAGTTTTAATTTCACCTCTGAGTATTTCTCTTTTTCATATAACTTTTTTAAAAAACGTCGTGGAGCAGCCCTGAAAATGAGCAGTTTTACACGCTGACCCCTGAAATGTGCTCCCTCATATCTTGCTTCAGCAGAGGACTCCTTGATAAGATGCCGTTCATAGGAGAAATACTAATCTCGGTCTCCCTTCACCCACTCCCACCCCCTTTCTATCAATCTTATCAGAATCTCTTTCCTTGCAGACTGGCAGATTACAGTAATTAAACCTCTGATGCAGCGGTTGCCTTAACTTGAAATTTGCCTCCAGAATAAGTTCATCTGAGAAAGAAAGTGCAGTGGGAAGTGCAGCTAAGTGGGTGAGGAGGGAACGGGAAGGAGGAAGAATCTGTATATTCCCATATCCTCAGATTCTATAATGCAGCGCAATGTAATGCCCTTGGAAGCAAAATATAGAAAGATATCAAGGCTCTCTACAAGATTTGTTACAAGCAAATCCTCTCCTTCAGATGTCAGCTAATCAACTGGTAGTTCCCCAAGCCATTCTGGGAAGGATAGCAAGTAAACGACATTCAAATACCATACAGCAGGGGTAGTCAACCTGTGGTCCTCCAGATGTCCATGGACTACAATTCCCATGAGCCCCTGCCAGCAAATGCTGGCAGGGGCTCATGGGAATTGTAGCCCATGGACATCTGGAGGACCACAGGTTGACTACCCCTGCCATCCAGTGTTAGAAATGGGTGTTTGGAGGACATGGAGTCTTTGCACTCACTTATTCAAAACTTCCTCGAAATACAGGAGGTTGGGGGGGGGGGACTCCATATAGAATTTTGTGGCACTAGAACTAGTGTTTGTACTGGTTGTCTTCTTGTGGGGGGGGGGACAGTCTCTGGAGTATGGAGATGGGTCATTTGGGGTGAGCAAAAGATTGTTTTAGGATTCAGCCAGACAGCAGAGTTTGCCTGAGTGACTGTCCTGGGGGCACCCCACTTTGAAGCAGCTAGCACATGAAATATGTCTCCTCTGAATGTGAGGGTGGCTGATATGTGGCGGTGCGTTCTTTATTTTGGGGTGCCGAGCTTCCAAACTCTTCTCAATGTTTTTGGACTGAATTCAGACACATAAGTGGGCACCACAAAGATGGAAGGGCTGTGGCCTTAAGGTGTATCTACTGTGAACTTCTTTGAAGCATCTGACCGCTGTTGGAAACGGGATGTGGGGCTTGGTGGATCTGCAATCTAAACCGTCAGGGCTGTTTCTTGCACAGCATTGTAAAAAGGGGACAGCCCAAGAACAAAGCAAGACGGGGGTAGAGAAAGGCTTTCCTTTGGAGATGGGGCCAGCCGAGCGGCCAGCGGGGGCAAGAGGCAGCTGCATTTCTCATTCATTTGAACTAAGCAGCTAAATCTTTGGGCTGGAGCCTTTCACTTGAAATATTAATTCACACCTGTAAAGAGTGCTTAAAATATTGATGCTGGAAGGCTGCAGGTTCGGAAATATTTTTTCCTGCTCCGTGAATGGATTACCAGAATGATGTCATGATCCCGTATATCAGCAATCCCTGACACCGTGTCTGTGGGCACAATGATTTTTATAATGACATCAGAAGTCATCTAATTTTGCCCTTGTTACTTAGGCCCTCTAGATATATCGATGATCTTTTAGTTAACATCTTACTTGCAGATAAAGTTAATTCTATTTCCTATACAGCGGGGAAGTTCTGCTGTATTGCCAGTAGAGTGCAAATATCCTTGGTTGATGCTGAGCGTTAAAATGTTACAATTGTTACTGTGATTTATATATTTTTTTCTCCTGCTGCTGGTCAATGATCATAAATATATGAAACAAAATGGCCCTAAGAAATCTGCAGAGGTGTCTCCTAGCACCTGCTTGCTTCCACACCTTCTTTATTCCTTCTGAATACTAGCACAGGAGGCAACATCAGGGGAAGGCCTCGACATCCTTACTTTGTTTGTTGGCTCTTTGGGACAACTGCATGAATTAGGATGCTGGACCACTGATCTAATCCATCAGGGCTGTGGTGTTCTTATGCTGTTGGATCTAGCAATCCCCTTCTCAATCACCCTTTTTAAACACCCTTTTTGCATCACCAATCGGACCACACACTTTATTTGTCATTGTTGTTAGTTGCGAAGTCGTGTCTGACCCATCGCGACCCCATGGACAATGATCCTCCAGGCCTCCCTGTCCTCTCCCATTCCCCGGAGTCCATTTAAGTTTGCACCTACTGCTTCAGTGACTCCATCCAGCCACCTCATTCTCTGTCGTCCCCTTCTTCTTTTGCCCTCGATCGCTCCCAGCATTAGGCTCTTCTCCAGGGAGTCCTTCCTTCTCATGAGGTGGTCAAAGTATTTGAGTTTCATCTTCAGGATCTCACCTTCTAAGGAGCAGTCAGGGCTGATCTCCTCTAGGACTGACTGGTTTGTTAGCCTTGCAAAGGGACACACTTTATACATGACCGTTTAAACCTGAACGTGTCCCAAAGTGTTCTCCTACCATCACAGTGATTTTGATTCTGGATCAGTGAAATGAAATATTGGGCTGACAAGTGGGGACGGAGTAGCCTTTCACCTTTCCAGGAGCCCTAGAGTTGGAGTGGCCAGCTCTGGATTGAGATTTAAGGGGTGGAGCCTGGGGAAGACAGGGTTAAGGAAAGGGAAGGACCTTGACAGGGTATATTGCCATAGACGGAGACCACCCTCTAAAGCACCCATTTTCTAAGGGGAGTTGATCTGAGTTGTCTGGGGATCCGTTCTAATAGCAGGGGATCTCCAGGTGCCAACAGGAGGTTGGCAACCTAGCGTGTGGAGCCCTATAGCTCCTGCAGTATTGATCAAGCCACTCAGCCCAATTTCAGGGTATAGACAAGAAGAACGGCTATGGCACCCATTGTCATCGTCACAGGAGCTGAGCGGATGCTACAAACACAGCAAGGGCTGCTTGGCCCTGTAACTCCAGAGAATTTTAACATCTCCATCGGTCCCCCCTGGCCACCAGCAGGGGATGGGAGAATTGTCAGCTCCAGGCTAAGAAACTCCTGGAACTTGGGTATATAGAGCCTGGGGATGACAGGGACCTCAGGGGGTTACAATGCAACCACATCCACTGTCCAAAGCATTCACTTTCTCCAGGGCAACTGATCTTTGTAGTCTGAAGACGAGTTGTGATTCCAGTCCCCCCTGGAGGCTGGCATCTCTGTCCCCACTCACCCTTGACTACTAGAGCCGTCTGGCTTTGAGGAAGTATTGCTTTAAACATAAACAGAGACAAGAGCCAGCTTGGTGTAGTGGTTAAGAGCAGCGGGCCCTAACACTGGAGCACCAGGTTTGATTCTCCACTCCTCCACATGCAGCCAGCAAGGTGACCCTGGGCCAATCACAGTCCTCTTACAACTGTTCTGCAGAGCATTTCTCTTACAGCTCTCTTAGCCCCATCTACCTCAAAGGGTGTCTGTTGAGGGGGAGAGGAAGGGAAGCCGCTTTGAGATTCCTTGGGTAGTGAAAAGTGGGGTATAAAAAACAACTCTCTTTTGTTTGCTGGCTCATTATTGCCCAGAAAGGCCATTAGCAGTTCTTCTTTCCATGCAGCGTGAAAAATCTAGAGAGCATTAGCATTCTGCCAGGCAATGATGCAACGCCCTCCCAAGCCTACACGTGTTTTCGAGGGGGGGGGGAAGGATCATGGCTGATTAACCAATCTAGCTGGTACCGTCTGGGATGACGGCTTCGCCAAATGGCTTGTTTCCTTCTGCCTGCACTGCTGGGGAAGCTGCTGACTCATCAGTCAACCACCCACCCTCTCCCATGTGATCTCCCACTGCTTCATACTGCATTTATATCACTGGTGCCACTACATGAAATGCAGGGGAGGGGGAACTCTATTTAATTTTAAAGTCATGGAGGTTTTAGGGGGCCAAGGTAGGGTTGTGTTAGAGAAAGTTTTTATTGAATACTAGGAGCAAAGCCCATTTTAAAATCAGGCCAAAGAAAGGGGGAGGGAGCAAGAAGGCCCCTGCAGAGCAGGGCTGGGCAGGAATGAAGGCAGGCAGTGCATCAAAGGGTGGCCAGGCACCATCTCATGGAGAGCGGACCATGGGGAGAGCAGAGAGGTGAAATGGTGCACACCATTGTCTTTCTGGGATGCAGGAGCTAGGGGACAGGTGTTCACCATGGTGGAGCACAGCCAGGCAGCCTCTGTCATCTCCCAGGAGGCAGGAGCTTCAGAAAGAGGTGCACGCCATGGTGGAATGCAGCCAGGTGTCCTCTGTTGTCTCCTGGGAGGTAGTTGCACAGGGAGAATTCCGGGCTACAGTGGAATGTGGCTGAGCAGCATGTCTCACCTGCTTGGGGCTCCTCTCCGGCAGCCAGGATGGCCAGGACAGCGGTAGGGCAGGCTCAGCGCACACAGTTGCCCTTCTGCACCATTCTCCAGCAGCAAGAAAGGGCAGGAGAGTGGTGCAGAATCTGATTGGCCCCCAGGGGCAGTGCCCTCCCCCTGTTGGCCAGAGGGCCAATCAGAGAACTGGCACATCGTCAGAAGGATTGTCCCGATTTTATGTGGTATAATTTCCTCTTTTGAGCTAGTCTATTTCAAACTGGGGAGATTTGGAAGGATGGCTGGACATATGTAGATCAGTATTTCCCTACTGGTGGGTTGCGACCTAAAAGAAGACCCCAAAAGCTCTAAAAGTATTGCCAGGCTTCTGTTGAGCATTCAATAAGCAGACTTGCTGCAGAAGAAAATCTCTTGATTGGTGAATATGATAAACAGATAGCAAGGAGGCCCCTTGCTAACACTGAAAAGCAAAGCTACCAATGGGGCTATATACATTCTTCAAATCCCCTCCTCCAATTTGAAAACAGGCACACTGTATGAGAAGCCAGATACAGACAATGTTTCCCATGTAAAAGCACTTGCAACAGCTTAGACGCTACAAAAATATTCCTCAAAGACACATCAGACTAGCAAGGTCAAAGCAATAAAATGCTTTCGGAAGATATATGATAGAGGTGTCCTGGGCCTCCAAGCTGTAGAAAAATGCTACACAAACAAAGCAGGGCATAAGTAGGCCAAGGAAACATCCCATGGCACGGCCTTGAGAACAAGGTGAATAGGTAACAAGTGAACATGTGAACAGGCTCTTGACAAGTGGGTAGCAGACAGGTCCTCTCCAATGGTGGCTTCTGCCCTTTCCATCCTTCTCTTTCTTTCCTCCTTGCCACCTTTTCCTCTCCCCTCTCCCCCTTTGTGACCATAACAAGGGAGGAAACATTGTCACTGCAGTAGCCAAAAAAAAAAAAGGAGACAGGTTTGAGGGTAGGTGAGAATTGTTCGGCATGCCATGGAAAAACCAGAGGAGGATAGGAAGAGGCATAGACATGCATGTGTTCTGTCTTGATGCTGCTCTTTCAGCATCAACGTCTTGCCCAGCCCCCTGCAGTGCCTGACTGCCCTCTACTGCTGTGGATGATGTACTGCACCAACAATCCCTTTTCTTCCAATCTCTTTGCTGCCATCTTCCATCTTGGTGTATCTCCCCCCTCCGTCACCCTGATCGCACCTCCTTAAACGCTAATTAGACAGTGGAATGCTGGACTAGATGGGTGTCAACATGGTGGTAAGTTTAGGAAACCTAAGGTCCTTGGGCCAGCCTTGAATGAGTCACTATGCAAAATAAATTTGGACTTGTGGGTCACCCAACTGATTTGGTTGGCAGGTAGGGTACTGTCCTGGTTGGGCAGGTCCTACCATTAGGCCAACTGAGAACATTGTCTTAGATGATGGATTTTCATCACCATTAAGAAGTTGCCAATTTTTTATGGGATGTTCTGACTTGGGCGTGATCCTGGACTCTTGCTCTTTTCTACCACTACAGACTTAACACGGCTGCCCATCTTGACCAGTGGCCTTGCTTGAATGGGTCTTGCTAATGGTTTGACTAATCACCTATTTGGGGACAGGAAATTCCTCACAGGTCAGATTTGGTTGAGATCATCTATGTACGGCACATTTGATCTCTACTTTTGACACCCTACGGGGCACAGTGGTCTCTGGTCCTCTCTTTCGAGCAGGCTGTTGACTAAGATTTCATTCACTGTTACATCTCTTGACATACCAGTTATGAAAAGTCGTTGATGGAGAAGCCAAGCTGTTTATTTGGGAGGTGTTCTCAGCCCCGTGTTTCTAAACGAGGCCTGTCTTCTAAATTCCACTGTAAAAAGCCTTTATTATTCCCATCCTTCAGCGAGTCTTCAAATTGCTTAATTTTTCATCCTTAGATTCTACAAGATTTCGCTCAAGGCAAATCTCCGGCACCCAACAGGAAGTGAGGGGGAGAACAGCCTGATTCAAATTGCCCTCCAGGGGCCCAGTTTTGAAACTGGAGTAAGAGCACCAATCTTATTTCGCAGTCTTTTGCACAGATTTCTATTCCTCCATGAAGGTGAAGGATGGCCCAAAGATTTGAAAACTATTTTGGAAGCCACCTAAATTACAGAAGCGTCCTTGGTGTTCTCAGTATTTAGGGTTTTATTTTGTTGTTGTTGCTCTGGGCTGGGAAAACCCTGGAGATTTGCAATAGCACATTTGCACCATCTAGCTTGGGATTACCTGTTCTGACTCGTATGGGCTCTCCAAGAGGTCTTTCCAGTCCCTGCCAAGGGACTGGAGTGGCTTTTCTTCATAAGTCTTGAGGCTTCTCCTAGGTTTGCTCAAGTCTCCTTCCCTAGAAGTACTCTATGGTCTCTTCCTAACCATCCACATTTATTTCACCTCTGGCGTTGCCGTAGCTTTATGGATACTGGGGACTGCCAAAAAGACAAATAAAAGTGGGTTCTAGATCAAATCAAGCCTGCATTCTCCCTAGAAGCAAAAATGATTTAAGTTAGGTCACATCATGCAATGAGAAGACTCACTGGAAAAGACAATAAAGCCAGGAAAAGTTGAAGGCAGTGGAAAAAGAGGAAGGCAACGTAGATGGGCTGGCTCAATCAAGGAAGCCACGGCCTTTAGTGAGCAAGACTTGAGCAAAGGTGTTAACTATGGGACTTTTCGGGGGGTCCTTAATTCATAAATTGGAAGTGACTTGGTGGCACATAGCATAACATGGGTGACCAAACTGTGACTCTCCAGATGTCCATGGACTACAGGAGAGATTAAAAAGAGATTACAGAAAACAAAAGAGCCTCTTGTGGCGCAGAGGGGTAAGGCAGCAGAAATGCTCTCTGAAGCTGTCTGCCCATGAGGCTGGGAGTTCAATCCCAGCAGCCGGCTCAAGGTTGACTCAGCCTTCCATCCTTCCGAGGTTGGTAAAATGAGTACCCAGCTTGCTGGGGGGTAAATGGTAATGACTGGGGAAGGCCCTGGCAAACCACCCCGTATTGAGTCTGCCATGAAAACGCTAGAGGGCGTCACTCCAGGGGTCAGACATGACCCCGTGCTTGCACAGGGGATACCTTTACCTTTACAGAAAACAAGTCTAAGAAAGCTCACAACTATACGATTTAGCATTACTGGTAACTGACATGTTGATTAATAATCTGTACCTGATAGCCCCGGCTAGCTTGATCTTGTTTTGTGCTTGGCATATATTGTGCTTGGCTCCACCTCTTGGGGCAGCCATTTTGTCATGGGTTCCACCTCACGCAGCAGCCATTTTACAGCTGTGCACACACAGAGAAGCTAAATTGCCTTTTGAGTAGCAAAGCAGTCAGCGATCAGAAGGAAGCTCTTCTCTGAGGACTACTTTCTCCCTCTCTATGCAAGCAGAGAAAGCTTCATCCTCTCCAGAGGACCTGCTTACGTTCAGTGCCAGGAACATGTTCCCTTGGGCCCCATAAAACCGGCAAAGGCGTGTCCCTTCTCTGCTATCTTATCCTATCAGAAGGGAGCCAAGGGGGCGGCAGCCCGGAAAAATTTGGGAGTCACTGGTTTATAGCATTGAGTGCAAAATGTACCCTGTCTTTCCTTTTGGTGCTTGTCAGTGCTGCAGCAGATCATGAGATGTTCATGGTTGATTTTTTTTTATCTGCAGGGTTTTCTATTTTTGTAATCCACCTGCAGTCCCAATGGCAAAATCAGACTATGAATAAAACCAGCCAGCTTCATCGGTTTTGTCCACAAGGGCATTTATTTGTACAATGCTCAAATCCTGCCCGGTTCAGGGCTGCTTTTATCAAACTGGAGTCTTTTTCAACTAACAAATCAGATACTCAGGGCAGTGAGATTTCAACTGCTGAATTAAAAGTGTGGGTGTGGGGTGGGGTAGGGGAAAGCCTTCCCTAAACACAAATGTGCATTTGGAAGAATTCTCAGGGTTCATGCAAATACGTCTCATTTTTCCTACACTTCCAGTCAGATGTTGCCCCTCAGTGGCTTTCCTTGGCATAACAGCCAAATCAGTTGGTCCTCCTCATCAAAAGCATTATTACATCAGTTTTCCTCAAGAAAAAGAAATATCTATTTGCCTGCCTGCCTACCTACTTGCCTACCTACCTGCAGATTTATATACCATCCCTCTTGGATGATACCGTCTCGGAGTGGTTTACAGAATCTATGTCTGATATCTCCAGGAAAAGGTAGGGAATAATGTGTTAGAAGACCTCTGCTTGAGACCCTGGAGCTGCTGCCGGTCAGAGTAGGCAATGCTGACCTTAACGGGCCAGAGGGCTCGCTCAGAATAAGGGAGCTCCATGTGAAACATGCAAATGAGGTAGCCGAGTTCTGAGATGATCGCATGGGCTGGACAACTTCAGACTGAAGAGGAGGGACCACAAACATGTCCCCCTGCTTTGATCATTCCATGTCATCAGAAAGCTAGCACAGCATGCAAAAGGGTGGGATTGGACCTTTTTCCTTTATATGCTGCTGCTGCTGCTATTATTATTATTATTATTATTATTATTATTATTATTATTATTATTATTATTATTATTATCCATTGAATCATAGAATTGGAAGTGTTCACAAAGGCCAGTGAGGGGTCAGCCGATTCCCCTTGATATCTAGCCAGTACCATTCTACACATAGTTTAAGTCCATTACTGCGTGTCCTCTCCTCTGCTGCCAACAGGAACTGCTCCCTGCCTTCCCCAAGTGACAACTTTTCAGATACTTAAAGATAGCAGTCATATTCCCTCTCAACCTCCTCTTCTCCAGGCTGAACGTTCCCAAGTCCCCCAGCCTTTCCTCATAGGGTTTGGTCCCCAGATCATCTTCATCACTCTCCTCTACCCCCTCTCAATTTTCTTCATTTCCTTTTGGAAGTTGGGGCCTTCAGAACTGCACACAGGACTCCAGGTGGGGTCTGACCAATGTGGTATACAGTGGGCCTATGACATCTTGTGATTTATTTCTTTTCCAGGGAGATTTCCCACAGGGGTGCATTAAAGATGTGACCTTTTCTCTCACACCATCTGAAGTGGTACCGCTTATTCGACCACCTCATTTTATTCCATGGCATGTGTCTCTGGGTCTCTGATGCTGATTTAAGCACTTTTCCTCTTCAATGAGAAGTTATGTAGGGAGGTTACCAGCTTTTTCTGTGATAGATCAATAAAACATATAATGTATCAAATCCTTGACTTCTGCAGAGCTTTATCCAAAATAAGGCAATTCTACCAGATGGAAGTGTCCTGTGTGAACCAAAAGCTGGCATATTTTAACCCCAGAAAGATATCAGTATCCCTTGAAAAAACAACCAACAGCAACCCTGGATCTGTGTTTTGTAAATGTAATGATAATTTTGATTTGGACCCCTGATAAAATGCTGGAAGCTAGCTTTTGAGATACACAGGATGCTTTTCCAGAATACAAACGAAAACATTACCCCAACAACATGAGGCTGAAATTTATCAAGCTGTTATCTTCATAGGTTCATTGATGCTTGCAATGTTAATCTGATTACGGCATTTAAACATTTAAGTATTAATAGATCTTCCAGGGGTACCGCTGTCGTGGGAGGTAGATAACCTGAGAACTGAAAAAATAAACAAATCTCAAATACATAGATATGCTTTTTCCAGAACAATGGTGAACATAAATGAGCATGAACTCCTTGAGTCCATCTATGGTTGAGGCCCTGAAATAACATCGAAAATCCACTGCCCTCCCTACCCAAATCCACCCAAATCCCACTGGAGGGCTATGCAACATGCACCACCCCCTCCCTTGGGAAGGAGGTAGCTTGGGCCAATGAGTTTTAATTTTAGAATTTTAATCCCTTAAGATTTTAGAAGAAGGAAGAGGAAGAGGAAGAGGAAGAAGAATTGGTTCTTATATGCCGCTTTTCCCTGCCCAAAGGAGGCTCAGAGTGGCTTACAGTCGCCTTCCCATTCCTCTCCCCACAACAGACATCCTGTGGGGTGGGTGAGGCTGAGAGACCCCTGATATCATTGCCCGGTCAGAACAATTTTATCAGTGCTGTGGCAAGTCCAAGGTCACCCAGCTGGTTGCATGTGGGGGATTTTTGCAGAATCGAACCTGGCATGCCAGATTAGAAGTCCGCACTCCTAACCACTACACCAAACTGGCTCTCCAAACTGGCTTTAAACCTCTAACTTTCTATATTTATTGTATGTTTTAGTTGATGTAATCCACCCTGAACCTTCAGGGAAGAGCAGAATCTAAATACACAAATAAAATAAATAAAATGAAGAATGAGTTGAATTATTTTAAAAAACAAAGTATACTTCAAAGTTTCCAAAAATATTTTCCCCCAATTTTCAACCTCAAGGGAAATGAAAGCAGCTCCATCTTAGTTAAAAAACAAAAACAAAAACAGAGAAAAATGCCTGGAGGTGAGGTCTGTTCTGTAATTTGTTTGCTGCTATAGATTTTCATAGATTTTATTTTCTAGGGGAAAAAAGAACACAGGAGAGGGGGAGTCCGGGTAAAAACCTGACTTTTACTTTTTCCAGCAAAAAATAACAATCAGAAGTTAAACAAAGAGAAGCATCAGGTAAGAGATGAGTAATAATTGGTCTTAAAATCCAAAACATACATTTAAAAAGCATTTAAACTTAAATACTCTTGTATGGAATCAATTAAATGACTGCATCACGAGGGGAAAAAAGCCAAATGGAGATGGATCATTGAGAATATGGTTTTCATGTCAGAATTTATGGAGCTCCACAAACTCCTTGCTTATGTCCCTAATAGAAGTATATCACGGTAAAAGGGGGGGGGTTTGCTGAGATATCTAATGGATTATCTTTGACATATTACCAGTTATAGTTAACTAGAAGGGAAGCCCGTTTTAAAAACAGGCAGAAGGGCCCCCTGCTCTCCAAGCATCTAGTAAGCTGGGGCGGGGGGGCACACATCCACCCGGTGTCCCACTCCCTTCCCAGGAAGACAGAAGGGTCACAGAAGAACCAGGGCGGGGGTACAGCATGCATCCAAGCTCTGGCCCCCTTCCCTAGAGCCCAGGAGGGCTGCAGATACAGCAGGACCAGGACAGATCCAGCTCCCTGCAGCCATCCCTTAGGGGGCCTTAGGAGGGTTGCAAGCAGGGTGGGACTGGGGTGGACCGCACATCCAGCTTTCCGCTGCCTTCCTTAAAGGCCAGAAGGGCAGTGGGGCCGAGATGAGGCAAAGGATGGAGGTTACCTCCACCCCACATGGAAGTGGGGTGGCGACCAGAATGGTGGGAGCATGACGTAGAGGCTGGCAGTGTTTTCTGCCCCACACAAAGGCATGAAGGTTTGCCAGGACAGCAGGTGCCCAAGACAGAGGATGGCAGTGCTCCTTGCCCTGCAGGGAGACTGGCCAGAATGGCAGGCACCCACAGTGGGGGCTGCCCCCCTGGGAAAGAGGGGGGAAAAACCCTATCATATTAAAACAGAAGGTTAAAAAAAAATAAAACACCAGGTTCTGTCTGTTTACTGAATTTTAAGGGCACCTTCTTTGAAAACAAGTCCTTGCAATTCTTCCTCAGAGACACAAGATGGCATCACGCTGCACGTTTATAAAACTGTTCTATTTTTGTGGGATGTTTTACAAAGGAGAAAAGCATTTTTTTTTTTTGTCTTCATTTCCAAAAGCTGAAATTGGAGAAGGAAAAACAGATAACTCTGCAGGGACAGATTCAAGTGGGTCGCCCTATTGGTCTGAAGTAGCACAACAAAAATAGAGTCCAATAGCCCCTTTAAGATCAGCAAAGATTTATTCAGCAAGTGTCCATTTTCAATGGAAAACAACTTTCCTCAGAGGGAAGTCCTCCGATTAGTCAATTTTCAAATACATACTCTATCCAATAGCTTATTTTGAAACCAGCAATAATATACAAACAGCCACCGGCTTTAAGTGTGGGGACATATAAGGCAAGACTATTCTTGTTTATGAAAGTATTAAGTTTATTGTATTGCCTTTGGACAGGTTTCTTTTTCTGAGATGGTATTCACTGTGAAGCCATCCTGTTTATCTTGTTGTATCAATTGTATTAGAGCCTCTTGTGGCACAGAGTGGTAAGGCAGCATACATGCTGTCTGAAGCTCTGCCCATGAGGCTGGGAGTTTGATCCCAGCAGCCGGCTCAAGGTTGACTCAGCCTTCCATCCTTCCGAGGTCGGTAAAATGAGTACCCAGCTTGCTGGGGGGGTAAGTGGTAATGACTGGGGAAGGCACTGGCAAACCACCCCGTATTGAGTCTGCCATGCTGAAGTCCCCTCTCCCTCGCCAAATCTCACCCTCACCAGGCTGCACCCCCAAAATCTCCAGAGCTGGCCACCCTGTAAGTGAGCAAAGCGGAGAATGTTCCTGCATGCCTAAGAAGGACTCAGAGAGGAAACAGAACCTCTCCGATGCATCCTTTTCACTTTCCACTGGTTACCAGGAGCACAGATCTGCTTTTCAAATCAGAGCGCTTATCCCGGCTGGCTCTTTGTAGCCGAGGAGGGAGGCATGCGTGAAAGAGCAGATCTCATAGAGGCCGGGTGATGGTGCCATAAATTGGTGATGTTTTGGAGCCTTCTATGTAGAATATGTAGAAAGAGCCTCTTGTGGCGCAGAGTGGTAAGGCAGCCGTCTGACAGCTTTGCCCATGAGGCTGGGAGTTCAATCCCAGCAGCCGGCTCAAGGTTGACTCAGCCTTCCATCCTTCCGAGGTCGGTAAAATGAGTACCCAGCTTGCTGGGGGGTAAACGGTAATGACTGGGGAAGGCACTGGCAAACCACCCCGTATTGAGTCTGCCAAGAAAACGCTAGAGGGCGTCACCCCAAGGGTCAGACATGACTCGGTGCTTGCACAGGGGATACCTTTACCTTTACCTTTTATGTAGAATAAGATTCGGGGCATAAGATTCGGGGCATTCTCTCGGTCCCTCTCGGCCTCTGCACGCACAGCAGCGGATAAGTTGTAAGTCTACCCATGGAACAAGAGCGTTGAATTTGGCCAAGCCTAAAAGGATTCGGTAGTTAAGCACTTTCTCTTGCTGGACAGGCTGAAAGCTGAGCTGTGGGAGATGGCCCTGATCCACAGCAGTGTATAAGGTTGCCAGATGCAGGCTGGGAAACTCCTGGAGATTTGGGGGTGGAGATTGAGGCAGATGGGGACCTCAGAGGGGCACAACGCTGCCGAGTCCACCCTGCAGAGAGTCCACTTGTAGTCCAAACGGGGTCGTCGTCTGGTGCGCCGTACTGCAATTAAAGACGCAGCAGAGAGATTCTGTCAAATTTGTGGGCCAGGAATCACGGACGCTAGAATTTTTGCAGGTTTTTATTGCTGCCACTAGCACCAAGACCACCCTGAGAACCTCCTCCCACAAAACCCCACAATATATACAGTCAAGGAACAAAGGGATCACTCATGGCCGTGCGGGATTGGCCAGATCCCGGATGATTGATTTAAAACCATTGGATCCCGCAGCAGGGATCCTTGCAGCCCATTGGCTGGGTTCCACACTAGCTTAGATCCTACCTCGAACCTCAAGCTCAGTCCTCATAGGACTGTTAGAGTGGCCGCATACACAACAGTGTGAAACTTTTATTGCAGTCAGAGGCGGTCCCAGCAAAACAGCCCAGAAACTTGTTCAAGGCACTATGGTGCTAGCCAGCTTGGTGTGGTGGTTAGGTGTGTGAACTTAGAATCATAGAATCATAGAGTTGGAAGGGGCCATACAGGTCATCTAGTCCAACCCCCTGCTCAACGCAGGATCAGCCCTAAAGCATCCAAGAAAAGTGTGTATCCAACCTTTGCTTGAAGACTGCCAGACTTCTAATCTGGCAAGTGGCATTTGATTCCCCCACATGCAGCCAGCTGGGTGACCTTGGGCTTGGCACAGTATTGATAAAGCTGTTCTGACCGAGCAGTAATCTCAGGGCTCTCTCAGCCTCACCCAACTCACAGGGTGTCTGTTGTGGGGAGAGGAAAGGGAAGGCGAATGTAAGCCACTTTGAGCCTCCTTTGGGTAGAGGAAAGTGGCATATAAGAACCAACTCTTCTTCTTCTTCGTAGTACACAGGAAACCATTTCCCAAGCATGCACAGTTCACCTTTTGGTTATCCAACCTCTGCACATGGGTCTTTATGTAGAATGCTCATTGCACTACAGCTATAACAAAAATCATTGGTCACAATGCAAGGTTTGGCTGCCTACCACGGCACAATGCTTCATTCACATTCTGGTACACATATCTCGCACGTTCGCTAAATGCAGTCCACAAGCCTTCCACTGTTATTTAAGATGCTTACGGTATCCTCCATGATCTAGCACAGGGGTAGTCAAACTGCGGCCCTCCAGATGTCCATGGACTACAATTTCCAGGAGCCCCTGCCAGCACTAGCTGGCAGGGGCTCCTGGGAATTGTAGTCCATGGACATCTGGAGGGCCGCAGTTTGACTACCCCTGATCTAGCAGATGTTGCTGCCTTGAGCATGTCCTGCCTAGCACAGAACAATGGCTTTTTAGCCCTCCACAAAACCGATACATTCTGCTCTGCATGTGCGCTTACTTGAAGCTATCTGCAGCCATCTAAAACAGCTCTGAACTAGAACGGCTCTGAGATGGCTGCACTCTGGCCGGTCATACTTTCTCCAGGGGAACTGATCTATGTAGTCTGGAAATGAGTTGTAATTCCGGGGGGATCCCCAGGTCCCACCTGGAAGCTGGCATCCCTTGTAGGGTAGCGCTTTGACCTGTGTCACCTTAATTAAAGTTCACCTAATATGCAGTAGAGTTTTTACATGCCAGAGCTGAAATGATGTAAGTTAGGGCCATTTGTTTTGAGAAGTTTTTTCGGAATTTTAAAAAGAAACTATCAAGTTTCTAGTCCTTAGAGTTATTACTGATTTCCTTCGCGCAATTTTAATCCTGCCTAAACCTGCAGTTATGGGTTTAAATTGCATGTAGAATGGTACTGGCTAGATATTGGGGGGGGGGTGGATTCAGAGAGTAGTTTAGCAGTGGAATCGACTGCCTACAAAGGTGGTGAGATCCCCCTCACTGGAGGTCTTTAAGCAGCAGCTACACGGATAGTTATCCTGGATGCTTTAGGCTGAGCCTGCATTGAGCAAAAGGTGGGACTAGATGGACTGACTGTATGGCCCCTTCCATCATCATCATCATCATCATCATCATCATCATCATCATCAAAATAAAACCGAACAAGAATACACCCAGATGATTCACAGCCTACCTGATTGGCCCTTGCGGGCATCACTCACTGCAGAAGACCAATCAGGCAGGCTGTGTGTCATTCCCCAACAGCCTCCTTGACCTTCCGGGGTGTTATTTGCCCCAGAGGACCACTCAGGTAGGTGCCCTACCACAGGGCCATCAACTCAGTTTAGTTGTGCCAAAATCACACCTCTATGTCCAGAGGAAATGGTTAGACCAGGGGTAGTCAAACTGCGGCCCTCCAGATGTCCATGGACTACAATTCCCAGGAGCCCCTGCCAGCGAATGCTGGCAGGGGCTCCTGGGAATTGTAGTCCATGGACATCTGGAGGGCCACAGTTTGACTACCCCTGGGTTAGACCCTGTGAGACAGAATGCTGGACCACTAGTCTCCTCCAGCAGGGTCTTTCTTATGTCTTACTGTGGAAGGCCACACCCACTGTCAAAACACAGGCAAAACACCTCTGTGGCAAAACACCTCTGAACATCGCTTGCTTAGAAACCTTATGGGGGTCACCATAAGTCAGCTGTGACTTGCCAGCATGTTCCACCTTTCCCCCTCCCACAAAAAAGATGCAGGCTGAAGGCAGTTTATGATAAAAGCAACCGTTGTTCACCAAGTATCTGGAATTCATTCACAGTATCATCTTGATTACTGAGGAAAGTTTTTTTATTTTAATTTTAAGTTTCTTTCTGCCACGTTTCAAAGCTCAGGTGAAAACCGTACAGTTCCGTTGCATTAGTGCCACCACCGAGAAAGCCCTGCAGCAGACCCCCACGGTTCTAGAAGAAGAAGAAGAAGAAGAAGAGTTGGTTCTTATATGCCGCTTTTCCCTGCCCGAAGGAGGCTCAAAGCGGCTTACAGTCGCCTTCCCATTCCTCTCCCCACAACAGACACCCTGTGAGGGAGGGGAGGCTGAGAGAGCCCTGAGATTACTGAAGAAGAAGAGTTGGTTCTTAGATGCCGCTTTTCTCTACCCGAAGGAGGCTCAAAGCGGCTTACAGTTGCCTTCCCATTCCTCTCCCCACAACAGACACCCTGTAAGGTAGGTGAGGCCGAGAGAGCCCTGAAGAAGAGTTGGTTCTTAGATGCCGCTTTTCTCTACCCGAAGGAGGCTCAAAGCGGCTTACAGTTGCCTTCCCATTCCTCTCCCCACAACAGACACCCTGTAAGGTAGGTGAGGCCGAGAGAGCCCTGAAGAAGAGTTGGTTCTTAGATGCCGCTTTTCTCTACCCGAAGGAGGCTCAAAACGGCTTACAGTCACCTTCCCATTCCTCTCCCCACAACAGACACCCTGTGGGGTGGGTGAGGCTGAGAGAGCCCTGAGATTCCTGCTCGGTCAGAACAGCTTTATCAGTGCCGTGGCGAGCCCAAGGTCACCCAGCTGGTTGCATGTGGGGGAGCGGGGAATCAAACCTGGCTCGCCAGATTAGAAGTCCGCACTCCTAACCACTATACCAAACTGGCTCTCTAACTTGCTAGTGTGATAGATAATTAGAAAGAATTGACTGGCTGGCACACACACGTATGGAGAAAGGCAGGGAGAGGCAGCATAGAACTCTGGATATAATTAAAATAAACAAATTCTGTCTAAAAAAAACAACACATTTGGGTTTTTTTTCTCTGTACCTTACGGTTGCCAGCAATGGGTTGAGAAATCCCTGATAATTTGGGGAAGGGCGGGGAGAGGAGGGGCCATCAGCAGAGTCCATCCTCCGAAGCAGGAACTGATCTCTGTCCTCTGGAGATAATTTGTGACAGTGGGAAATCCAGGCCCCACCTGGATGTACCTGTGTATGTATATATGTAGGTATGCACATCCACGCAGAGACACACGCCTGGCTGCATAACTGCTGAAGTAGATTTTAGCCACAACTTTACCCCATCATAAATCAAAACACACTGGTTTTTTTGACACTTCGCAGGAAATAGCAAGTGGCCCAAACAAAGCTCAAGAAAATCACTTCTCTAAAGGAAACTTGAAAACAGGGGTGGGCTGAATCCAATATCACATGACCTATTTATTTTAAAAATAAAACCCCGGCAGTTCCTCCTCCTCCCCCCCCCAAAGCAAAACTCAGGGTCTCTTAAAAATTAAGGTACTATTTAATTGATCTGGGCATACACTTTTGTGGATGGATGCATCATAAGAAATGCCTTGCTGGATTGGATGAAGGTCACCTAGACCGGAATTCTTTGCAGGAATCTCACATCTTGCCCCAGTTTCAAAGAACAGTGGTGGGAAATCAGGACATTCAGGGAAGTTGCTAAAGGCAGAAAGTGGATTTCCCAGACAAATTAAAGCTGCAGTCCTTCGGGTGCTTCAACATGATGGAGCGGGAGGGAGGGAGAACTTTTTGTGGGTTAATGCAAGACTAGAACAACCACAGGCGATCCCATCTTCTCTAGTTTCCCAGCTTTAGTGACCAAGCACCACTCTGTGGAAAATAGCCTGGTTGTGCTCATAAATTTTCCTCTGAGAAGGCTGCTCAGCAATTTTGTGCTAGTACAGTCGTGTTGGGTAACCTTCTCAAGAGAGAATTTATGAGAACTGAACCGCCTTGTACAGAGGACTGCTTGAATGAAACCACTCGAGTGAGCCCGAAATTGTTTCAGTATAAATCCCAACAGAAAGAACCAGAGGTAATTGCCGCCAACCTGAAAATGAACCAAGTTTGTCCAGTGGCATCTTTGCTGGTCTTAAATTTAACTGATGCCCAGAATTAAACTTTGGCCTTAAATTAAGCTTGGTTGGCCTTAAAGGTCTGAAGCAACAGGATCAAGTTGGAATCCGGTGGCACCTTTAAGACCAACAAATATTTATTCAAGGTATAAGCTTTCGTGTGCACGCATGCTTTCTCTGGGGGACTCAATTTTTGTTTCTCTGGGGGACTAGAACCTCTGTGATTGTCACATAACCAGGGTTGTAGTACGGTTGCGTTAATCCACAGTAGGTATGTGCTCCCACGCATACATAAAAATTATAATAATAACACAACCCCTAAAAAACAAAACAGGCCAATAAAGGAAGCCCTGGGCCACTGTTTTCGGATGGCAGTTCCACCCAGATCACCAGTATTTTTAATAATACGGAAAAGGCTGAAAAGCACCACTCTAAATAAAATAATTGAAAACAACAGGGACCTGCTTCTGAATAACCCTGGTGAGGATCAAGGACTTCAATTGCAGAACGAGTTTAATTACAGCAAGAAAAGGGGGAAATGAGTCATGAGAAAAAATACACTGGGGATTTCCTTTTAAACTACAAAGTGGAAGAAGGTGGGTTGGAGCCAGCCAGGTTTTCTAAGGGTGAAAAGTGGCAGAGGGATCCCCAGAAGAAATTTCAGTTTGCGTACAGGAATAATTACACTGGAATCCATACCAAAAGCTTAATTGCAAGTACAATACTCCAGAATTTTAACCTAAAAACCTAACAAAAATCCTCCCCTGAAAATCACAATCCTGAAGCAACAGAATCAAGTTGGAATCTGGTGGCATCTTTAAGACCAACAATTTTTTATTCAAGGCATGATGGGTCATGCGTGGACAAAAACACATGTGGGATAAGAGTTACCATAAGGAGAGAAAGCAGGCAAGAGTTGGCAAAAAAAAAGTTTGTTGGATCCATCCTAGTATATATTTGTCCTAGTAAGAGAGCAAATTGTGTGTAAGCATGTTAAGAAAATCAGGTTCGCTTCTTCATTTGCTTTGTTTTTAGTGCTTTAGTTCTGTATAGAAAGGTACTTGTCCGTCTCCTATAATGGAGGTTAAGATAGAGTTACGAATTTAAATCAGGCTGCTGCTGATCACTTAATACGTGTCATAATTTACTTCTTGTTTCTGTCTATATTTAACAGGCCTTTGGGCAATACAGGAATGCGATTTTCAGGGGAGGATTTTCGTTAGGTTTTTAGGTTAAAATTCTGGAGTATTGTACTTGCAATTAAGCTTTTGGTATGGATTCCAGTGTAATTATTCCTGTACGCAAACTGAAATTTGTTCTGGGTTAGGGTAATAATTCATGTTTCTGAAAGACCTTTTTAAAAAGGATGGTGTTTTTTTTAAAAAAGAAAAGAAAAGAATGGAGAATGGCATAAAGGAAAAAAGGAGGGCCAAGAAGTCGATCGGAAGATTGAACAAAAGGAAAACAGGGGGAAATAATTCCACATGGTTATGTTGCTCCGTTGTGGCAATGATTTTTTTTTTCTTACAAAATAAATTTTTGTGCATACACCTTTCCAAAGTGGCACAGTCTGTTTTATTTTAAGGAGACTGTCATCAGAGGGACTCCACATTCCTCGAGATTTCTTCTTCGGCAAAAATAAATAAACATATCTTTTGAAAAAGCACAAGCTTTTGTCCCAATGCTGTTTTTAATTTCCTCATTTTTAAAAAAGCCTTTAATTTTCAAAACCTTTCCTTTTTATTTCCATATGGCCTCATTTAAGGTAAGTTCCCCCAGCAATTTGCCTAAACTGAATCCACTGAGCTATTAACATGCAGATGTTAATAGCTCAGAGATACTCAAAAGCCGGGGAGTTAAAATTCCTAGCTGATGGGGGTGGTAGAAGGTTGGCGGAGGGGGCCCTCCCTTATCTGCAAGAAAAGAAAAGAAATGTTCCAAGGGGAGGGAAACAACCTTCCTTTTAGGGCCTTTAGAGACTGATAAACCAAGGCGTTAAAAGGGCCCCTGTCTTTCTCTCTCCCCAGCCCAAAATCATTGTTCATTCTTCTCCACTGACTGTATGTAAACAGAATAAATGCAGACTTTTAAGGATGGCTAATCCCTCACCCGCTTCCCCCCTCCACCCAGGTTTCAAATGTCCCCCAGCCTAGATTAAAGAATTGGATGGCCTCTTTTCCCTCTCCCGGTTTTTCTGTTTTAACTTGCTTTTATCTAATTTATCACTGACACTTTGACACGACATTAAAATTAAGGAATCTGCGGCTCTCCCCGCCCCACACGCATAAACGCCTCATCTCCTTTCCTCAGGACAGGCTGCTCAGAGCTCCCCCTCGGTCCCCTGGCATTTATGAAACGAATTAAGACCAAAAAAAAAATGATTTGGAATTGAGAAGATGGCAGAAGCCTAACCTTGTCAGATCTCAGTGGGCAGCTGTGTAGATCTGAAGTAGCAGAACAAAATTTGAATCTGGGGGCACCTTTAAGACCAGCAAAGTTTTACTCCAGGTGTGAGCTTTCATGATAATTCAATGATAATTCTGGAAGGGCAGTGTTGGTTGCATTTATGCCTGAGACATGGAGGGCCCCCTGCAAGAGCCAACTTGGTGTAGTGGTTAGGAGTACGGACTTCTAGTCTGGCGAGCTGGGTTTGATTCTCTGCTCTCCCACATGCAACCAGCTGAGTGACCTTGGGCTTGCCATGGCACTGATAAAGCTGTTCTGACCAAGCAGGAATATCAGGGCTCTCTCAGCCTCACCCACCTCACAGGGTGTCTGTTGTGGGGAGAGGAAAGGGAAGGCCATTGGAAGCTGCTTTGAGACTCCTTCGGGTACAGAAAAGCTGCATATAAGAACCAACTTCTTCTAGTTCAGTATTATCTGGGCTCTCTGAGCCTCCCCTCCCTCAAAGGGTGTCTGTTGTGGGGAGAGAAAAGGGAAGGCAAATGTCAGCTTCTCTGAGACTCCCTTGGGTAGAGAAAAAGTGGTATATTAGAACCAACTCTCGCAAACATCCCATCACAATAACCTGGAGTGTGGTATCCTGAGGATTGCACAGGAGAAGGTCCTGCAATATCAGGCCCAAAGGTTTTGGTCCTAGTTAGTTTAGGGAGGAGGAGATGGCTTGTGTTGGGAACACTGTCATTTCACATGAAATTGGAAACCACCTCTTTGTCTAATGTTTAACAGGGTTTGTGGTTAAGTTTGAGGGTTCGGTGCGGGGAGGGGCTTATGTTTCATCCAAGCGGGGAGTTCTCTGTTTTTTCTCTATTCTACCAAGATGTTTCATCAAAGCAGAAATGTGGATGCAAAAGAGACATCGGTGGGGGTGATGTACTTTTCCGGGAGAGAGAGAGAGAGAGAGAGAGAAAAAGGGATAGAAAAATATCAAAGAACTTTGTTTTGTAAAAGTTAAAAGCCCCAGCTCAGTTGTGGGTATTTGGGTGGGTGGTTTTGGACAATGCACATGCCTTTTGAAGGCAAGATTGCAAGAAACATTTAAAGCTAAACCAGAATCTTCCAATTCCCTCCTAAAAAAAAAAACACCCACATTGATTTGTATTGTTGTTGTTGTCCATAAGATAGGGAAGCCAGGTTCCTCCCCCACTTTCCCCAGCAGGAGATGAGGGATGGGTTGCCAGATTCAAGTTGGGAAACTTCTGGAGATTAGGGGATGGGGCCTGGGGAGGACGGGGACCTCAGTGGGGCCCAGGGCCATAGACCCCCCACCCTCCAAAGTACCAATTTTCTTAAGGAGAAAATCTCTGTATTTGGGAGAGGAGCTGTAATTCATCTCAGCACGTTTGTTTCACAACCTCAGTGCAAGTAATAATATTGGTCAACGGTCTAGGATCTCCAGACCATTTTGAGCCATTAGCCAATTTATATTCTTACTTGTACTGAGGCTGATTCAAATGAGTAGCTGTGTTGGTCTAAAGCAGCACAGCAAAACAGTGGCACCTTTAAGACCAACAAAGATTTATTCAAGGCGTGAGCTTTCGAGTGCAAGCCCTCTCCCTCAGACTGTGAACTGACCATCATGACAGTGAAAATAGATAAGCAAAAGTTAATCCTGTTACATTAGTAAACTGTGCCACAGTATCCAAATACAGCCATATGATACTTCTTTAAAGGTGCCACTGGACTCTGATTTTGTTTTATTGTATTGAGGTTGCGAAACAAACAAGCTGAGATAACTTGTACTGAAGAAGAGAGGACTTAGTTGCCACTGAGGAAAAGAGAGCAGAAAACGGGAGTTTATCCGGAAAACCGTTCTGGCTGCCGTCCTTGGAATGAAATAAACGAGAAGTAAACTCAAGGAAGGACATTGTTTGGAAACATTCTTTATTGTTGTCTAATGCCATAAGAATAGGTCTTTGTTTCTCATTCTGAGTTGGGATGAGAGCCGCCAGGTCTTCGCTGGCCACTAGCAGGGGCAGGGTGGCCACAGCCTTGGAGATTTGGAGTGGAGCCTGGGAAGAAAAGGGAACTCAGTGGCTCACAATGTCCCAGAGTCCACCCTTCTAAACATCCATTTCGCCCCAGGAGGAAATGATCTCTATAGTCTGGAGAAGAGCTGAAATTATGAGGGATTCCTGGCTGGCATCCCTGATCAGGATGGCTTGGAAGGCGGGCTCAGAACAGAGAGACTGGAGTGGCTCTCAAGCCCTGACTCCCAAATCCATCCCTGTTCCTAAATCAGCAAGCACAAAAGGCACAAAACCTCCCCTTCAAAGCTATCGGTGGGTTTCATATTTGTCCTTGCTGGGATCTGGCAAGCTCAGAAGGATATTCCACCCCCACCCCCGACATCTCCCCTGTCCTTTTCTCCTTAACATCTTGCTTAATACGAAGATGTGGGGGGGCCTAAAAGCCTGTTCACTCAATTGTGATGATTGCGGTGTGGTTCTAAGCCGAGTGATACCCATCGATGGAATAAAAGACACTGTGCTGCTGGGGGTTGGGGGACGCCTCCCGCCTCTGGTCCATCTTTGCATCGTTTTAAGACAGACGCACAGTGGCCAGCCGGCGGATCAGCACACAAAACCGTTCATCGGAAAGCTGGCTGCAGAAGCGTTCCAGCAGCAAAACCCCAGGTGCGGCGGAAAAGAGCTGTTCCCCAGGCTTCGGCCTAGGTATTAAGCGGAAATGTCTATTGATTTCCATTTAAATGTTTCATTTGCCACAGCAGCACTGATTCCGTCATGGAAAGGGCAAGGGAGATCAATCACATACGCAGGAAATGCGCTGCCAGAGCGCTGCCTACAGTCATTGACTAAGCACAAGCCTGCCAGACATCCACACACCAAGGCAGAGCTGTGGCGTTTTAAAACTGCCCTTCGGTACCCTCTGAGAGCCAGTGGGGTGCGGTGGTTAAGAGCGGCAGCTTCTAATCCAGAGAGCCAGGTTTGATTCCCCGCTCCGCCACATGCAGACAACTGGGTGACCTTGAGACAGTCACAGTTCTGTTAGAGTTGTGCTCACAGAACAGTTCTCTCAGAACTCTCTCAGCCCTACCTAGCTCAGAGGGTGTCCATTGCAACTGAGAAGACCATAGCCTTGACTAGGCACACTTTTGTTGTCAGGGTGGTGTCTCTGCTTTTTAGGATGCTGTCTAGATTTGCCATAGCTTTTTTCCCTAGGAGCAAGCGTCTTTTCATTGCTTTGCTGCAGACAACAGGGATCAGTTCACCAGGAGAAAACGCCAGCTTTGCAAGGTGGACTCAATGGCATAATACATCACTGAAGTTCCTTCCCTCCCAAATTCTTCCCTCCTCAAAGGTCCCAAAATCTCCAGCCTTGGGTCCCTTGCAAAGTTTAGCCAGCCTATTTCACTCTAGAGCAAGAGAGGCCACTGATGTCCCTCCTGTTTCTTCCTCGTCACAAGCGTATCCTTTTCGAAACCTCTAATGTGCAAGCAGAAAGCTTCCGTGATTAAAGCACACACACACGTTTTAGTTTTATTAAAATTTTATTAAAATGTCTTTTATTCCTCAGCCAAGGATCCATATTGCACACTGGGGAATTGCATTTCTTCCCTTATATACAGTACATACAACAATTGAAAATAAATACATTACTTAAACCTAATCTCCTTCGCCACCTGTCCCTTTGCTCAAGCTGAGTATGTTTTTGGAGGGAGAGGAGGCCCGAAAAACCCACACTCTCCTCCACCTCCCGTTATTTTAGTTGTGCTCCACCATGGAAACATTTTTTTAAAAAATGATGGAGGACCCAGACTTCTAAGGAAACTCGTCAGAAGAAGAGCGAATGGTAACCAAATCATGGATGTTATTCAATGCAGAAAGTTAAATTTTTTGGTCACTCTTTTCCCAGTCTCTTTCCAACCCCCTTTTAAAAATAGATCGTTGAAATGTTGGAGTCTTTTCTGAAGGCGAGTCTTTCCCACTGCACCGTCTTTTACTCTTCTCTGGTTCACAGACAAGAAACTGGAATTAGCAAAGGAATTCCAGTGAGCCAATGGCATTTATATGAATTCGGAATGCGTTGGTCTCTAGTTTATCTTCTTGGAAAATGGAGTCCTGCCCCTTTAAATCCTGCAAATTGGGTCCGGGTGTACTGCTGTTCCTGCCTTGATCCCCTTTGGCCTTCCCTTGTCTATGACAATATATCTTTGCGCTATTCAAGTGATTTACATGAAGACAGAGTCTTATTCCACCTCAAACAAAGTACTATGGGTGGGGGAGACACCTCTACTTCTGTTTCCCTACCACACACACATATGCACACGCACTCTGTGGTAAAAAAAAAAAATTAACATATTATTGTTATTATATATTTTATAAAAATGTCCAAATAACGGATACCTGAATGTAGAAAATCCACTGTGGATACATTTAGGTTGTCTTCTTTAAAACGGCTTTTCTGTTTAAAGAAGCTGCTTCTGAATTTCCTTGTCAAACAAAACAAGTATTCGGATTGTGTCTCGCCCTCTCACAAACCGACAAAGCTAAAAGCAGAGGGTTGTTTTCCGCTTCTCCCGATTTACCTTCTTTGAACCCCTTGGAAAGGGGGAGGGGGTATTATGAGGCTAAAAGGGCTTTCCTTGGCAGGGGTAGTCAAACTGTGGCCCTCCAGATGTCCATGGACTACAATTCCCATGAGCCCCTGCCAGCGAACGCTGGCAGGGGCTCATGGGAATTGTAGTCCATGAACATCTGGAAGGCCGTAGTTTGACTACCCCTGGACTAGGGCAACTGTATGCATGCTTACTCAGGAGCAAGTCCCACTGTGTAAGCGGCTCGCTTCCAAAGCCACATGCAGCGAATTGTGGCCTTACCTTACTCACTCACTCTTTAGCAAGCTCCACAGAACATACTAAAGTTGGTTTCCCAAGTATGCAGCTGCAGAATGGAATTTTATGGGCTTGATCCAGGCTCAGCAAGAAACTTCCCCATGTCCCCATCCGCTTAAGAAAGCAATTCATCCTTCCCTCTTCCCGTCAATAAACCTTTATTTCTTCTGCTGTTTTTAATTTTGTGAAATATAGCTTCGGCTGCCTACTTTATTGTCTCTGGGTTTATTATTTATAGAACTGCACCCAGCTCAATATTTTAAAAATAGGAAAGAGACAGCATGTTCCTGGGGGGGGGGGGGGGGTGGTAGAAAAACTTAATTTCTCCGTGAAAAAAGCAAAAAGAACAATAGGTAAAAGCTGGATTGAGGTCTTTTGTATACACACCAGAACATCCCCATGTGGTTGAAAGCTTGTTTAATGGACGTGTAAGATATTTCACGTCCCTCCCTCAAAAATTAGTATGTATACACACCAACCCATATTCTTCCCATTCACCCACCCACAAATAACTCTCAGCCATCAAACCTCAATTTAATTTAAATAGAAGCATTGAAATTTAGTTTAACCCGCATTCCCAAGCTATGTCTGTGGAAAGATGGTTCCAGTGAAACCAGCAAGATTTACTTCCAAGTAAATGACTGCACGCTCAGCCCAATCTGATCCAGGAGTTACATTCCGCAAAATTCTGCAGAATTTATTCTCGGGAACCCTTGCATAGGATTTCAGTTGTATAGATTACTTCCAGGGAGACCATTTCCCACTGCTGCAAAGGAACTGACTGAACAAGAAAGCGGGTTTAGGGTCATGCTGTGAAAACAGCTTGATGTCAAAAAGGCCTGGTATCTTGGCCCTAAGCGATCTACTTAGAAGTCACTCTGGTTCATTTCAATGAAAAAGACTTCCAAGTAGGTATGTCTAGAGCATAATCCCAAATGTATTTTACAGCCTGCCTTTCTCACTAACACTCAGTGCAGATTGCACAACACATGTCAAAGTTTCAGATTTAGGGGTGCCAGGTCCCCTCGGCCATTGGTGATGGTAGTGGGGGGGGGGTACAGAGAATGGGGTTGCCAGATCCAGGTTAGAAAAGTCTGGGGAACTGGGGAAGAAAAGGACCTCAGTGTACTATACTGTACTACTGTACTATAGAGCAGGGGTAGTCAACCTGTGGTCCTCCAGATGTCCATGGATTACAATTCCCATGAGCCCCTGCCAGCGAATGCTGGCAGGGGCTCATGGGAATTGTAGTCCATGGATATCAGGTTGACTACCCCTGCTATAGAGTCTACCTTCCAAAGCAGCCATGTTCTCCCGGGGAAAATGATCTCTGGAGTCAGGAGATGACCTGTAATTCCAGGAGATCCCGGGTCCCACCTGGAGGCTGGCATCCCAAGCACTGGGACTTACTTTATGGCAATTCCAGTGATCTAAATAATTTGGAGAACTGAATTGCTTCCAAAGACTGTTTCTTTTTCAAATACATGCATCCACAAAGCCCCGGCGTGAGATCGAACCTGAGAAGTAAGAAGTGCCAGCAGGCTGTGGATGCTGTGCTGGTTTCCAGAAGTTATCTCTCTAATCAATTCTTAAACTTCCTGCATCACCACAAAGGAAGGGAAGCATCGCTAAAATCTGTAACACATTTGTGCAACATATGTTGCCTAGAACGCAAACTTGAGTTGCAAGTGGCTCTTTTGCACTTTTATGCTCACAGTGGCTACATATGCATGCAACTGAGGGGGGGAGGGAGGGTCCTACAATTCCACAAAGTAGCATATTCTGTGTATAATGCCCAAAATTTCAAACCCATTCCATGTCCTTCCAAACCGTCATGATTTTGCATTGGCAGGAAAGGCTCCAGGGCCATGAAGCAGAAGGACAGAGCTGACTCAAGTGGAAGGGTTGGAGTGCCGTTCAAGGATAGCTAATCATCAGCTTTTGCATTTATATATATGTTATACTGAAGGGCATCTTGTGGCGCAGAGTGGTAAGGCAACAGAAATGCTGTTTGAAGCTGTCTGCCCATGAGGCTGGGAGTTCAATCCCAGCAGCCGGCTCCAGGTTGACTCAGCCTTCCATCCTTCCGAGGTCGGCAAAATGAGTACCCAGCTTGCTGCTGGGGGGTAAACGGTAATGACAGGGGAAGGCACTGGCAAACCACCCCGTATTGAGTCTGCCATGAAAACGCTGGAGGGCGTCACCCCAAGGGTCAGACATGACCGGGTCTTGCACAGGGGATACCTTTATATGTTATACTAGCAATAAAGCCCGCTGCACGAAGAATTCCAAACTGTTGTTGGGAAGGGCTGGCCAGAGCCCATTGGCCAGGCAGGTGGCAGCAATGGCTGCACAACACACAGAGAGAAATGCATTCCTTGCCTCAGCCAATCGCTGTTAGAGGTTTCCTTCACAGCAGGCCTGAAGGGAAGGGGGTGTGTGGAATCCTGAGCAAGAGCCACAATTGGCCCTGGTATAAGATATTCCACCAATCGGATCGCTCAGGCTGCAAGGCAAGCTGGTTTACTGGTGGGTTGTCCTGGATCACAAGTTCCTTTGGATGTGGGATGGTAACAATAACTACAGCCCTTTGGGAGGATGGCAAAGATGGCATATTCCGCTGCTTTTCCCAGGCATTGGCAGATCCTAATTTTGTAGTGGATAGCACATGACCTCCAACTTTTGAGTCCAACTGCCTTGAAATCCATGATTTAGGGAAAGGCAAAACAGCCCATTCTAAGCAGAGTTCCCCCCCCCCTCTTTTAAGCCTATTCTGTTTA